>NC_138554.1:108651322-109161322 GCF_964273705.1 Natrix helvetica
TCTGGAATGACCTCCCCCCCGATATTAGAACCACCACTGATCTCCGCTCCTTCCGCAAGAAACTCAAGACCCAATGTTCCAATTAGCTGGCCTGGCCCATTTATAGTCCTATTCTTTAATCCTCCTGGCAGTTATTTTAATTTTGGGGTAGATTTCGGGGTAGATTTTAATGTTGTTTCTAATTTTATTATTATTGTACAGTTTTTATATCACCTCCTCTATGTATATGTATGTATATGGTGTTTTAACTCTGACTGTACACCGCCCCGAGTCCCTTTGGGGAGAGGGAGCAGTTTATAAATTTAAATAAAGTAAAGTAAAGTAAAGTTTCTTGGTATCTGTTTGTTTTTACTTGTTAAAAATGGGAAAAATAGATAATACAAATTTAACGATTAAAACATAAAAAAGAAAGGAAAAACAGGTTTCTAGCATGCCCTTTTTGTACATCTGCTAATTTACAATATTGTAGACATTTAATCCTCCCTGAGTTAGGAGAATAGGATAGATTATATGTGCTATGTTGCATGATGAATGTATGGGAACCATTCTTGCTTAAATTGGTTAAACTTGTGTTGTGTATGTATACTATTACTTTTGCCATTGTTGCATGTTGTCCCAGTTTAAGTTTTCAGTTTGATATCAGAACTGCACATCTGTGTCATACAAGTCATAGTGGTCTCAAAGGTGCTTTTTCAAAAGGCAACTGAACTGTTGTTGTTTTTCTGTTGAGGAAGAAGAAGATGTTTCACTTCTCATCCAGGAAGCTTAATCAATGATTTGGATGAGGGGATAGATGAGGAACTCATTAAATTTGCAGATGACACCAAGCTGTGAGGAATAGCCAACACTCCAGAAGATAGGCTTAAGATTTAAAAGGATCTTGAAAGACTTGAACATTTAGTACAATCTAACAAAATGAAATTCAATGGTGAAAAAAGTAATGTTCTACATCTAGGCAAGAAAAACAAAATGCACAGGTACAGTATAGGTGGACCTTGCTCAATAGTAGTAACTGTGAGAAAGATCTTGGACTCCTAGTGGACAATCACTTAAATATGAGCCAGCAGTATTCAGCAGCTGCCAAAAAAGCCAACACAGTTCTAGGCTGCATTAACAAAGACATAAAATCAAGATCACATGAAGTATTAATACCACTTTATAATGGCTTGGTAACACCACCCTTGTAATACTGTATCCAGTTTTGGTCACCATGATGTAAAAAGGTGAGACCAGTGGTGGGTTGCTCTTATTTTTGCTACCGGTATGCTGGTGGTGGTCCATTCGTGCACACGCCTGTGTGGGGAATGGAAGGATTATATTTCTTTGCAGTTATCTGATAATTAGCACCCTCTCTGAGAGCCACTTAGTCGTTTATCTGACCTCAGGGTCACCTGTGTCAGACTGTAAATGGAGGTGGAATCTTTCTTGGGACCTCTGAAAGTATTGTATTGTAGACTAGAAATATGTGGTGTATGTTGAAAGAGAGCTGCTCAGTATTAACATGTTAATCTCCCCCTAAATAATAAATTATGGGTACTTGACACCTTTTGGCAGACCTGTGTAAACTTGTATGCATACAATGTTGATACAGCTTGCAATATAAATCTAGCCAGTTAGGCATCACATAGGCAGGGTTTTCTGCAGGAGTCAGTTGTCTGGTTTCTCTTGTAGTCCAAGACAAAACAGTCATATAAAGACAGTGATGAAGGATGAAAGAGAAAGTGAGGTGGCCATAGCAGTCTAAAAAAAGCCAATAGAAGCTGGACATTATTGCTAACTAGATCATCAATCATGTTTTTGGTGAAGTATGTTAGCAATATATTTCCTAACATATTTCACCAATAACAGGAAAAAATTGTGCTGGAAAAAAGAAAATGCTTTCGGATTAAATATTTTTAAATATTTAAATATTTTGAAACTAAAAATACTTTTAGTTTCAGATAGTAAACTAAAGATGATTTTAAGCTGCCTTACTTATGAGCTGGCAATGAGATGAAGGGAATTTCATAAAGACAAGTTATTAAAACAATGTTATTTGTATGTATTCATAGTGCAGTTAGGAAGGGAAATGCAGTTGACATAATCTTTGGATGTCCTAAATACTATCCATGGCAATTTTGTAAATGAAAGATTTCTCATACTTCTAACGCTACATGCATTTTCATTTATGCAGCAGCTTTTCTGGAATTGACATGGAAAAAGGGCTAGAATGTTAGACTAGAAGTTAGAAAAACTGAAAATATTGGCCTATTTAGTCATAAGATGACTTTGGACCACTGCTTAGTTTATTCAAATAGACAGACTTGTTAGGGAGAAGAATCATGTAAATTGGTGTAGGTAATTATTTTATGAGTAGGGGTCATATGTAGCAGGGGGTTGTAGATTCTCCATCCCTAATGAAAGGAAAAGTGAACTCCTTTGAGGAAATACAGGATAACAGGTAATTAATAATAACAGTAATAATGCCATAGAAAAGACTTCTCAGTATTCAGTGACTATCAAGAGGATAGGCATAAATAATGTTAAGGCATCAGATAGAAATCCATCAAATGCATATGTAGAAATGATTATATATTAATTCTGACCTGCACAATTATTATAGTACATGGAAAATTTAGGAAACATTATGTTTTATACAGGTATACTTGGCAAAAATTCCAGGGGCAAATGTATCATTTGATTATGAAATCTGCACTTATTGAATAACTCTTTCTCCATCCAGTATTAATGTGAAGGACAAAGGTAAGCTATGACATAAATTATTTATTTGAGTTTATAACATATGAGCTTGAATTGATCTTTACAACTTATGTGGAACAGAATATAAATGGCATTCTTGTATTAACAGTTTGGGAGGAATGACAACAATATTACAAACATCTCATCCTCTTACATTAAATTGAAAGTTTTTCTAAAAAATATTATTGAATACATTATTTTACCTTGTAAAGCAATTTGTGTATGACGTTAAATTGCCTTTCCTAGCCATTATATTAGATTATTACCCAGTGACAAGGCTTTGGTGATTGCAGCAAGAAAATATGGATAGAAAGCAAGCCTCAAGGCAGAAACATTGATGCAATGAAAACTGACAATGTTTTTTTTAAAAAAATATGATAAAGAAACACTATTTTATCATAAAAGTCAAAGAACTGGTTTTTTTCATTATACAAACATGGTTTATTCTATAATCAGTAAGATGTTGTATACAATGAAGGAAAAGTCACCAGATTGACAAAAGCAATACGTATCTACACTCCCCCACCCCAATACCCAGACATACACTGACAAACCCAAAGACAAACCCTTTGGAACGAACTCAGCAACTGCATTTAACACCCAGGCAATATATGTGACTCTTGAATGGAATGGCATGGCATGGCATGGCATGGCATGGCATGGCATGGCATGGAATGGAATGGAATGGAATAGAACAGAACAGAACAGAACAGAACAGAATAGAATTCTTTATTGCCAAGTGTGATTGGACAATGAATTTGTCTTTGGTGCAAATGATCTTAGTGTACATAAAAAGACAAGATACATTCATCAAGAATCATAAGGTACAGCACTTAGTGATAGTCATAGGATACTAATAAACAATCAAATCATACTAGGAATTGACTGATGGTATATGCGTTAGTATGATTTTACTGTCTTGGGGTTTGATTTGATTTTTTTTCAAAACTACCATTTTGTTTTTATTCTAGAGCTTGGGTGTCTCACAATCTCTGCATTTTTCCTGGTTTACAGCAATTTCTAAATCCACACCATTAGTGGGATATGAGGGTTACCATATCTGAAACATGTAGGCAATCATTATTTCAGCAGCATTTGTTTGTTTGCAACTCCTGAAGCTCATTATGATATCACCTTTGAAGTCACTGGGGCTTTACAATCATCTGGATACAGGAATTATATTTCAGGTTTTAGGAAAGGATGAAACAGGTTTTATTTTCATTAAAAAATTAGATTCTGCTACAAGCCCAAAACATTCCTTCAACCACTGTGAATCATCAGCATTGAATCCTATGGCCCCTGCCATGTTATGTGCATTCCCCAGATATTAACATCTTGCTCCGCTACTCATAAGATGAAGAAAGTAGAAACAGTGGGTGAAGAATTGACCTGATGAAGAAGGATCTTAGAATTCTTGAGAGAGAATAATTGCCTGTCAGCAAGATCTTTAAGAGCATTTCTATCCAGATATCTCTCATCTTCTCATCATCAACTGTATGCACATTCAGAACTCTTTGCTGAATGAAATTCCATGCTTCGTCCCATATTATCTTGAATGAAATATAGACAGATTCTGAGCCCCAGTATTTTTGAAAAGGTTTACATTGCATTAATAATTCCACCAATAATTCAATTATTTTTGCACAGAAAAAAAATGCAGTAAATGATCTGAATATCCCTAAAATAGCAACCCAGAACGTTTTTCAAGGATGAAGGACAGCCAGGCCATCATTCCATAATATGAGTTGGACCATGACAAAGAAGTGGGCAGGAAAAGAATTTGATTAAATGCAATTGCAAGCATATTTTTATTTATTTAAATCATAGTAGAGGCAATCATCAACATCATAAAGTTAAAAAATGTTGCTTAAATCATGATTGTTAAAGAAGTCCTGATACAGTAGTCATATACCTAACCTTTATTTGAATGTTTCAAACATTTTGATTGAGAACTGCCCGGAATTGCTTTTAAGATTAGCAGTTATGTAGTTTAAACAAACAAACAAATAAATATCATAGTGAACATGTTTCCATTTTTTTGTTTCCATTATGAAGAGTTACTGGGCCTGGCTGGAAGGGGTCAGAAATTTCATTTCATGCAGTATTCTTTGAAGCTGCGCAGCCTCAGAACGTCATCTTTTTCTCTCCAGCTTTTCCTAAAAAAGGAAAGTTGAATACTGGATGAAAATTTTCATAGGAAAGTTGGTGATAATATAATTATGGAAGTGAGGGAAGAACCAACTGGGGGTTTCACTTAAATATGAGTTGGACCACATGTGATCCTGAGGCTTCAGCCTGTTCATCTAATTCATTCTGGGCGACTATGGAAGGGAACTATAGATATTGTAGTTACATGCATCTATATAGATATAGAGAGATAGAGATAGAGAAAAATGGAGATGGAGATGGATCTATATTTATATAATCTATTAATCAATAGATAGATGTCTATATATGTGTATATATACATACACATGCATTTAGATGTATTTTCATCCCAGCATGCACAAACATGATGTACAGCTCAATGCATGAGTATAGATTTATGATTTGGAAATTGTACAATTATAAAATCTGAGACCATATACAGCTAGTTCTTGACTGATAATATTCATTTAGCAACTGTTTGAAGTTGTAATGACATATGACAAATTTTTACAGTTATGGCCATCACAGCATGCCCCTGGTCATATAATCAAGATTTGGATGCTTGACAACTGTCATGTATTTATGACAGGGCACTGGCCTGGGATCATGTGCTCACCAGTGGGATTACAACAAGCAAAGTCAATGGGTGAAGTCAGTTTGCTTAACGACCACATTATTCACTTAACACCTATGGCAGAAAAGTTCATAAAATGAGGCAAAGCTTACTTAATAGTTATTAAGCTTTGCTGGCTTAGCAACAGAAATTTTGGGCTCAATAATGGCCATAAGTCAAGGACTATCTATATAAAAAAGAAATGTATGGGAGAAATGTGCTGTATTTGTGTGACACAGTTCTTCTTGAATGATTTATCCATGATTTAGCTATTGAAAGAATATTAGTTAAATATTACATGGCCTATATATTTATTTATTCAGGTAGTCTTTTTCTGTTTGCAATGATGCAATAATTTCTGATGAAAGGTGCAATGGCTTGTTGACTTAATGATGCTGGAGAAGATTTATATTCTGCCAGTTCAAGTTCTAGCACTGTGTGATGGAGTGAGCTCTCATCAATTGCCTCAGCTTCTACCAATCTAGCAGTTCAAAAGCATGCAAATACAAATAGATAAATACCACTTCAGTGGGAAAAACAGTGCTTTGAGTGACAGTATGAATTCAACCAGTGCCAGATCTGCAGTGCCCAATTGCGAGGTGACATTAATGGAAGGAAAAGCCCTGGAAGACGCTGCAGGACATCTTTAAGTCTTATGAGTGTGGTGCTACCCATTGCATGCACTCTGGATAGCACATGAGTGTGAACAAAATGGGCTGACAATTATTGGCAGCCAAACAACAACTTTGTAATAGCACTATAGTGTCCTGGCAAATGTAAAATTGACATATGGTAAATAATAAAAAATGATTTCTGAGCACATGGGCTAGGAAAAACACTAGGTTCAATGTGCTATATGACAAGAGACAGAGTGAATAATGTTGGAGGACATTGAGATGAAAGAAGAACCTTCCTTTCTTTTTCCAGTTTATTTTCTTCACTATAAGTACCTCATGAGCCTCTGCTTTCATTTTCTAATTTTTAAATGGCTCCTTTTATGAGGCTATAGTGGGCTCCCATTAGAAGCTCTCTCATCACCGCATATTATTTTTCTTTTTGGATGCTGTCTTTAGTCAACAGTCCAATCCCCTTGTTTAACTTTCAGTTAATTACAGTGAGATGCTTTTACACTAAAATGGATGGCAATTTTCAGCAAGAAAATGACAAACTACCAAACAGGGAAATGGTACTTTTATTTTCTGTAAAAAAAAAATCTCATATGATTAGACCATTCTGAATGAATCTCTCAGATTAGCAAACTTTAGTATTCTGCTACAATAAACTCCGCATTGCATTTTGGGACAAATTGAATGCTCGCTGGGATGAATAAAATATAGGAAACTACATAATTCACAGCCTTGCAATCATGCTTCAGGGAATCCTTTTGGATGCTCTGCTGTAGGAAAACTGTATCACCATGGAAAGCCACCAAATACAATGATAATAAATGCAAACTATCATTTTGTTTTCTAGCTTTATTCTTTATTGCAATGAACTAGGGGATTGTTCACACAACACCCCAGCGATGTTTTCATTCTAATTAAGCAGCATAGCAATGGCTTGAAACACATGGCTCAGATCCAAAGAGATTTAGTTACATTAAGGTGAAGTTGAAATTAATGGATCATCAATTAGATATTGTGGAACTGTCCTGGTGATTTTAATAGGTCTCTAGTAAAACTAATAATTTGTGTTTGGAGTGTTTTTATCTGAAAACTGAATTTAGATAGATGTCAGAGAGAAAAGGGCCATTCAAAAGTAATTATTCCTTGGACATTGCATTCTAATTCTCTGTAATTCAATGGGAATTGCATTGTATAAGTTATCAGAGATTCTAGTCATTCCAGGCAACTTCTCTTCCATCACTGGCAAAGAAGAGCTACAAATTTTCCACTGATTGCTCATAGGATTTCCTTGGTTCTTTATGTGTTCTGCTTCAGTTGTCAAATATGCAGATAAATTTTTCTCTCTTTATTAGCACCATGATTCCAAGCATTGCAGATATTAATACATCCCTATCTCCCAATAATCTTGTCCCAGCTTCTGTCAACCTAGCAGTTCGAAAGCATGTAAAAATGCAATTAGAAGAATAGGGACCACCATGGTGGGAAGGTAACAGCATTCTGTGCGCCTTTAGCATTTAGTCATGCCAGCCACATGACCACGGAGACGTCTTTGGACAGTGCTGGTTCTTTGGCTTTGAAATTGAGATGAGCACCACCCCCTAGAGTTGGGAATGACTAGTACATATGTGCAAGGGGGACCTTTGCGTTTACCTTATCTCCTGATAAGATAAATCAGTTTATCAAAGTTGATGTTTATTTTTAAAAATGATCTAGAGATGAATCATTTTACATTTAAATATTTAAACTATTGATGTCATTATTTTAGGAGTTGTCTTTTGATAAAAAATAATGTAAAAAATACATAGATTTTTAAAATTAAAAATAATAACACAAAACATCACGTACCCTGATTATGAAATATTTTTAATAGGAAAAAGTAAGAATGCTGCAATGATTCCCATTTATACCAATACATTCCAAAGGCTGGGATTGAACTTCTATCTCATTGTTATTTTCTGTGAGTGACTGTCAAAGGTGGGAAGCACGTTTTTAAGCTTAAGGATATCATCACGGTATTCCACTGGGCAATTACATCATTGTCAGAGCAAAATCAGCTTTAAAAATTCTGAAAGTTCTAACAAAGGTTCCAAGACTTAACCTGTCTGGTTTTACAAAGATAAAAACCCTTCATGCACACTTATGACCCAAAAGATTCAACCAGAAATACTATTGACTACAATAGAGCTTGTATCTAAAGAATAAGCAGGGTAGTGTCAGCTTAAACTGCTGAATACTAAAAATAATGGAGGGAAAATGTAGGGTACGTGGAATGATACTAAGATTGGGAGACACAATTTGTTTTAGTAGAGTTAGAAATAAAAGGAATATTGAGTGGCTTAACAGAGCTTGTTGTTCTTGTTGTTATTGAATGGTATTGTTACATTCGCTAATGCAATTGCAGAGTTGTAGTTTGGTTGCCAAGCTACTACCTCTGTTGTAGGAAATGCGTACATATTTCCCATAGTGCTCCATAAGAGGGTGAGCTGGCTATGCATCAGAAAGCATCATAAGAGCTGAGGTGGTGCAGTGGTTAGAGTGCAGTACTGCTGGCTACTTCTGCTGCCTGCTAGCTGCCTGCAATTTGGCAGTTCAAATCTCACCAACAAGACTCAAAGTTGACTCAGCCTTCCATCTTTCCAAGGTGGGTAAAATAAGGGCCCAAACTGCTGGAGGCATTATGCTGACTTTGTAAACTGTTTAGAGAGGACTGTAAAGCACTATAAAGCAGTATATAAGTCTAAGTGCCATTGCTATTGCTATTGCTATCATCCAAGGCCTTTTCCTCCCAAGAATTGTTTCACAAGTGAACACTATAGCCAGGAAGGTTCAGATGGGAGGAATCTGCCTGCCTATAGGGAGCATGAGTTCTTCTCTCCCACCAAATTGGTACCTATTTTACTTACTTGAATAGAACATGTTTTCAAATTGTTCGGTGGATAGAAGCTGAGGCAAGTAATGGGAGCTCATCCCAACATGCAGTGCTAGGACGTAAACTGGTGGAACAGAAATTATCTCCAGCATGCCTCTACATAAGGTTTACTGAGAAGAAACAAATTCAGAAGAATAAACTGTAAACTGTAAATATAACTATCTGCTATAAATCTGAACAATTGTCAACTGCATCTGTGTTTTAGAAATACAAATTCATGAAATGCTGCAACCAGAATAGGGCTTTGATTTTGGTATAATATACAGGTAGTTCTCAACTTGCAAATGATTAGTTAGCATCTAAAGCTATGACAGACCCCCTGTGAACAACTTAAAATCTGGTTTCAAAGTTGCAATGACCCCCCTCCCTCAGCCATGTGTTCAAACATTGGGATCTTGGCAACCAGCCTACATTTAAGGTTGTTACGTGACCATGATTTGTGATCATAATTTTTGGTTTTTGGGGGGCTGAAAACTGGCGTTTACTTCCAGTTTCTGGCAACACCCCCCCCATTGGTTAAGGTTAATTTAATGACTACCATGTTTGGTTAATGAGCATAACATTCACCTAACAACTGTGATATTCACTTAAAATCTGCCACAAAAAAAAGTAATAAAATTGAGTGTTGTCATGTGGTGACATGCTTAATAATGACCATAAGTTATGGCCGTAATTCCAAGCTCAAATACAGTCATAAACTACCTATAGCACTATAACAAATACCTTGGAAAATACTCTGTATGTTTATATAAGACTAGGTACATGTGAGTACATGGCTTTGGATAACCTGTTCTTCTGGATGGATGATCTAAGTTGCATGCAATGAGTAAGAAATTCAACTCTATATTCTGTTCAGACTTCCTCTCTGTTGATTTTAGCAGGACCCATGGAAACTCTGCTCATATTAAAGTTGAGCAAAATTGGTTTTATTGATTTGAATTAAATGTTGATATATATTCAGAATCTGCAAATGCGTGACAAAAAGAAAAAAAATAGAGTGAACTTTAAAAAAAATACAAATATATGGAATATAAATGCAAAGAATATTAATCTTGGTAATACAAGTCTTATAAGTCTTATAACTCTGCTCTTTGTTCAGTTTATTGTAGTAAAATCTACAAATTAATTTTAGAAGGGTGGCAGTGGTAAGAAGAACAAAATAGAATGCAACAAATGAAAAAAAAAATTATGGTATATTATGCTGTCTGTGGTTAACAGATTTCCCAGTGTTTTCCATTGGCATTTTTTATGGATGAAATTGCAACATTTTATGAATGTGAGTATAATTCAAAGGATAAATCCAGGGCAATTTGACTAAAGACATTTATCACTAAAAGCAAATGGATTCCCCCCCAAAAAATATTGCAGTTTCTGTGAGCTGCTTCTCAATCCTTGAGTGATTTCAGAACCACTGAACTATATATATTTCAAAGATCCTGGAGCTCTGGGGAATTACCAGAGTACTGGAAAAGTACTGATGCAGTTCCCATCTTCAAAAAAGAGAAAAAAATAGATTAAAAAAACTACAGACATCAATAACTCAAAAGGTCCTGGAAAAGATAATCAAGCAACTTATCTGCAAATATCTAGAAGGAAGCAAAGTGATAACCCGAAGCCAACTCGGAGTTGTCAAAAACTGATGCCAAACAAATCTTATTGCATTCTTTGACAAAGTGACTAAATTAGTGGACCAGTAAAATGCTATGGAAATGATGTATTTGGATTTCAGTAAGACATTTGACAAAGTAGGCCACAACCTACTTCTTGGCAAGATAGAAAAATATGGAATAGATCTCATTACCACTAGATATATTTGTAACTGGCTAACCAACAGTACCCAATATGTAATATTCAATGGAATTACATGCAGTGGGGTACCCCAATGTTCTATCTTAGCCTTAGTACTCATTAACATCTTCATAAACAATTTAGATGAGGCGATAGAAAAGGAACTCATCAAGTTTGCCACTATCCCAAAAGATAAGGTCAAGATCCAGAAGGATCTTGATAGACTTGAATGCTGGGTCCTATCTAATAAAATTAAATACAGTGGCAAGAAAAGTATGGTTTACACTTAGGCAAGAAAAACCAAATACACAGGTATAGAATAGGTGATACCTGACTCAATAACTGAAAGAGGGATCTAAGGCTCGTAGTAGACAATCACTTACATATGATCCAACTGCACTGCAGCTGCCAAAAAAAGGCAACACAGTCCTAAGCTTTATAATGCCTTGATAAGATCACACTTGCAATATTGCATGCAGTTTTGGTCAACATGATACAAAAAAAGATAAGATTCTAAAAAGAGTGCAGAGAAAGGCAGGGGATTGGAGGCTAAAACATATAAAGAATGTTGCATGACTGGAGTATGTTTAGTTTAATGAAAAGAGGAATTAGGGGTGACATGATAGCAGTGTTCTGAAATCTAAGGACCTGCCACAAAGAAAAGGAGGGCCAATCTATTCTCCAAAGACCTGAAGAAAAGACAAGAACCAATGGATGGAAATTAATAAAGGAGAGAACCAACCTAGAACTAAGGAGAAAATTCCTGACAGTGAGAACAATTAATTAGTGGAATGGCTTGCCTTCCGAAGCTGTGGATATTTCATTGATGGAGATTTTTAAAAGGGATTGGACAGCCATTTATCCATAATGGTATAGGACCACCTGCTTGAACAAGTGGTTGGACCAGAAGACCTCCCAGATCTTGTCAACTCTGTTATTCTGTTACTGTGCTACAATTTTTTTTTAGGTAAAGACTAATTTTAATTAATACTTGATAATATAAAATAATAAACATGCTTGATTCGATAAAGCATAGAAAGCAAAAGTAAATGCATTGCAATTTGAAATTTTCCTTCTAAGTGAGTTTCTTTTATTTCTGGTAAACATACAGGTAGTCCTTGATTTACAACCACAGTTGAGCAAACAAAAATTCCATTGCTAAGAAAGACAGTTATTGAGTTTTGCCCCATTTTACCACTTTTCTTCCCATAGTTGTTAAGTAAATCATTGCAGTTGTTATATTAGTAATACGGTTACTAATATAATCTTTGCTTGTCAGAAGGTTGCAAAAGGTTGGTCATATGACCCTGGAACACTACAACCATCATAAATGCATGCCAACTGCAAGCATCTGAATGTTCACCATGCAATCATGGGAATGCTGCAATGGTCATAATTGTAAAAATGGTCATATGTAATTTTTTTCAGAGTCATTGCAACTTTGAGTCACTAAACAAATGATTGTAAATTAAGAACTGCCTATATATGGTTTTCCAGCAGTTCTGCCAGAGAATTTCCTTGGGCTTCTAGATCTTGCCCTTATTTCAACAGTTCTAAGTGTCTTCAATTTTTTAAATGTTTCCCATAGTTGAAATGGAATTTTTGTAACCTTTTTTAGTTGCTAGGAGTGAATAATCTTCATTTTCAAATGCTTCGACATTTGCTTAGAGCAAGCCATGGATGGAACTAGTCACAACTACAAACACACTTTGACAAGTTAGGAGGGTCAAAAAATTGTTCATTGGCTAATAATAGCCCTAATCAGTCAATTTCTTTGAAACATATTAAAAATTTCCAAAAGAAAATAGCAGTGTTTCAATTGGATATTCAATATTATCTTCTGCCATATTCAATATTGCCTTACTTTAATTATGTAAACAACTGCGTATAAATAGAAACTATACATTCAGATCTTTAGAAAGACATTGCATTTAAGTTTATATCATGCAGAATTATATGAGCTTCTTTTTATTTAAGGATTTTTTCGAACAACCATGTAATGCTGAAAGTTTTGCATACAAATGCAGCTTTTTTAATAAGTTGTCTTAATAAATGTTTTGTATACAATTTTCTTTAATAAATGCTACTTTTAATGCCTCTGATATATGCTTTGGGTGTCATGCTTTCTGTAAAATGAGCATTTTTGTCTATTTCTTCCAATATATCCTGTTTTTAAAGTAATTTTTGAGCTGGGGAAAAATAAGGGTAATGGAATCCATATTTTACCCATAGAACAGAATCATTATTAGTAGAACTCACATTTTTGCTCTAAATGAAATCTGCAAAACAGATATAGGGATTTGCTTTGAGTTCATATATCACTTGCTCCTTAGGACTGAATTGAAAAAAAAAACACTTTGCATTTGAAAATAAAACAATATATTATTAACTGCCTTCATTTTGTTTCTAATTAGAATTTTTAAAACAAATGCAAGATATGACATATTGACAAAAGTGATAATATTCTTCCCTATTTGAGCCTCTTCAATTAGGACTGTACAAATTTAGGGGGGGAGGAATAACTGTTTTAGACCATCTTTCATGCCCTCTTTACCTTGCAGCTTGACTATTGCAACACACTGTACATGCGGCTTCCCTTTAAGATCATTCAGAGATTTCACCTAATGCAGAATGTGGGCAATAATGATAATGCCCTGGCATGGCCACTTAACACCTGCTTTATAATATGCACTGGTTGCTAGGTGGTTTCCAGGTGAAATTAAATGTGCCAGTCACTGTCTATAAGTTTTATGTAACATAGGGCTTGTTGCTGAGAGACAACCTGTAGCTCATAGCATGTGCCCGATCAGTTTAATCTCGGAGTCAACTCAATCAGAGTTCCATCGATTAAACAATGCCTCCTATCAGGGACCCAGAAATGGTCTTCTCTGTAACAGTGCCTGCCCTCTGGAATGCAGTGACGTGCGGTGAGGTTTACGGCTGGTGAGGCTGGTGACGTCATCAGGAAGGCGGGGAATGGGACCACGTGTGCTGGAGGATGAGGCTGCCTCAGCCTCCAGCACACGTGATCCCATTCCCCGCCTTCCTGAGCGTGCTCCGCCGGCTCGCACTCCGCAGTCCTCGAAAACAACTGGGGAATGATGAGAACCTTCCTGCCTCTGCTGGACTTTGTAGTCCAGCAGAGGCAGGAAGGTTCTCGTCGTTTCCCAGTCGCTTTCGTGGCTTCGTCATCCGGGAGCGCCGACATTTCTGCCTCCACAGCTCGCGGGCACGGATGGACGGAGGTAGCCAGAGTGGCGTCGAGGCAGTCCGGCGGGCGAGCGACCAAGGACCTCCATCGCTCGCTTGCTTGCTCTTTCGTCCGCCCAGACTAGGCCTCGGCGTCGCTCTGGCTACATCCGTCCGGCCGCGCTCGGGAGCTGCGGAGGCAGAAATGTTGTCGGTGCTCCAGGATGACGAAGCCACGAAAGCGACTGGGGAACGACGAGAACCATCCTGCCTCTGCTGGATTTTGCGCAAGTCCAGCAGAGGCAGGAAGGTTCTCGTTGTTCCCCAGTCGCTTTCGTGGCTTCGTCATCCGGGAGCGCTGACAACATTTCTTCCTCCGCAGCTCCCAGGCGCAGCCGGGCGGATATATATAATATTATAATATTATATATATATATATAGTATATAATATTATATACTATTATTTCATGAAGAGAGGTGAGGCTCTGCCTCCCTTGCTGCCCCTGACCGCACGTCCCTTTCAAGACTGGCATTAATGAAACAGGAATGACCTTTTGGGTGGCTTTGAGATTTGAGATTTTAGAGAAAGAGAAACTGCAGCTTGATTTTTTTAACTGTTTAATTGATTATGTAACTCCTATATCTATTACTCTAACTCCTATTACAAGAAGGAATGGTAGAAATAGTAACATTTGTGACAGTGGATAAACTGAAGGATTTGCCCAGAAAACGTTTATACATTTCAATGAATTTGTAGGAATGGGGATAACATACTTGGTATCTGAAATTTATGAATAATGATGTGAAAAAGACAAGTGAAATGCTTGCCTGAAGTAAACAAAATTCTGAAAAAATTTAAAAGCAATATGCTGTTGTTCATTCTCTAAAGGCAAACGGCAGAACAAGCCACAATGGATGGAAACCAATCAAAGAGAGAACCAATCTAGAAATAAGGAGAAATTTCTTGACAGAACAATTAATCAGTGAAAAGGCTGGCCTTCAGAAGTTGTGGTTTGCTAAATGCTGAAGGTTTTTAAGAAGAGTCTCCTGCTATATTAGGGGTTTTTGACTAGAAGACCTCCAAGATGCCTTCCAACTCTGTTCTGTGAATACAAAATTATTTCTTTTACTCAACAGCATTCTCTCCTGAGGGTATGCTACAGAATACTATAATGCTAAGGTGACCAACTTTTTTACAATGAAAAAGAGGACAAATAAATTGGAAAAAATATATCGTAAATAAAAGAAACATTCTATTCATTGCTACAATAATACACTAAAATATGATATATGCATAATATATGCATAATAAAAACATTTGCACATTTTATATTGTAATTATGCTTACATGCCTGTTAATTATTATTTAAATGAGTACTTTTCCATTGAATTAATATTTTTTGTCAATGTATCATCTTCTAACAATATATTGGAAACATCTGAATAAGAAATATCCTTCATATTGAATTTTTCGGCAAGTGCTGCAGCTAGAGTATCAACATTCAATCTCAATTTCTTACTTGTCCAAAAATCATTGGCAATTGAAAAAAACTCTTTCAACTGCTGCATTAGTTCCAGGGCAGCACAACGTAAATTGAACAAGTATAAATAAATGTTCACATGGAATATGTTCATTTTTGAAATGGCTGAAAATATCCACCCATCTTTTATCAATTTCAACATGTTGATTTTCCCATTGTATTAATTTTTCAGAATTTAAATATACATTCAGTCTTCTAATTTCTTCAAAGAGACAATTGTCGTCTATTTTAATGTCTAGCATTTCTTTAGATAAAAATTCAACACAAGATTCAATATCTGTTCAATATACTTGCGATGAAGTAAAAAAAAACACCATTAAAAACTGTTTAATAAAATACTTCACATAATGCGCAACAGATTAGCCTTCAAATATCAAAAAGGAGGACATGTAGGAGGACACTTTTCAAGGGAGGACAGAACTTACAAAAGAAGGACTGTCCTCCCTAAAGGAGGACGGTTGGTCACCTTAATAATGGTCACCAGAAGGCTTCAGATTAGTGTCTCACAATCTTGGCAATTGTAAAGTGTCTGGACCTCAACTCCCAGAATTCTCAGATTCTGGGAATTGAAGTCCAGGCATCTTAAAGTTTCTAAGATTTAGAAACACGATATGAATTCCCACAAGAGAAGTGGTCCTTTTTCAGTGGATTCTCTATTATAAGCCGTCTTTACTAGCCTCTTGTCATCCAAAACCATGTTGGGTATGCCAAAAGTGTGTATGCGCTATTGTCCGTGTGTGCATGTCCACACCCATAATTCAATTCCCGCCGAGAGTCCACGCGCATGGGTGCACGACCCCATACCCCATATGTTCTGTTTTGAGCCTAGCAGGCCTCATTGAAGCCTCCAGAGCTGGAAACAGCCCATTTTTCGACTTCCGGTAGGCCCGTTTTTGCCTCGGGAAGGCAAAAATGGCCTCCCCTGCCCACCCCAACCCCCGGAGGCCCTCCGGAGGCCAGAAACGCCTCCCCTAGGTCTTCTAGTCTAGCCTCCCTGCTCAAGGCAGGAGAACTTATACCATCCCAGTCAAATGGTTGCCCTATTTTTGAAAACTTCCAGTGATGGAGCCATAATTCCATGAGGCAATCTATTCCATTGATTAATTGTTCTCTTTGTCAGAAAATTTCTCCACCTTCTAGGTTAAATTTCTCTTTAACAAGCTTCCACCCATTATCCCAAAACTGCTTTTTTCAAGAGGCAACTGGACTTTCTGGGTTTTTTGTCTTTGAAGACATTTTGCTTCTCATCCAAGAAGCTTCTTTAGCTCTGACAAATATATTTAAATGATTTCTGCGCATGCACAGTTGACTGTGAATTGTTCTGCGCATGCGCAGAAACATGCCAACTATGGCAGAAGAGACCAGTTCAGGGGCATGGCTAGTCTTGGTGGGCTGCCAGTTCTGCGACCCAGGCCGAATCATCCCTACCAGTTTGGCTGAACCAGACGAAACGAGGAACAACCTACCTATGCAATGAGCGTGCAGAAATACTAACCCTTTGCCACCCTTACTGACACAAGGTAGGCTTAATAGTGGTTCTAACCAATGTTTACTTGGGTTCAGTCTTTATTAAGCACCATCAATGCTCTAGACATCTCTTTTCAGCAGCCTCAATTCTCAGTAAACCCTGAGGAATGATGGGGGATATAGAAGGGAAAGGCCACATGGGTATGATCTGATCCTAATCCTTGAGTGCCTTCCCCCCACTATTTGAAGCACGACCAAGGCTTTAATTGGATTGTGTAGCAAGAGGTGGAATAATTCTCAGCTCCACCTGAAACCCTTGGTTTGGTTGTCCCTTTCTGATAACAAGGTCTTCATAAATTTCATGCAGAAATTAAGCCTTTCCAAATTGCTTCTTGAACATATTGCTCAGATTTGAAGTAAGAAGAACACATAGGGGAAACATGAGAGAGAAAAGTTATTTTATTTCCTTATAGTCCAGAATTATTAGGATAGAGATCCTGTTTTTGTTCAGAATTTGCAGTATTTTGAAGCAAAATACTTATAGCTTATAGGTTGGGGTTTGGAAACCTTCTCAAAAAACATATCTTAGTCATATTGACTGTAGCAGATAATTGCAGCCAGCATCCAAAATGTTTATCTTCTCCTCAATGATCTGCTTCTCTAATAATCCAAACTGGTTCATCATAAAAGCTAAATGGAGCAAGTGGGTACACAGGATTCTGAACATGAGTGCTTAGTAGAAGAGTAATTGTTCCCACCCATTCCACAGCTCATATACCTCAAAACATTCATTTGGTCCCTAATTGTCTTCAGGATTAGAGCAACCCTACATTCTCTAGTATAAGTTTTGACACACTGAACAATTATGAGGAAGACTTTTCCTCAAGCAGCTGATAAGAGGTAATGATTTTTGAATGAAGTAAAAGTATATGGAGTGCATTAGTCTGAAAACAATGGGAACATTGTGCATAAGATCACTGTCTTCTCAGAAAAATAAGGTCTGAAAGGCAAGATGTTGCCTTGTGAAGCAAAGAAATGCTACAATTACACAGTACTTTCTATGATTTTCTAAAGGAGGCATTGCAACGTTTCTTGACAATCACATACACCGTATAGAGCCAAGGTGGCACAGTGGTCAGAGTGCAGTACTGCAGGGTACTTTAGTTGACTGCTAGCTGCAGTTCAGCAGTTCAAATCTCCCTGGCTCAAGGTTGACTCAGCCTTCCATCCTTCCAAGGTGGGTAAAATGAGGACCCAGATAGTTGGGGGCAATATGCTAACTCTGTAAACTGCTTAGAGAGGGCTGTAAAAGCATTATGAAGTGGTATGTAAGTCTAAGTCCGATTGCTATTGCTATATACTGTATATATTTAAATAAGGAATTGGCTAGGTTACCTTTGACCTTGGCAATGTCAAGCCCTTCCAAATTTGCCACACTGGGCCAGCCACACATACTCAATCAGCTGCGACAACCAGGCCACACCCACCCCAGCCCCCAAAGGCAAACAAAATCCTGATGCGGCCTGTGACAGAATCGAGTTTGACACCCCTGCTATAAAGAATTCAAATAAATGATAATTATTGTTCAGGTCATGTCTAAAAGATTGGATGTTATTGTTATTAGAAAATACATTAATACTATGGAAACATCCCATCTTCTTATTTTTTGTTAAAATGTTATTTCACATGACCCAGAAAAGAACTCAAGCAGTCTGTACATTGTCCTGACCCAATAATTTGTATTTTGATGTTCCCAGAGAATTTCCGATGGAATAATAGAATAGTATAGAATTCTTTATTGGCCAAGTGTGATTGGACACATAAGGAATTTGTCTTTGGTGCATATGCACTCAGTGTACATAAGGAAAATAAAATACATTCATCAAGAATAAAAAGATACAACGTGATAATCAAGGTTACTAATAAGCTATCAAATTGTACTAGGAAACAAATAAAAACAATATAAATTGAAAGATATAAACAACATGGTTATAGTCATAAGTGGGGAGAGATAGATACTAGGAAGGAAAAGAAGAATATTAGTAATACATTCTTAGTAAATTATTGACAATGTGGGGGAATTAGTTGTTAAGCAGAGTAATGGCATTCGGGGGAAAACTGTCCTTGTGCCTAGTTGTTCTGGTGTGCAGTACCCTATAGCGTCATTTTGAAGGTAGAAGTTGAAACAATTTATGTCCAGGGTGTGAAGGATCTATAGATATTATCAGAGCCCTCTTTTTGACTCATTTTGACTTTTTGATACAGGTCCTCAATGGAGACTGGTGGCAATTGTTTTTTCTGCAGTTCTAATTATCCGTTGAAGTCCATGTTTGTCTTGTTTGGTTGCAGAGCCAAACCAAACAGTTATAGAAGTGCAGATGCCAGACTCAATAATTCCTCTATAGAACTGAATCTACAGCTCCTTGGGCAGTTTGAGCTTTCTGAGTTGGCACAGAAAGAACATTCTTTATTGTGCTTTTTTGATGACATTTTTGATCTTAGGTGTCCATTTTAAGTCTTGAGATATGATAGAACCTAGAAACTTGAAGGTCTCTACTGTTGATACTGTGTTCTCTAGTATTGTAAGAGGTAGTAGTATACAGTGACGTGCAGTGAGGTTTACGGCTGGTGAGGCTGGTGACGTCATCAGGAAGTTGGGGAATGGGACCACATGTGCTGGAGGATGAGGCTGCCTCAGCCTTCAGCACACATGATCCCATTCCCCGCCTTCCTGAGCGTGCTCCACCGGCTCGCGCTCTGCAGTCCTCGAAAGCGACTGGGGAATGACGAGAACCTTCCTGCCTCTGCTGGACTTTCCAGCAGAGGCAGGAAGATTCTCGTCGTTCCCCAGTCGCTTTCATGGCTTCGTCATCCAGGAGCGCCGACATTTCTGCCTCTGCAGCTCGCGGGCGCAGACGGACGGAGGTAGCCAGAGTGGCGGCGAGGCAGTCCAGCGGGCGAGCGACCGAGGACCTCCATCGCTCGCTCGCTCGCTCTTTCTTATATATATATATAGTATATAATATTATATACTATTATTTCATGAAGAGAGGTGAGGCTCTGCCTCCCTTGCCTCCCCTGACCGCACGTCCCTGCTGGAATGCAGTCCCCCACCCCCAATTGAATGGTAATCAGTATGCTGGTGCTTTGAAGAGCCTTAGAGACCTGGCTGTTCACCCAGATCTTTGGAGAGGGTGACTTATGCCTTGTCTTCCTTTATGTTCTCTTAATTGGTTCATTTTCTTTGTCATTGCTTTTCCTTTGTCATTTGCTTTTTTAAATTGTGTGTGTGTTTTCCTATTGTTCTTTAGTTTAAAATGTTTTAACAATGGCAAACTGTCCAGAGTTGTTGGGTGTTTGCGTGGCATATTTATTCAATAATGTGATAATTGGGACAAAAGAGGCATCCTTTCTTAAAACATTAAAGGAACCATGTCCTTAATAAGATTCCCTCAGCTGCATTAGAGATTGTTCCAGTTGCCTGCCAATGTGCATAAGCATTGTGCCCACCTCTTTTTTGGAATCACCAACAAATCAAACTAGAAATGTGTATGCATACAGATGTGACAATCAGCAACTGCCTGTGACACCCTACATAGATGGTATTCTACTGGTTCAGACTGGTTCGCCTGAAACAGTAGCGGAAATCACGGATGGCCCCACCCATCCACCCTGGCTCTATGGCATCCCATTTAGGCCCTTTTTAAACCAAATAGCATATGCGCAAACGGCTGAGAGCATGTGTGGAGGTGTGAACCAATAGGGAAGGTAAGTGAATACCACCTCTGGACACCCATCCAGTCTCTTAGGGGCATTTATGTTGAGCATTGAATTGAATTCAATTGAATTGACTAAGGAATTCTGGGAGTTGAAATCTACATATTTTCACATGCATTTTCAAGTTGCCAAGGTTGATGAGCCCTGTGGCAGAATGTATGTACTTCACATGCTTTCATGTAGATTCGGTTCATAGTAAAAAGCAGGTTCATTTTCAGATTTATTAGTTTTCTATTCCTTGCTTTTAATTCCCTATGTCTATTTGTATTAGGAGTGATTCTAATGAAACTGTCTCAGTTAGAGATGTTTCCTTTCATGGATGTTTGCTGTGCAGCCCTGACACACTGAAGCACGTCATAAGAGGTGCATCTTACCACCTCAGCACAGAATCAGAACAAGAACCTTCTAAGCAGTGATTTCTCTCCAGTTGTTTTCTTTTTCTTTTTTTACTGCCTCCATCATCTAACCTTTCTTAATTATCATCAACACTGCTGTAAATAAAATTACATCAATGTGCTGGAAGCACATCATAAGACCAGAAGCATCATCAACAATATTTGCATTTGGTATCAAATACATGTGAGAAAGATACTAAAAGAAATAGTAAATTCAATTAAGAAAGTAAACTCATCAAAGCTGTTTACGTAACCCAGCAGGCTGGCCATCTGCTTTCAGGTTTGTTCTCTATTGGGTATGTTCTGCATGCAAATAGAGCAAATATAAATAGCACATAATCTTATGTTGAATTGCTAATATTTGCGTGCATTGTGGTATGAGCTCTTTTAAACTTTTTGGGAAATAAATTATTTCTGATCTTTATCTCGCAATACTAATATCTTTTTCAACATACTGATCATAGTTTTCTGTTCCCTTAGCTAGTGCATTTGACTTTCATTGCATTTATGATACTTGAACAACAGCTTCTTAATTAGCCGTGATATATGCCAAACCATTGCTCCTGGAAAGAAGATGCTAGAATCCTTTGTCTACATAGATCTAATGCTAATGCTAAAAATCCAAGAAAAGGGAGAACAGGCTCCTAAAAATTTCCTCTTGACTAGAGAAATAAGAGAATCTGTAGGAGATGAGGGTGGGGTCAAATGCATTTTCAGTTTGGAGTCTACATGCCACTATAAGAGATCTAAGTCCACCCCTGCTTTAAGGCCATTGATTCTTATTGGGTGCTAATTTGTATTGATCTTTAGTAGTTCAGATTATTGTATGAAATAAACTTGTGGTAATTTTGAACTCTATCCTGGTTCCTTGTATCTGACAAAATCAGATTAAAAAGTAGCCTATGAGGGCTAGTGATCAGAAATAAATCCAGAAAGCAGGATCTAAAAGAGGATGGGGTGATTAAAATCAGCTAGATGGCAGATGGACAAGGGCTGCATTGCAACCCTTGTCTTTTTTAAACATGTGTACAGTGTTGATATGTATATGGAAGAGCAAGGATTGCTTTATAATATTCTATCCATCATCTTGCTAATTCTGATTCCACCCTCACAAAACTTGCTGAACCCAGATTCATATCTTCACTAAGTCACCAACCTTACTGGATGATTATGGGGACAGACATTATTTCATGGAGTTGTAGGATTGTTCTAATGCTAAATTGGAAGTAGAGATCAGGAGACCAACTTGATTATTTGAAAGCAGAGCCCAATGTCTTAAAGTAAATACAACATGCCTGTATTGAAGAATTAACTTTGGAACACTGATACCAATCAGTGGTAGACGGGAGAAAGCTGTATCTGCTGAAATGCACCTTGGAACATGTATCGTTCCAGATGTTGCTAAACTACAGTTCCCAGCAATTCCAACTTGCATGACTTATGGAGATATCTAGTTACTTCACTACTCCTGACTCCTTCTTTTTCAACACATCCTTGAACTACTCCTTAACTTGTGACAGAATTTGCCTGCAATAACTTTCCAGGATGACTGGAATTTTGTTGGCAGAACATCGAGCTCATTACACTGGAACATTTCATTTTGACCTCCATCAAATAAATCAGATACTGATTTGGCTGCTACTTCTTAATCAACTTTCAATCAATCCTGCTCTTAGGTTCAGAGAGATCCACATATCCTGCATGCATGGCTGGAATTGCTAAACATTTTTTTTAATCTTGGCAGCTTTCCCTGGGGAACTCTCAACTAGCTTTTAAAAACTCCATGAACAAGATCTGACACATACCCTAAATTATGATTCGTCCAGTACAATACCTGCATCTATAATGTTCCAGTCCAGCCATGGAGGTACTGCCTCAGAATACATCTGCAGCTATAGAAATGGATTCAAGGAATAGCACCATAAGTGATTTGATGGATTAATTCATTAAGTGCCATCAAATAGTGACCACATAGATAGATAGATTTTTCTCCAGGAGAAGTTATGGTAATTCTGGTAATTACCATAATTATGGTAATTCTTCTTCCATTTCCTCATTCCAATTTATCACATTGTATGAGGGGCCTACTTAACCTAGATAAAATCCTTCTCCTGCTCTAATTAATAGTCTAAGCAAAGGATAAGCTATCTTCACTTAGCAGATGTTACTAAATTACTATACACAACATTCACAACAAATATGGCCAACCACGAGGGAAAATGTATGTTATAATTCAAAAATATCTGGAAGATTATATAGTAACTCCTCTAGGAAAGCAGTTTATTAAATGTCCTTCCACAAAGCTTAAGGATAGAGCCGAATGACTTGATTTTGAAGGTATATTTTTGTGTGTATATTTATACTCAAATATCAAACAGTTACCCTACATATCCATGAATACCCAGCTATCCCTAATCAGTTATTTCCAGTATTAAAATGTAGCTTTATGCTATTTATCAATTCATATATTTTAGATTTCCTGTACTCACAACAAAATAATTTCTTCCAGTTTGTTAAGTCCATATCAATATTACTTTGGGTAATGTTTACGTACCTCTAAAGAAATCTTTCTAGCCAATTCTGTAATTCAGACAGGCATCTAGAATCTTTGGTTGCACTTTGCCATTTGAGCTAATAGCAAGAGGGAACCACTGATGAGTTAGAATGGATTTTATCAAGATCCTTCAGTAATAAAATTGAAAAATTCAAAGACACTTCAAATTGAAAAAAACACAGTATGCTTGTATTACTTTTGTCTTAGTTGTTTTCTATAATTGCATCTATACATTGCAGATATAAATGTTTTATGAAAACTTAGGTCATTTTTTCCTCACTTTTGATGCATTTCCTCTTTTTAAGTGATGTGTAAATTATATTTAACTGCTAGTCACATTGTTATAAATCTATTGTCAGAGCACTGTGAAAGTCTATCACAATAGCTTTATTTCCTAGTTAGAATTTAATTTTAATAATAAAAAAGCCCGTGAGTGTAACTTGTGTAGACAAAATTATCTTTGCAAGGTTATCAAGAAAGAAAAATCTTCACTCAATCATTCATTCATTCATTCATTCATTGAATCAATTGCAAGATTATCAATAAAAAGAAATCTTCACTCATTCACTCACTCATTCACTCACTCCTCATTCATTCATTCATTCACTTGAAGACCTTAATGGACTGAATATTCTCAGTAATTAAGCTGTCACCACTTTCCTTTCTTTCATTTTTCCTCTTTGCTTATACTTCTATTAAGAAAAATGATAATATGAGATGTTGATTTAAGTAATTTCCCCTTAATAATTTCTAGTGTGTTCTAAAACTATTCCATCATCTGTGTGGCTCATACTGTAAATTGGAGGGCTTTAGTTTGGTTTGTGTGCTACAGTGATGTCTTGTGGTTGCTCTGTTTGCTTCTTCTGTATCCATTTTGTTTGAAGATGTAGTATAGGTGGTCTGTTTTTCTGGGCATGCAACAATAGCTATAAAAAAGAATAACACTGACATATATCAAAAACATCTAAAAAATAATCAGTTGACTACAGCATTACAGACACAGCATCACCATAGCACCCAAACCAACAAAAGCCCTCCAAAATATCTTAAGTAAACTAAAAGACCCAGTTGCCCAAGAAGAAAAATCAGGAGTCATCTACAACATACAGAATGACTATAAAAGCCACTTTGTACGGCAGACAGGTAGAAGATTAGCAGAACACTTCCATAAATATCAACTAGGAGTAAGAAGAGATGACAGAAAGACATAAATTTACAACAGATGGAAAGACTTAACCATTCTTTCTCCGGGAAACTGTTAAATCTCTTCAAACAAACTAAATGGAAAAATCCAAGGGAATTCCTGCAAACTGTCATTCAGACAAATCAGTCATCAATGGACACACGGATATTTACTCCCCATTCAAAAAATACAATAAAAAAGGTAGGAAATAAATAAAAAGATCAATGCACATTCTCTTCCACAGCCAGCACAGAAATAAATAGCGATTAACACTACACAAACAATAAAACAGAAAACAATACCTAAACCAGAAACTATCAAAGATAGAAAAAAATGCTGTAGTCAAAGAACTGCCAGAAAAAAAACGCACATTCACCAACACAAGAAGCTATTGTATACGCCACACTATAAGCATTGTTAATGTTACCTAATTGTGTGATACAAAGGATATAACTAAGTTCAGGAGAATTTCAAAGTGATTGTCCTATCAAAGAGAAAATGTTCATGCAAACTCCTTAGCCATTTCAGACTTATTAAATGTGTATTCTTATTCATCAAAACAAATGAGAAGCAACAGAAAAATGCAGATTCCCCCCCCTCCACATTACTAATACAAAACATGCCTTCTTCCTCTGAGCTTCCTTTCAATGCCAATTATGTTTTCTGAAGATTTTACACTTTAAAAAACACCCACAGATTTTCTCTACCTTATCTAATTCAGAGGTCACACTGGCAATTCTGAAACCAGTTTTTAACCCTAACCCTAACCCTTAATCTTTTATTTCCCCTGAATATAGTAATCAGTTTAATTTCTGATAGTACTCGTGACCCACAACAACTCTAAGATGGTCTCTTATCATAGTTTTGCCAGAAATGTGATGGTTTGTGTAAATCTGGTTTGCATTAGTACAACAAATATTCCCACAAGTTATTCCATTTCAGTGGTTTTAAGGTATTTTACATATAATCTAGACCGCATGTAGAAATTTACCTATATTTCCTTAAACCAACATGTTTATATCCCACATGAATAATTACCACTAATTTATATACCTTGTATGCAACCTACATAATTATCTATGTTTTATGCTTTTTATATCCAGTTCCCCTAATATCCATTGTTTAAGTACAACTAGCCTAATATACTTTTTTTTTATATGGATCATATGAGTATTGAAAAAATGAACCATTAATTTCAGGGCTTGTTGTATTGGCAAAATGCAGAGGTATACCTCTGGAACAGTACTATACTTAATTACATACCCTGAATGTGAGCATAAAGAAGCATAATTTTATTCACAAGAAAAAGGTATAATGAAGCTTTTTCAGTCTGTTTGGATATTTTTAAAAACAAATAAACAAATTCCTTTAGTAGAAATCTGCATCTTTTACTGAATGAGATACTCTGTTTTTATGTAACCTCTATTACAAATGATTGACTGAAAGGAGGAGAAATAATTTGTCTAGCAAAATATATTTATAGCAAACTATATTTTGCTATCAAATACAAGTTGTGATTATTGTTTATGAAGAACTTGCATATTTATTTCTATTGCATACCATACTGCTTCTCCTTACATAACAAAAATATTCAGAATATGAATATTTCTCTGTGCTTCCCGAACAGTCCTTGCTGTCTTTCACAAAGTATATTAAAATATTATGCAAATTAATCACTTTATGATTATGTATATTTAATCACTTTAAATATTAAAATGAAATAATACCATTATATTGAAATTATCACGTGGAATATTTATATATGTATCTAAGAATATACATCCAAATGATTTTATTTTGTTTTTAAAGTTTTATTTTTTATATAATTTAGTCCCCTAAATAATTTTTCATTGGGGAGTATTTGTTATTTTTGCATTCAGTTAATAAATACAAAAGGCAAAAGTACATTATAGAAAGAGCCACATTATTAGTTGTTGCCAAGGTTAGTAGTTGCCAAGGAAAGCAGGAGAATACTTTTATTACATTACCTGAGTAGGTAGGATTAAATTATTCAATGCTTTCTTCTCTTGGTAATTTTCAAAAGTTAATAACTATATTTTTGAGCTTTATTTTTATAAAATATATGTTGCCAATTTTTTTTTAAATTTTACTGCTAAGAGCACAGTCTTAAAAGTATCAATAAGAATGGGTTGGGCATAAGGTGTAGATTTCCTACTGGTATTACTTTTAAATGTAATCTAGGTTATTTGTATTTTGCAATTGTTTTAGGTAGCAACTGCCAGTTTGTAGGAAGGAGTAAATTGGATTTTGATGTATGGGAAAATTATATTATAGCAGCCATTTTTCCCTGTACACATGCACACACATACTCATTCAGTAACATTATAGTTTAGAAGAAAAGAGTACAAGAAAACAGTTCATGAAGGGAAAAAACCTCATAATCATTATTTTCATATGAGAATTGCTCTAAATGGTTGGAAAGGTATGTTATTTCAATTACTGCTCTCACAAGAATAAAAAAAAAACTTAGATACTGAAAAAAACAAATAAAATAGATGAAAACTCTACCTTTAAAATAGGATAAATATGTGTATATATTATATATGCTGGGATAATACAATATCAATTGTGTTAGATTGAGTAATGGATAGGCACACACAGGCTTAACGGTAACAACAGCTTTTTATTGTACAACAAGTAAGAACAATCCAGTGAAGGTTGAGTCTGACAGCAGCCCTTTTATAGGAAGCTGTCAGACCCTTTGACCAATAGGATTAAACCTCTGTTCCTGCTGGAACAGAGGACCTTGGTGGAAACCACTGCAGTTGGTACAAGTATCTAACACCCCTCCCCTCTTGGATGGAACAATCCTACTTGTTACATAGTCATGCAGGTAGGTGGGCTTTTGGGTAGCTCTGCCTCACTTGCGCAGTTCAGTAGGAGGAGTTTCCTGTTTGCTCTGCAGCTCCATTTGGTGAAAGCTCCTGGACCCTTTCACAGGCTGCAGCTGGAGCTTCTAGAGCCGGTTCGCTCAGAGCTCGCTGCGGGCCTGCAACATAACCAGATAAGTTTTCCGGTACCCTCGGGCTTGAGCTGGCTGTGGAAGGAGTGAGCATTTGCTCCATTTGGGTAGGGCTTTGGCTAACTCGTATAGGAGTTACCTCTGGTTGTCTAAGAGTGGAGTTGGAGAGGTGGCCACGGAGTTGGTCAATATGCCTTCTCCAATTCCTACCATCCTCAAGCTCTAGGAAGTAAGAGCGAGGGCCGGTGATGCCTATCACTGAATCCACAGAGTTCCCCTGGCGTAATTGTGGGCTTATACCAAATCCCCTACGTTAAATGTCCAAATCTTGCTTGTGGAGTCTGAGGGCGATGAGGCAGAATAATTGGGGTGTAGCTGGACTAAGTGGGACCTTAGCCGGCGACCCATGAGAAGCTTGGAGGGGCTTCTCTCTGTAGTGGTACTGGGTGTGATGTGCTGAATTAGCAAATAGTGGTCAACCCGTGTTTGCCAATCTCCCAGACCCATCCTAGAGAGGGCCTCTTTTGCAGATCTCACCATTCTCTCTGTGTGAGCATTGGAGGCCGGATGGAATGGGGTGACCAGGGCATACCTGATTCCCTGAGTGGCTAGGAAGGTCTCAAATTGCATGGCCATGAATTGGCCCCCGGTGTTAGAGACCAAGACATCGACAGGCCATGCATGGCACCTTGATGACCGCTTCTGCCATAATGGAGGTCATAAGGACTACATCTAACCATTTCGAGTAGGTGTCCACAACTTCAAGAAATGTCTGGCCATGAACTGGACCAGAAAATCAATGTGCACCCTAGACCATGGTGCTTGAGGTCACTCCCCCTCCTTAGTGGGTGGCTCTGGTGGAGCTGGTCTGGACTCCTGGCATGGTGTGAAGGTAGACACCCATTCTTTGATCTTCCTGTTCATATTAGGCCACCACACGTAACTCCTAGCCAAAGATTTCATCCTGACAATTCCAGGATGCCCTACATGTAAAGCCTCTAATACTGCAATGCGCAGTTTGGGTGGAACAATGACCCGGTCCCCCCACAGTAAACAGCTATTTACAACCGATAACTCATTGGGTTTGACAAAATACATTTTGAAATCAGCCCCAACAGGCTCCTTGGGCCACTCCCTCTACACCCAGTTCAAAATTTGTTTGATGGTGGAGTCCTTTGCAGAGTGACAGGCAACATCACTGGACGAGACATGTCCAATCTCTAGGCAGTCAGTGAGGAGGACTGGCATCTTGGGAGTAGGGTCAGTGAGAAGTTCAGGCAGTGGGCAGCGGCTTAGAGTGTCAGCATGCCCCAAAGTGGAGCCTGGTCGGTGGATGAGATGGTAGGAGTAGGCAGCTAGGAAGATGGTCCATCTGGTCATGCGAGGTAATAATGACACTGGGGTAGGTCGGTCCTCAACCAAAAAGCCCAACAACAGCTTGTGGTCCCTAACCAGTTCAAAATCACGGCCATAAAGATACTCATGGAACCTCTTTACACTGCAGCCAAAGCTTCACGGTCCAGCTGGCTGTAGTTCCGCTCTGCAGCAGACAAGGTCCTGGAGTAAAATGCAATAGGTGCTTTGGTTCCGTTGGGCAGGCGGTGGCTGAGGACGGCGCTGAGACCAAACGGGGATGCATCACAGGTGCAATGGCAGGGTCTGGCTGTATTGTACCAGAAAGGAGTCCGCTGACAGGAGCCCGAGGAACACCTGCAGCTCGGTTTGATTGCGAAGTGTGGGGGCGTACTGAATAGCTTTAATTTTTTGTGTGGTCAGGTGTATCCCAGAGCCATCGATTAGGTACCCTAGGAATTCAGCCCTTGGAATCTTAATTTGGCATTTCTCTTTTTTGAGACTGAGGCCTTTGGCTCTAATTCGAGCCAAAATTGTTCGTACACGTTTTAAAAGTTATGCCTTGTTTGCAGCCGATACCAAGATGTTGTCAAAATAGGGGACGACTCCTGGAATCCCCTGCAAAAGCCGTTCCATGACACTTTGGAACAGTCCAGGGGTGATACTAATGCCGAATTGCAGGCGGTAACATTTGAATGCACCCCTGTGCATCACAATGTTTTGGGCCTCCACCATAGCGCCATCTACAGGCAATTGTTGGTATGCCTGCGCCATGTCCAATTTTGCGAAAAATTTTCTGGGGCCTAATGAATGAAGGAGGTGCTGTACAATGGGTACAGGGTAGGCGCTTTGTTATAGCGCTTTATTTATTGTAGTCCACGCAGATATGGACAGACCCATCAGATTTGACAGGTGTCACTATAGGGTCTCCCAACGTGCGTGATCGACCGGCTCTAGGATTCCTTGGCCTACAAGCTTGTCAATTTACCTGTCAATTTTGGGGCAGAGAGCAAAAGGTACTCTCCTGGGTTTTAGTCTTATTGGGGCTATGTTGGGGTCCAAACTAAAGGAAATTGGGGTCCCCACATACTTACCCAGACCGGTGCCGAAGAACTCCTTAAAAATGGCTTCAGCGCCATCGTCTTTCAAGGCTTTGATAACAGTCACCTCTAGGCCAAGGGCTTGGAACCAATCTAGGCCTAGGAGGCTCTGTAGGTTGCCGCTGACCACTGTCACTGTGAGTTTTCCACTGAACTGCTTGAACTTCACCTGGAAAACAGCCATTTGCTAATGCCTCTTGCAGTGGTACGCCTCTGTGAGACTTTAAATATCCAAATCACTGTTTATATTTATGCAATGTTAGCCCCCCCCCCCCCGTCCTCCCAAACTGAACCCATGAGACTTTGAGAACATCATAATTTTGCACCCATGATTCCTGCATTCCACAGGAGGGGCCAGAGTCATTGCAGGCTGGGTTGTAGGCCTAAAAAAGGTCACCATCTCTTTTATATTTCTGGAGAAAGGGTCCATTGAATTCCCTCAGTTTTTCTTTTCACTACCACACCCTCAGAAAGTACTTCATTCTGGTAAAATATAACATAGCATGAAGGACCTGAATTTCAGTAGGGAGAAAGAAGAACTGAGAAATTGACTTGAGGGATGAGGCAAGGTATTTTAATAATGAGAAACTGCCCTTCCATCCGTTTCAGTCCAATTCTCCTGTCCAGAATTTTGACCCAGGACAAGTAGTAGAGGAAACTCTGTTGTAGCCAAGCCATTTAACAGAGTTGAGCGCTTTCTGACAAAAAGGGTACTGAGTGTGCTTACCAGTGATGGGTTGCAGGTTGTACACCCCAATATGGGCATACCAGTGCCTGCTGGGAGCAACAGGCACCACTCCGGTATGGTGCTTCAGAGGATCCACCCACCTGCCCACGTTCCTGAGCTGTATTTGACCGAACTGCGCGATTTGCGCCCGCACATGCAGCGTACAGCATCTGATTGATGCTCCACCAAGCAGCTGGAGCGTCACGGGCGGTGGGTGCACATGCGTGCATAGCATGCGTGCACGGGGTGGATGCCCGGCCCTGTTGCAGAGTACCAGTTGCGACGGGATCCGTAACCCACCATTGGTGCCTACCCTTTCAAATTTAAGGTCAGCATCTTTCTTATCCTTCATTTCCACACCTTAATAGAAACAATCTGAGAAAGCTCGTCCATTTCCCAAACACTCCTGCCTTGCCTGGGAAACTACAGCTCCCAACTTGGTGTTCACAGTTTCAGCACAAATCCTGCACTGTCTCTGAACTGTCCAGCATCCAGTCTGGAGCTGGAAGGAAGCAGGAGATAAATTGACTTTACTATGGAAGAGCTCTTGAAACCAGAGGGCGTTGCCCTGCTCCTGTATTGTTCAACTTTAAGCCATGAATCTAAATATAATGTGGTGCAGTGGTGGGTTGCCAATTTTCTTATTACTTGTTTGGGCACACTTGCATGCGCTCGGCTTCTGTGTATGCTCTTTTTCCCCAATTAGCCTAAGGTTTATTATTGTAGTTATACATAAAGCATGTATAACTCTCAGGCTATTTATGCCTTAATGTTTTCAAATATGAAAGAAAATAATATAACAGAAGTATTCTTTTTATTTTTAAAAATTTGATATCTGGTAAACAGAAAACCATTTGTAAATTGTTGCTTATTTTGGAAGCACTTTTCATTTTAGAACTCCTGAATCATTCTGGCTTGCTGAGGATTTTATTTGCTTTCTCCAGATAGTCTTTAATCTTCTTTTTATATGATTCCAACTAACCCCCTTTTGTTATTTTCTTCCTCTGCAATATGCTTTTAATGCCACTGAGAATTAAAGTGGTAATATCCACACTGCACAGATTTTAAATAAAAAGAGAATAAACACACAAATAATAAACTGCTACAGGGGAATCAGCTATATTCATGGAAGCCTCCCTTGGTCCTCTTAATTTTGATTTGTATTTTAATTTATGAAATAAATGCACTGGCATGTATGAAACAAAATTCTGGTGTCCACTTGCCCAATAGTAGTCTTAGAAATGCCCTGTTTGAATTAAAAAGGAAAGTTTGCCTTTAAAGGATGCTAGCTTTCCTTAAAAAACAAAATTGAACTAAAAGCACATGGGAATATTCTTGATAAGATTCAAAAGAATGGTAGGCTATGGCAGTGGTGGGTTGCAGGCGGTACGCCCAGGTATGGGCTTACCGGTGCCTGTTGGGAGCACCGGGTACCATTCCGGTACGGTGCTCTGGAGGGCCCACCCGCCCCTCCCGAGCTCCTTACCTGTATTTGAGCTCTTCAGCGCTTCTGCGCACATGCACGGAGCATATAGTGCCTGTGCAACGCTCCACCAAGCAGCTGGAGTGTCACGGAGGCATTGCATTGCACATGTGCACGTGTGCGCACGCATGCATGTGGGGGACGCTGGGCCCTGTTGCATCATACTGGTTGCAACAGGATCCAGAACCCACCACTGGGCTGTGGGTTGTTATTTTGTGCACAAACCTATGAAATGCTTTAAAAATTTCAGATATATCTACTGAAAGCAAACATTTTGGAATTCAGATTTGAAGTACTGTATTTTCACATGCTCAGTGAAATTTGTTACCAGGGAAATGTAGTATTTCTATTTATGGCAGGACTACAAGGACTTATACCTAGAGAAATAACAGCAGAAAGGATAGTATTGTTAACAGATCAAAATCCTTCATGATTTTGTCTGATAAATAAAATGTCCTTCTTAGTCCAAGAGGCATCTATTGGATGGCTCAAGATCTACTGTTTCCCCACGAAAATAAGACAGGGTTCTGTTGACACCCAAAATAAGCACTTGGCCATATTTTTGGGTATGTCTTATTATTTGTGAGGTGCAGGAGGTGGCGAGCATGGTCACCTCATGGCTGCTGCTGTGTTGCAATATTTTGGGGAGGGCTTATTTTTGAAGGAGGCTTATTTTAGTGCATGTGCTCAAAAACCAGATTGGGCTTATTATCTGGGAGATCTTATTTTCAGGGAAAGGGTAAGAATGGGCTGTCTCTCCAATTGCTTGCATAGAATCTTAGTGTTGTATAGGTTGAAACTCACTACAAATGAGGGATTAATAATCTCTTGCATAACTGAGTCAGTTTAGGAAGACGCGGAATATCCTGGCTGGTATATGCAGGACAAGGTCCTGCAAGATCTCAGAAGAGACAACTATGGTGCTTCACTTAATAATTCCTTCCTGAGTGATTGTTCGCCTTTCTCTCATGGCAAGGCCAATCTTTAATCCAACTGATTTTGTATTTCTTAAAATGCAGTAACATTGTTTTCAGCTGTAAAAATGGATCAGCATACATGTAGCTAGATATGTTGAGATGAAATACATTTAGAAATATCTGAATCTGATCCTAGTTCCACTCTAGAAGGCGCTTACCTTTGATTGCAGTCTTTGTCTACTAAATCTTAAAGAAAAATAAATGTTTTCAGATTTGGAGGAAGAAATAAGAACACAATGGAGAACCTTATTCTCTCAATTCAGTTCCAGGCCTCAGAAAGACCTGTCTTTGCAAATAAGGCACGTATGTTTTAAAATCAGGGCACTTAAAGCATGGAGTATTGGGCAAGTTCAGGTGACAGTTTATCAAAGGCTGTCAGATGTGCCAGTTTATTTATATTGAGGTAAATTCTCTGAAGTTTCTAGAACTGCAGTTTGCATCTGATAGCTTAGAACAGCTGCAGTTAAGGCATTGGATCTGAAATGGTGGCATTTCTCCCCCAATATCAACCTCTCATTTTAAAAAAATTGGCCTAGAAAGAGTAATTAATTATTGTTCATAATGATTTTATAACAGATAAATGATAGTAAATTTATCATGCCAAGGTTTTCTCCATTCATTGTGCACTTCTCAACTCAATTGCCAACATTATGCCTGCACTTCTGCTGCATGATATGTAATTATGACTAGGATAATCCCAAAACTCAGAAACACCTGCTTATAGAGCATGCAAGACTTAATGAAATATTCTTGATAATGTGAAAAGACTGATCAATTAAAGCATGCTTGACTGTACATAGGAGCACTCTCTGCAGTCTATATAACCCTTTGCAAGTTTTTTTTTCCTGGAACAAGAAGCACTTGTAAAATTTTATATACAGTGTAAACTTTAACATCTCTCCTGCTGTCTTTCTCCATGGAGAATTGCTGTGGAGATTGTAGCTGGCTTCCTGCAATTCTAAATTCCTTTGGATCCAAAGATTGAAATCCTCATTCTCAAATGATTGCTCATAATTCCTTGCTTAAAGCTCTTTGGCTAGGCCTGGAAATGAAAACCCTATATCAGTGATGGCGAACCCGAGTCCCCAAACTGCACATGCATGCCCAAACTGAAAGGTGCACGCATGAACATGTGCATGCACCAACATGTTTGAACATGCACATGTGTGGATATACACACTCGCATGGACACACACGCATGCACATGCACTGACATGAGCACATGTGCAGCAGAGACACAAAGACCAGCTGGCCAGCAGGAGGCAGGGCATCCCAATACCAGTAGCATGGCAAGTGGTAAGATTTTTTTTTCTTTCATGAGCTTCTGTTTTTCAGGAAAACAGAAACTCATGAAAGAAGTACCATGGAGCTGGGGAAACGACACACATACCAACAGAGAGGGCTCTGCATGCCATCTCTGGCATGCCTACCATAGCTTGGTCATCACGGCCCTATATGCTTGGTTCTCATTGAGAGGACCATGGCAGTGGGAAGGCAGTGGTGATAAATGCATGATTTCATTGCATAAACCACATGTGCCATTCATGTCAATTGTGCAATGAGAGTAAGGTGCATGTTATCACTCTGGCTTCTAAAAGAGGGACAGAGAAGATAAGAAAGGATGACAATCTTTTTTTGGTTTCTCTAAAACAGATGATCTGATTTGTCCAATTCTGCTTTAACAGGAGAACTCAACTAAGGATGACTTTAAGCTGCTTCAGTGCTTTAGATGAAATTAAAAATAACACCATAAGGACAGAGTGGAACAAAGAGGTTATTGGGTCACTTCAGTATAGGGATTTGATACAAATGCAGAAAGACCAAGAGGCTGAAGAAAAGTATCCATTTATTTATTTATTCTTAAAATGAACTTGCCATTGGGATAATAAAGCATGAAAATGGCAGTCTAATTGTATTGATTTCTTCTGAGGATAAACTGTGTCCCTAAGGAAATTCAGAGATGTCATCATATCTGTCTATGACAAGTTTACAATTTCTCATGACAGTGATAATTTATCATGGCATTGTTAAAATCAGTGTTTTTCAAACCTGAAAATTTTAAGAGAATTGACTTCAACTCCTAGAATTCCTCAGCCATATAAAACACTAAGGGCATAGTGAGGTTCATTGAGAATTCTTGCATTTTTAACGGGTATGATTTTTTAAAAAAGCTATAGTGGATTTTACTTCTTTTTACCTATATTTTATAAATTTTGAGCCAGAAATCCCTCAAATCAAAGGCAATGCTTCTTCAGTCCTCTTCCTTTTTTTTTTTTGATAGAAAGTGTTGTACTCATATTTAGGTTTTTTTCTTTCCAAACAAAAATTATTCTTCTGAAAACTGTCAATCTGCTGGTGATTTAACTGCATGATCTTGGAGGACTCTGAAAAGAGACTGAGATGCAATTGATTGCCTATTTGAAATATGTATAAGTATAGGGTGGATAAATGTGAAGATTTGCAAACGCACAGTATATCATATATGGTGATTTTTTGTGTGTTTAGACCAAACATACCATAAGGGCCATTTCTCAGTATTGGGAATTAATATTCAGCGATAGATATCAAATATTATGGAGATATGTTTCTGATTCTTAATTACCTTTTTAAAAAAACAACAACAGTGCCTGCCATTTCCCTTCCCCATGCCCCTCTTCTGCTAATGATCTTATTTATGCTCCTTTATTGGAACTTCTAAGAATATACAGTTATGTAATAACATCTCCCGCATGGCTCTGCTTTGCTGTTGCACTCTAATCATAAGCAGAAATAGCAATTCATATTGTTTCTGGTTGGTAACAAGTAAATTTGTTCTTTCAATAAATGTGGACAGACCCCATCTGGTAGGGAAATGACTAGTCTTAATGTCATATTCATTTGGGTAAACGATTAAATTATCTCAGTTTGCATTATTAGACGCTTAAATCTTTATTTATTACTGGACAACAAAGATGTGTTTCCTTCATAAAGAGAGGGTCGCTTAAAAAAGAGGCAGGAAATTAATAAAACTAATCAATAACAATGAGTGCAAGTATAACACATCTGAGAAAAATGAGGTTACTTTTCTCTTATATTTTCCATTTCTGATGAAGGGGAATAGCTATTTGGCAATAGCTGTGTTATTTTAAAACTGTAGTATTTTAACAGATTTTCTAAGTTCTGAATGGACATTTTGAGAACAATTTAAATAATAAAATATTTTATTCTTTTAATTATTTTAGTTTCTGTTCATGATAGATCTAAAAGGCAATGTATGTATTTTTAAAAATTCAAAATTGTAGGAAAAGGAAATTAATACTAATAGGATTAGTATTAGATTAGTATTAGATTTATCAAAAACCTTAACGTTATACAATTTTTTCTTAAATATAATTAAACTCCCCAGGTGGTTGCAGCACAGGAGTCAGGATATCACTACAATAGAGCTCAGGAAGTCATCACACAGCCCATTACCCAGGTTGTTACAACACAAAAGAACAATAGGCACACAGCCAGTACCTCAGCCACACAGGATATTACGAAACAGCCGACTAATTTGCAAACATCAACTCCATCAACTATTCAAGATGTTACAATGCAGCCAACCAATCCACCTACAGCAACAAAGCCAGTACTCCCCACCCCCACCAATATTTATAGAAAGACGGCAGCTTCGATCACACTTTGCTCGCACAAGTACGAAGCACGAAGGCATCAGCCTGAAGATGGCAAGTGGGACCTCGTTGAAGCATTGCCAAGATACTCTCAATCTTACATGGGAAAGGACCCGAATACGCCAAGACCTGCATACCTATACCCATGAAAATCTATGAAAAACACACACACACACACACACACACACACAAACACACACACACACACAGACACCAGAAAGCAAGGGCAGCACTCAGACAGGACAGAAACTAGAATGGTGCCACTAGGTAAATGTAAAGATTGAATGGAGCTTCAGGGATTGAGGATGGTTAATTGACTTAATGAACCTTCATTAGATCAATCACAAGTTTATTTAAAAAATCCAGCAACTGCTTCCCAGCAGAGAACAGCTTGACAGACTGGAACGAAATGGCTCTACACAGGACAGTAATCAGCTCCTGGCAGCAGGAGGTATCTCTGGCACTGCAGCCCATTGGACAACTATTGGAATGAAAGAAGGCACTGTAAATCATCAACTGTGAAGGAGTTGAAAAACATCAAATTGAAAACATGGGTATAGAGACCATCTGCAATCAGCTGGAAATATATAAAAATATTTAGGAATGACCCAAATAAAGAGGGCAGCATAGCCTGCAGTTGATGATGGTGGAGCAAGAACTCAGATCCTCCTTAAGTTCTCGGGCTGTGAAGGCAGTTACTGGACATTTGTATTTTCAGTCTTGCAAGATTCTGTTAATATAGCTTTAGAATAAAGTAGAATACCATAATTTATCTTGTCATTTTCCCTGCCTCGTCTATTGGCAAGGCTACACAATGGGAGGAGGGTGATATTATCCATTTCTGCTCTCAGGAAGCAGCAACCTCTCCGTACTAGGAATGGGCCAAGGAGAAAGTGCACATGTGAATGACTCCCACCCACTAGTATTTCAAAAGGCCCTGAAGATGTGCTCAAGTCTTTGTCAAAGGTGAGTGATGCTCCTTTTTTCTTTTTCATGTTCCCATCCAGGTTTGTTTTGTCGTCTTAGTTTCTTTGATTGTACGGTTTTGTGTTTAAATATTTCTTAAAAATTGTAAATTGCTGGTACCCAGCTGGCATGTTATAAATTACTAAATTATTGTTATTAAGGGATTGAACCAGATTCAGCAAAGTGAATAGGATTGCTTTCTCTGAAAGGTTTGAATTAATTTTGGATTTGCTACATTTTTAATACAAGGGAACATTTATACAGTACATTCATGTATAATATGAAGTGACAAAGCTCTGAGAAGACTATATCACATAGATATGAATTTATGGATTGGTTTCAAGCTTACATTTAAAGGACTTAGTAGGGACCATGATCTTTAGAAACGATTAAAAATAATTAAACTGGCCTTCCTCTTTCTAATGTATCACCATAGTTTCTTTCTTTTTTCACAAGTAAGATGCTTTCAGAAGTTTAGACTTCTAAAAAGCACTATTGTCTTTTTTTCCCTTCTCTCCTTCAGGGCAGGGTAGGAGATTCTCATTTATTATTTTTGTCATAACATTCCATTAGGAAGTATTTATGCTACAAGGCATCACCAAAAGCTTTTTTTTAAAAAAGTTAGATGGAATAATGAAATAATAAGTTTTGCATATTTAGAAAGGCTTAAGAAAAGTCTGTAGAAGTTAAAATGTAGAACAAGAGAAATGTGTTGAATTACGAGACTCTGGAAGCCTTTGAGCTATGAAAATATTGTCCTCCCCTTTGGGAATGCTAATTGATTGACTTCATCAGAGATATTCAGAAGGAGGTCCTGGCATTTCATTCAGTCTCCCTGGAGATCTCCAAAAGGTGTTATTAGGTCATGAGGTTAAATATAACAGAAGGGGTAAATATTAAATGGAGCACTAGAGAATAATAATAATAACTTCCTGACAGTTAGAACAATTAATCAGTGGAACAGCTTGCCTCCAGAAGTTGTGAATGCCCCAACACTGGAAGTCTTTAAGAAGATGTTGGATAGCTATTTGTCTGAAACGGTATTGGGTTTCCTGCCTAGGCAGGGGGTTGGACTAGAAGACCTCTAAGGTCCCTTCCAACTCTACTATTGTATTGTATTATATTGTATTGTATAATATTAGCTATATCAAATATAATTAAATGTAAAGTTGTTGGCATGGATTTTTTTTTAAGATTGATGTTGTTGTTTGCTTGTTTTCACCCCCTTCCCAGTTCTTTTATACATCCTGGATGACTCATCTGCAGGAAGGAAAATTATTAGCAGTTGCTTTTCTGAAGGGTAAAGTAGCAGAAAGGCCTACCATCCCAAAGAAAGGGCTTTTTTCAAGTGTTCTCACGGCCAAGCTGTTAAGACTAATTATTCAGCTTTAAAATTCCTTAGTCAAGCCAGGTAAAGCAAGCTCTATGTGTTTTCCCACTTGATGTAGAATTTTCATAGAATACTGCAGTTAGACCTTATTGGTCCAATTATACTATTATTTCTACTTCTTTTAACAAGAAAGTATACTATATATCTGGTTTTCTTCTGTTTTTAGTTTTTTTTAAAATATATGTATTCTGCTCTAGATGCAAGAGATTTGCTGCCTACTTTCATGAACACTCTTTTCACCAGGTTGCTCATCACTCTACTAACTCCAGCGATTTATGCATTTAAAGTGTGAAGACTGTATTAATCTTCTTTTAGACATTTATTTCCTTTACCAATTTGATAGTATATGAGACTGTTAAAAGACTTGTAGGCATTTTTGATTAACATTTGAGCTTTGATTTTAATTGGACCCTGACATGAATGCTTAGATTCTAAATATAAATGGGTTGATTTATATTCATTTGCTCTTCCAACTTGCCAGTCTCTTTTCTCTGCCTGCATTCTTGCCTTCTTATAGTGGGGGGAAAAAGAACAGCTTTTATCTGTAAGCTGTTATATCACATGTTGGAGTACTCCCCATTACAGTTTCAGATGTATTTCATGCACATTTCTGCATGAATTAATATAAGAGAAGATCAATTTTTAAGGCATGGAGGCCAGATTTAATGATTTTGGTGGGGACAAGAAGAAAGGTAGTAGAGTAAGAGGCAAGACCTATTTCATACATTTGAGCAGAGTTTAGACTTTCTTTTTTATTTCTGGAGTTATATTAGGTTTAAGTCTTTCAACTCCTACAATATACTCAATCTACAGTTGCGGGTGTCATGTCTGCAGCCATCTTTTCTTTCGGGTCTTTGGATTGCCATACTTTTTATTATTCTGCTATGCATTTTCTGTTGTGGGAAAATGGGAAGGCAGATTGTAAGGAATCACATACTATGTAGTCCAGTGGTGGGTTTCAAAAAATTTTGGAACCTACTCTGGGTGTGGCCTCCTTTGTGGGAGTGGCTTGCTGGCCATGTGACCGGGTGGGAGTGGCTTGCCGGCCATGTGATCGGGTGAGAGTAGCTTGCCGGCCATGTGACCAGATGGGAGTGGCCAAGACGATGTCACTGAATTTTTTGCCCCAATGGATGATCTACAAAAAGAAGATATAAAAAAGGAAATTTATTATTTTGTGCACTTACTACTTAAATAAGATTAAAATAACTACACAAAACAATAAAAGAGCTACTTACCTTCTGCTTACTACTTGCATTTCAAAGGGAATAAATACATATTTAATTTTACACATGTTAACAGCTGTTGGAATTGTGTTTGCACAACAGTGGAAAAAACAAAGATATGAAAATGAATAAATATTAGAATGTGCAATAATGAATAAATTGACAATTAAAATCAAGAAGGCTTTGAATACTTTTTCACATGGAATTTGTTTTATCAATTGCTAACTAACAGAAACAGCAATTAGAAATCTAAAAGTATGAAAGAAAACACCAATTATGAAAGGAAAGGTCACTAAAATGTATAAGGAAATATTATTAGTACTTGATCATTATTAATGTGTAGATAACTGCGGGACATTACACACACACACACACACAAACTATGACAGTGCCAGGAAAACACCAAAAAATAACAATTTCCCCCCAAAAGATTTCTGGGAGCTGAAATCCTCCAGGCTTAAAGTTGCCAAGGTTGGAGACCTCTGATTTACATCATAATAAAGACTGAGCTGCAGAGAGCTGCTCTTGTTGAATTGATTTCTCTTTTGGAAAATATATTCCTTGAGCCCAGAAATCTCTTCCATAAGCTTCACGCAAGGTAAACGAGGCATCTCAACCAAACTGTCGGGGGAATTATGGGAATTGAAGTCCACCCATTGAAAATTGCCATGGTTGACAAACATTGGTTTAGATCGAAGGTCGGAAAGAATACAAGGTTAATACTAAACTTTGCTAAAGGAGTTTGTATGGATAGACAGGCAGATTTTTTCCCAAAGTCTTCTAGTTAAGACATGTGTGAATCCCAGAAGCCAAATTGTCTTGAATTGGGGAGTTAGGTTCATAAACCCTATAACCTTCAGCACAGTTTTAACCCTGTTCGGATCACACGGGCACAGCCCGAGAAGACATTTCTGAGAAGAGAAACTTCTCCGGTCAGGCTGCGCCCATGTGATCCGAGCAACCACGCGGTTCACCTCACTGACTGTCTCCCTGGCGACGGGCTGGCGGTTGCCGGCGCTCCACCAGCTTGGGCGCGACCAGAGAAGTTTCTCTTCTCAGAAATGTCTTCTCAGTGGAGCAGTGGCAGCCTGCCTGTCCCTTTCAGGAGCTCCACTGAGGAAACTTCTCCAGTCGTGCCCCAGCTGGTGGAGCACCGGCAACCGCCGGCCTGTCGCCAAGGAGACAGTCAGTGAGGTGAACCGCATGGTTGCTTGGATCTTTGTCTTGGACTCTGATTTACTTTGGATGCTATTTGTAACCCTGACATTAACCCAAATCTCTATTACCCTGAATTTTGGGATGCAGTCTGGGGTCCTGAGCCCAGCACTGACCTGAGCCCAGGCAGCATAAAGACTCAGGGAAGATGGAGTGACAGGAGATATTGTGGGTAATCAGAAAGGGTTCAGGCTCAATACATAATACAACTTGGAATAATATTGACAGAAGTAGGAACTTATTTCTCTCCTCCAAAATTAATTGTATTAAATTCAAAAATTGTCCTGCTCTCTTCCTCATATTGAAATAAGTGTTTAGATTCATCTATTGTATGAATGAAAAATACATGTAGCTTTACCCCTAGATGTATACTTAGATGTATGTGCTGTTGAAATTATTTGTTTCCCTATAATATCAAAGAATCAAAGAAATCTAAAGAGATAGCAGTGAACTCCTGTATATCACAGGAAATAAATCCTGTCAATAATGGATTCTGCCTGAAAAAGAAAAAGTTGAAAAATGATACTATAATTGTCTCATTATCTCTGAAGATTTGTCCCATACAAGAGAGCAAAAGCTTTGTTTCTGATGGCCAAGAGCAGCATTAGATTTAAATTTTAGTCACAAAAGGGGACGTTTCAGCTACATTCTAAGAAAAAAATATTGATTATCCAACCATTTTGACAATGGAACCAGATATCTTTTCAGGAAGAACCTATTTATAATTCAAATAAGTGCTTATATTGTTATCTATTAGGAATTGATAAAAGGGCAGCTACTTTGAAAAGTTGGATTAGGACAACATGTTCCTGTCCAATTCTATAGACTAAGTTCACTGAATAGATGCCAAGATCCCTTCCAATTCTGTACAAGAATATGTGTATATTACATAATTATACATTACCTCTTCACAAGGGCCATCTTTGTTTATTTTATTTTATTTTATATATTATGATTGTTTCCTTTTCATTTTTGTCCAATAACTGCTTTTATCCAGATTCTTATAACTTTCTGATTTCTTTCCATATATAGGAAGGGAGATGAAGATGGAAATGGAGGAAAGCTTATAAATGTAATAAATAAGCTAATATCCAGTAACATTTTACTTAGAATGAGAGAAAACTACCATTTCAACACAAGATAGCTGTCCCTTCATGGTTCTCTTTTCTTGTTTACTTGAGAATGAACATATAGTTCCATTTTTAAGCAGCTATTAGACATGTTGAGAAATACAAAAACAAGGTTGAACATTGCATCAGTGTACATATTGACAACATTATGAGCTGGGTGAAACACCCTCAAAATAGGCACTTTTCTTCCCAGATGCTCACATTATTTGCTAAGCAATTCTAAATTAACCTGAGAATAGATTTCCCGAAGATATAATTTACATTTATACACACAATGCTTCAGAATAACTGATGATTAGACTTTTGCCTTTTAAAATTGTTTGTATATTAATGTAATTGGTACCTGCTGTTTTAAAAATATATCACAATTTATATTTCTGTTAAGCAGTCAGATATCATACTTGACTAAACCTTCAAAATGAAAGGACTTAAAATTCAACAGTGATTTTTTTTTAGAATTATCTTCTAGTTTCCATTAGGATTCTTGACTAGTACATTCAGTTTTGCATTTAGAATATGTGAAAGGTTTTCAATGAAATGAAAACCACCAAAGAATATGTAAATACCTGTCAGTGGAAAGGGAGGAAATGCTATGGTTACCTTACAATTCAACGCAATCATTTGTTGCATAAATAGAGGCATAGAGTCAAGATAACATGAAGTATTAGTACCATTATAAAACTTTAGTAAGATCACTCCTGGAATAATGCATCTAATTTCGGTCTCCATGTTATAAAAAAGATGTTGAGATTTTGGAAAGAATGCAGAGAAGAACAACTAAGATTAGGACTAAAGAGAGCAAGACATATGAAGAATGGTTTCAGGAATTGGGTATGGCTAGGACCTAGAGATCAAATTGCCAACATATGCTGGATCATGAGAAAGCTCCATGAAAACATCTACTTTTGCTTCATTGACTATGCTAAAGTCTATGATTGTGTGGATGCAAGTTCTTAAAGAGATGGGAGTACCAGGCCAAGAGACCATATTTGTCTCTTGAGAAACCTATACGCGGGTCAAGAAGCAACAGTGAGAACTGGACACGGAACCACTGATTGGTTCAAAATTGAGAAAGAAATTAGGCAAGGCTGTATGTCACCTGCCTATTTAACTTAGATGCAGAGGACATCATGAGAAAGGTGGGACTAGAGCAGAAGTGGGTTTCAAAAATCTTCAGAACCTCTTCTGTAGGTGTGGCCTACTTTGTGGGAGTGGCTTGCCAGCCATGTGACTGGGTGGGGGTGGCTTGCCAGCCATGTGACTGAGTGGGAGTGGCTTGGCAGTCATGTGACTGGGTGGGCATGGTCTGTAACCCCTGGACTAGAGGGATCACAGGTTGGAATTAGATTGCCGGGAGAAATATCAACAACCTCAGATATGCAGGTGATACCACTCTAATGGCAGAAAGTGAAGAGGAACTAAAGATCCTCTTGGTGTGGGTGAAGGAAGAAAGTGCAAAAGTTGGCTTGAAACTCAACATTAAGAAAAACTAAGATCATGGCCTCTCAATTCCTGGCAAATAGATGGGAAAGAAATGGAGGTTGTGACAGATTTTATTTTCTTGGGTTCTAAGATCACCATAGATAGGGACTACAGCCAAGTAATTAAAAGGCGCTTGCTCATGGGGAGGAAAGCTATGGCAAATCTAGTCATCATACTAAAAAGCAGAGACATCACCATGCCAACAAAAGTGCATATAGTCAAGGTTATGGTTTTTCCAGTTGCAATGTATGGCTGCGAAAGTTGGACCATAAGGTATTGAGGCTTTTGAACTATCATGCTAAAGAGGACTCCTGTGAGTCCCTTTGACTGTAAGGTGATCAAATTGGTCAGTCCTAGAGGAGATCAACCCTGACTGCTCTTTAAAAGGCCAGATCCTGAAGATGAAACTCAAATACTTTGGCCACCTAAAGAGAAAAGAGGACTCACTGGAGAAGAGCCTAACACTGAGAATGATTGAGGGCAAAAGAAGAAGGGGACAATAGAGAATGAGGTGGCTGATGGAGTCACTGAAGAAGTCAGCATGAGCTTAAATGGACTCCTTAAATGGTAGAGGACAGGAAGGCCTGGAGGAACGGGGTCGTGATGGGTCGGACATGACTTCGCAACTAACAACAACAAGTATAGAGAAAAGAAGGATTAGGGGTGACATGATAGAGGTCTTCCAATATTTGAGAGGTGCTACAAAGAAAAGGGGGTCAACTTATTTTCCAAAGTATCAGAAGAGAAGACAAGAAATAATGGCGGAAATCAAACAAAGAGACAACTCCTTAGTTCTAAGGAAAAAATTCATTAAAAATGAAAACAACTAGCCAGTGGAATGGCTTACCTTCAGAAGTTGAGGGTGCTTCATCACTGGAGGCTTTTAAGAGACTAGACAAGTAGTTATCTGAAATGGTATAGGGTCTCCTGCTTGAGCAGCGAGTTGGACTAGAAGATTTCCAAGGTTCCTTCCAGTTCTATTGTGTATTATTCCTAAAAATGAGGCAAAATGAATTTAAACTCATAGAAACTAAGCAAATTAATTTATCCTGGTGTAGCAAATTCATCTGTCACTCAGAGTTGCCTGAACTGCAAGATGGTTGGGAAATAAATTTGATAATACAATAAACATAAATAAAATAAAACAAAAGGGAAAATTTCATTAGGACAGGAAGTTAGTAAACCATACATCCAGAAGAAAAATTTTAAAAAATGAAGAAAATGAGAGAGTAATTTTAAAAATATGTTTTATCTTACTGTTTTGTGTGGACAACAAAGTGGACAACATAACACTTTTTATTTTGCCGTCTGAAATTCCTACAATGAAATCTACCAATAGTTTGTATTCAAAATATAAAATAACAAGGTTGCCTCTAAAGTTAAGTATCTTGTAAATTAACTATAAAGTATCTCCATTTCATTTGCATTCCCCCTGCATTAATTTTGCAACAGAAAAATGATGGTAGGTGATTTCTTACATACCAGATGTGAAAATCTATCATAAAAAGGACTAAAGAAGACACATACAAATGCATCTAGTAATGTTATATATAGTATGCATTAAAAAGATTTCAAAAATTCCACTATAATTTAACCAGACGAGATAAAGCATAGAGAGAAAACTGCTCAATCAAATTAAGAAAATATATTATCCAGCTTTTTCTACCACAGAATCTTGATAAATATTCACAGTAGAACATGAAAGGAACATAAATTTTCTATTGTGTTTCTGAGTATCCTGCCTTTGATTAATAGAAATCACAGTCATTAACAACTTTACTCCATATCAAGAATTCTTACCAAATTGGAAGACTTGATCATGTGCCTAATATTCTGCTCTTGCCAATCTTCAAAATGTAACTGAGAATGGATGCCCTCCTGTAGAATTGTTCAGATAAAGGGTTGTTCTCGGCACAGTATGATGCCATTACATGACAACCCCAGTGAATGGTTGCAAAAAAGTTTTTTTATTCAATTATTACCCATTGCTTGTTGTTCCATTGAAATAAAATGTACAAGCCTATCAAAATGTGTTCATAAAAAAGGAGATTGCTTTTTTTAATCAAAGCAAATATGCAAATATTTTCTAAACATGCAAATACTTAGATGATACATATTGTCTGAATTATTGTTAATTGAATAAAAATGTATATGCATGTGTGTCTTATCCAAAGGAGTGTGTTGTAAGTAGATGACTATGATGATGATGATGATGACATCTGTACCGTTCAGATCCCGATGACTCTGTGTGGTTTACAAGAAAAATCATTCTAAAAACGTATTAAGAATGGCAAAACTCTTCTTACATACAGTATTAGGTTGTTCTTTGATCAATGAATTTTTCTCTATCATACATATTCAGTTCTGATGAATTTTTTTTCACTGATTATGCATCAGTCTGTTGATTCTTAAGTCATATGCATTGCTGTGATGCTTTTGCACTGAAAATGTATGCTTGGAGACCAATTAAAATAAATAATTGCTCCTAGTTCTCACTGCTGATAAAGTAATGGGATAGCTATTTTTGTAATAATTTTTCTTTAGGTTGGTATGATTTGAAGCCTTGATACTTGTTCACTTTCATGTATTAAGTTTATAAGACTCCAGAGAATGTACACAAGAGTTTTACTTTTTTAGTTTAGGAAGCTGTAAAATGCTTGGCACTTTGAAACCCACAATGTACTTCTAGTTATTTTATGTGAACATCTTTAAAAAATTGAGGACCCATTAGAGACTTCCAAGAAAGAAATGTTAGACTAAAGGCAGGTCTTCAAAAATCAGAACCAATGACTGGGGCAGAATGAAGACCCAGAAAGTAGACGGTCTCTTTGAAAATTTCTCTCCCAACAAGGAAAGGACTTGAAATTACTAACGTCTGGACCACCTGGAAGGATTGGAAGTAGATGACCACTGTTCTGTTCAGACCTGAATGGATGGTCATAGAGCACCTGGTTGCTTCAGTATTATATAACATTGTCCCACTCCTTTCCCCAATGTTGTTTAGCTACTATATGAAACCAGCTGAAGAATGTCATCTGTTGGTTTAATCTAAGGTATCATTAATACACTGATGACAATTGAACATTGTTATTACAGGTAAAGATGGAAGTGCTGTAAAATATTGAACTCATGCCTTGAAGCCAGCTTGATGAGGTGAACAATTTACAGTATGCTAAACAGTAGCAAAGGACGAGGTGGCTCAGTGGCTAAGATGCTGAGCTTGTTGGTCAGCAGTTCGGCGGTTCGAGTCCCTAGCACCGCATAACAGAGTGAGCTCCTGTTATGTATCCCAGCTTCTGCCAACATAGCAGTTTGAAAGCATGTAAAAATGCAAGTAGAAAAATAGGGACCACCTTTGATTGGAAGGTAACAGCATTCCATCCGCCTTCAGCGTTTAGTCATGCCAGCTAAAGGACCACAGAGATGTCTTTGGACCAGTGGTGGGTTGCAGGCGGTACGCCCCAGTACGGGCATACCAGTGCCTGCCAGGAGCACTGGGTACTGTTCTGGTACAGTGCTCCAGGTGGCCCACCCGCCACCCACCATCCTTACCTGTATTTGAGCTCTTCGGTGCTTCCGTGCATGCGCACGGAGCGTATGGCGCCTATGCGACGTTCCGCTTAGCAGCTGGAGCATCGCAGAGGCATTGAGGAGCATTGCAGGAGGTAAGAATGCATGCGCGCGCACGCATTCATGTGGTGGCTGCTGGCCCCATTGCACCATACCGGTTGCAATGGGATCCAGAACCCACCACTGCTTCGGACAGTGCTGGATCTTCAACTTTGAAATGGAGATAAACACCGTCCCCTAAAGTTGGGAATGACTAGCACATATGTGCGAGGGGAACCTTTACCTTTATCTTTACTAAACAGTAGCAAATTGGAGTTACTATTTCTTTATAGACAGTTAGGCTAGCCAGTACTATTATATCAACCCTGGTAATTGTTTTTGGTGGAGTTTTGGTGGAGTTTTTGGTTGTCCTGGTATATGACTGGGATTAAATTGGATTTATGGCTCACATGAGTAGAAAGTATATCCTGTGGCCAGGAACATTTTTGCTGAAGTTCATTGATAAGACATCTATAACCCTTCCTGGAACAGGAAGCCTTGGAATATACAACAACCCACCAATATACCACAAGGCTAAGCTACTTCAATACCCTTTATATTGGGTGGCCTTTGAAGACAACCTGGAAGCTGTGAATGGGGTAGAAAGCAACATTCACAAGGCTGGCTGGGGACACCTCCTATTGCAGAACTATGCCACCCTTGAGGTTGCTGTAAAGAGTTATCAGTAAGCTTCCTGGTCCAATTCAGACTATGGATTATAATCTATAAAGGGTTATATTAAAAAGTTCCAGGATATCAGAGATCAATTTGACAAGTATGATTCTGCCTACCCAGTCCAAACATTCAGATAATAGCTCTGAAATCCCATGAAAGAAGAAAAGTGTGGGCCAAAAAGTCAGACTTCTACCACTCAAAGTCTATTTTAACTAGGATATAGATTTTATACATACTAAAAATATAAACAAACAAATAAGCAGAGTAAAGCAGTTTATAACTCAAAACCAGAAACTTTTGTTCTGACCCAGTCTTAGTAAATAATGATAAATTGCTTACTCATGAGTAAAAACAAACTCTTTTTCAAACAGTCTTTTATTCACATGGATAAACAAAAATCAAATGTGATTAGTCCCAACAGGCCTGGCCAAGAAACCCAAATTGCTTGCTGTATCCTAAAAGTGAATGGTTGTCTGCAACAACCAGCCACTCCCATAGCCCTACTATTTATTTCCCAGCTAGGGAGAGACTGGTTAGCATACACGTCTGCTTTTCCTTGAGAGCCGGCTTATTGTTTTCCTTTGCTCTCCTCTCTTTTCCTCTCTGCATATACGTGCATCTGGGATGGGTCCCATCTGTTCCTCTTCCTCACTTTGCTCAGGCCCTGAAGACAGCTGCCTCCCCACCTGGGAGAGGATGGAAGACCCCGGCTCTGCCTCTGTCTCTCATGCTGTTTCCTTCTAAAGGACTCTGAAGCTGGCCCACGCTCTCCCTTAACCTCCTGTTCATCTGACTCTGCAGCTAGCTCTATTGGCAGCCAACAGGCCACAACAACTTTAATTGCAGTACTGTGAGAGTTATGACAGAAACATAACTCCTGTACCAATCAAATGATAGCAGGAAGAGTAGAATAAGCATAAACAAATGCTGTTCTCTTAAACAAATGCCTATATCATGTCCTTTGTTCACTTGTTTGGTCTTTAACCATCTTTAAAGCGCTCCATGGCACAGGACCTAGTTATCTGCAGGATCGCATCCTACCACACTCGTCCCTGCGACCTATCCGCTCACACAGGGAGGGGCTCCTCCTGGTGCCGTCCGCTAGGCAATGCCAGCGGGCGACACCTAGGAGTAGGTCCTTCTCTGTGATGGGACCAACCCTCTGGAACGACCTCCCCCCTGATATTCGAACTACCACTGACCTCCGTTCCTTCCGTCAAAAGTTAAAGACTCACCTATTTCAATCAGCTGGCTTGGCACTTTCTTAGTTTTACCTCCCGGGGATTTATTTTAATTGGGTTTGGGGTTTTAATTGGGATGTTTTTAGGTATTTATTTCTTGTACAGTCTATCTCCCCCTCTAATGTATTTTAAATGTATTTTATTGTTATGTCTGTATTTTATGCACTGACTGTACACCGCCCCGAGTCCCTTTTTGGGAGAGGGGGCGGTTTAAAAATCTAAGAAATAAATAAATAAATAAATTTAACCCTGAGTTTTAACACAACTCACAACATGGCTCTCCTCTATAACAACAGTGGTGATTTGGAGTTCGAAGTCAGAACTGCCATTTTTGCAGGATGTGAAGGTTCAGTCCAACAGTCTCTTTCTGACTTTTGTAGCTTAGTAGATTCCTGTCTTCACATTCACCCCTTTCTGAACAGGGGGAGGCATCTAGTATGCCAGTGGCTATTCCCCCCTCTGTGTAGCAATAAAGTTGGGCTGTTAATTGTACCAGTTTCAGCACTCTTAAAATGTCATATTTAATTACTGTTATGAATTTCTGCCCAGTTAGCTGAGAGTAAGCTTCATAAACAACATTGAATTTATTCTTGTGGAAGCATGCATCACATTATGCTGTGAAAGTATATAAATAACGGTCAAAGAAAAAAACTTCCATATTGTAGATTATGAAAAATAATTGATAGAAAGGTCAACATGGAAAATGTTGCTTATAGAAACTATCATTGCAATTTGTTATTGATATAAAATAATAATCCAAAACATAATTAGTAAGGAGATTTACTATGCTGTGACTGTATTTATAATATAATTAATCTCAGCAGAAAAGTTATCCATTCTAGACTCAGCAATTAAAATAGCGAATGAATAGCATCAAAGGATCATAGAGTAAAAGAGACATTGGAGGTCTTCTAGTTCAATCCCCTGCCCTAGGTAGGAGTCCTTATACCATCCCAGAAAAATGATTGTCCGATCTTTTCTTGAAACCTCCAGCAAAGGAGCACTCACAGCTCTGGGAAATTAATCATTCTTACTATCAGAAAATTCCTCCTTATTTCAGATTGAATCTTCTTCTGACAAGCTTCCACCTATTGCTCCTAGTCCTGCCCTTAGATGCTGCGAAGAATAAATCAGTACCGTCTTCCCTGTGGCAGCCTTTAAGTATAGAAAGACTATTATTATGTTTCCCAAATATTCTCTTCATTAAGTTAAAAATATCTACTTCCACGATCCAATCTGAGTCAATCATTGGGACCAGAAGTTTATTTTTCCAAGTTTTTGGACTCATGCTAGACTCCATTCTCAGGAAACCTCTCTCTCTCCAGTATGTCTCCCTCTCATTTTGGAGAGTGAGAAGTTCCCTGAAGATGGGCTCCAGCATGAGTCTGGAAGTATAGACTTCTGGTCCTGGTGACTGACTCAGATTGGATCCTGCAACATTATCCTGGAACACATATTAGTTCCCTTAGGTGGTCATTGTATAATTTAGCCTCCAGATGAGAACTTATCATCTTTGCTATTCTTGTCTGCATTCTTTTTAGGGCCTCAGCATCTTTTTTGACAAAAACTGGGCACAGTATTCCAAGTGTGATCTCACCAGTGCAGTATAAAACTGCATTAGCTTTTTTTGGCAGCTGCAGAATGCATCTGGCTCATACTTAGCTAGTTCTCCTAGATCCCTCTGACAGTTACTACTGTTGAGCCAGGTACATCCTATTCTATACCCATGCATCTGACTTTTCCTGCTAAGACCTTACTTTTTTCACCAATGAATTGCATCTTGTTAGGTAGGGCCTAATACCCAAGTCTGTCAAGATCCTTGAATCTATTTTTCAACATGTTGATAATTTCTCACGGCTTGGTATCAGCTACAAATGTGATGAATTCCCCATCTATCACCTCATCTATAGTAGATATTTTATAAATATGTTGAAGAGCACTGGAACAAAGACAGAACCTTCAGGTACCCACTCCATGCTTCCCTCCATATAGATGTAGCTTCATTGAGGATTATATGCTGAGTGTTGTTGGCCAGCCAACTGTGAATCCATCTGGTGGTGGCATTGTCTATGTCACATTGTTCTATCTTACCAAGAAGTAGGCTGTGGTCTACTTTGTCATATGCCTTACTGAAGTTCAGGTATTTATATCCACAGCATTTCCCTGAACCACCAATTTAGTCACTTCATCAAAGAAGGCAAAGAAGATTTGTCTGGTATGATCTGTTTTTAACAAACCCATGCTTGTTTCTATAAACTCAGAAATCCACTGCTTGATTATCTTTTCCAGGAATTTTCCAGGTATTAATGTCATAGATCATCTATAGTTTCCTGAGTCCCCTTTTTTCCCCTCTTTGAAGGTTGGAACCACATCAGGTCTTTTCTTATCCTTTGGCAGTTTCCTCATGTTCCAGGAGCAATGAAAGATTTTGTTCAGTGGTTCCAATATCACATCTGCCAGTTCATTTTGTACCCTGGGATGTAAAACATTTAGTCTTGCAGATTTGAACTATCTAAAGCCGACAGATATTCTCTTATCAATTTCTTGCCTATTTTGATCTGCATTCCTGTTCTATCTCCCACCATGCAGCTTTTGATAGCTCATTTTCCCCCTTTTGCATAAAGACAGATGCAATGAAGGAATTAAATAGTTCTAGTTTCTACTTGCTACCTATCACCTTCTAAGCATCTTCTCCCATTAGTGAACCAACTATTTGAATATATAGGAGCCACTTAATTTCTCCATCTACTGCATTTCAGATTTAAGAGAATCTGAAATAAGTACATTTGAAACATTCACACATGTAGGCATGTAGGTAACACCCTTATAAAATGTTTAGAGATAAAAAAGAGAAATATTGTTAAATGGTTTGCATTTTTATATGTAAAACATTCTCTATAGCTGTACAGTCTACCTGATGAAGCTAGAATTGGATTTGAGGCACTTATAGTCTTAAATATGTAAAATGACCACTTTTCATAAGCCACAACATGGCCAGTAGTCTGCGATGATAAGAGTTGTAATCTAATCATGTCTCAAAGGTCACAGATTTTATATCATTGGTTAGAACTCCAGGGCTACCGTGATGATTAATTCATTCCTTGGATAATAATACAATCAGTTTTATACTTTTGCCCTCATTAAGGGTAAACAGTTGCTACTAGTCCAGATGTTCCTGAAAAGTCACACACAACATGCTAGAACATGGAATGATCTGAATTTATCTCTTAAATACATTCCCATTCAGAATTTAAGCTGTATATCAACAAAGGTGTGCATGTGTTTAACCATCAATTTTCATTATTCAAAAAGCTTCAAAATTATTTAGGATGGAATTTTAGACAATTCCTTCTATTGTGAGCATTATTCAGTTTACTATTCTAGAAAATGTGTCTTCTGTGAGGAGAATCCATAAGTGCTTAAATATGAGTGTAATTTAAACCTATTCTATGTGTCCATATTGAAGTAGAATAAGGCTGATGATCCATTTGGTACACTCCTTTTAGATGAGTAATGAAATTGTTCATTAGACAATATTGTTTTATATCATTAGCAGTCTTGATGCTGTAGTTGTGTGATTCCAAGATGTCACTTATGCTTATTAACCCACTAAATCTTTCCATCCAAGCAGTAACACTGTGATACATCAGCAAGCAGACTAGATGGATATTGAGAAGATCATTGCATTTGCATCAAATATTTTATCTCTCAAAGGCATAAAGAAACAGGAAAATGGAACAAATCAATCATTTCAAAGCTTCCAGTAAGTGGCTTCTCTGAGAATATTTTATATGGGGTTGGATTTTGGGGTTAACTAATCTGAAGATTTTAAATGCTTGTTTCTAGAGCAAGCATCCCTATCCTGATGTCCTCAAGGCTTGAATTGGATTACAGATCCCATCATCGGCAATCACAGGGATTGATGGTAGTTTGGATATTAATAATCATAGCTGAATTGTGTTGGAAGATGCCAGGTTGGAAATTGTTATTCTCTAGATATACGTATGCATGACAGTATATTCACAAACTTGTACCTAGGCAGTAAGATCGTTTAAACTATCTATGGCAAGTCTTTTTGGCTTGAGATATATACCTTAGGAAATGTATTTTCATATATAGAGTAAGTTCTGCATCTGTAGTTCTATATCTATAGAAGTTTTAAGCCTGTTCTACCATCATAAACCTTATTAATAATGGAGTTTTCTGAATGTCTGTCAAGAGCAGACATACATTGCCCCATCTTCTTTCCTTACTCCACTTGATATGTCTTGGTGATTGCAGTGATTATAGATCTCTTCCAAACCTTCCTCAATTGTATCTGCAACATTAATGTTTCAATTACCAGTATGTCAACATTCCATGTACTATCATCATCATCATCATCATCATCATCATCATCATCATCATCATTATCATCTTTATTTCTTTCATGCGAAGCACAATGGAAAAGCAAGCTTCTTCCAATTAACCCTATCCATGACAGTGTCTTTGGTATCTTCACAATTCCAATATATTATGGTTAGGATGGTATATCTCCAGTAAACAGTAGACAAGTACCATCTAACTACAATATATTAAGGATGTTCTCTGGCTCATACAGTAAACAAAACTGGGTCAAAAAAGAAGCCAAGAAATGGAGCTAACTGATGCTTATTTAAAGACAAATTACTTGCTAGTACTTTTATTTAAACTGAATTAATTTTAATTATAACTAGCCATTCTTAGTGGTTAGATTGCAATAGGATATAAATGTAATAATATCATATATTATATCCAAACATTAAAAGCCATTTATTGTATTCTGAAAGTGGATTCTTGCTAAGCATGCATGTGAAGCATCTTTGTCACTAATGTGAGAGACACCCAAATTATAGGCACCATAATTCCCCAAATTATAATCTTTTATGGATCAGATTACATCAATTAGCAATACTTCAACAATATCTGCATTTAAAAAATAAGTAGACGTCAGTAAAATGCTCACAACTAATCTGAAAAAATCATCAATATGACCCAAACCATGTTTCCATTACAAGTTAATTACTAGAAAAATTGAGAGATACGTCATGAGCTTTCTTTATTTCATTTCTCAGTTCTAAAAAAATAATTTTACCTTTTTTTCTATATTTTAACAAGAGCAAAGAATTCCCAGGTGAGCTATATTTTAGTGATATATTCTTTTTCACCTGGTGGCCAGCAAAGCCTTAGTAAAACAGGAGTGATACAAGAAATTCTGCCAAGCATGTAGAAATTCTTTATAGCACATTGTTACGCTACATATGAGCTTCTCTTGATCTTTGAAGAGGTGGCATGCATAGATAAAACACATTTTAAAAAGTTGAAAGCAAGGACCATTTGGAAAAGCAGTGAATTAGTAAAGGATTATTTCATAATTTGTAGTCACAGAAAGGAATTAAAAAAAACTTCACCAATAGTTGTAATCGTTGGCCTTTTCCTTATACCCAAGTTTATGTTTTGGGGGGAAAAAAGGGAAAATATAAAATATTTAATTTTAAAATTTAAGTAACATTGTGGTTCTTTATATACTTTCCGGGGGGGGGGGGGGGGGACTCAATGCACTATAGTTATACTTACTTCCATGTAAACCATCCAAATTATGCTGAAGATTACTCAGGTAGTTTAAACATTTATCTATGGACCTTTATTGTAACACTGGAATGAAATCCACTTCGAATTCTACAAATAGTTAAAATGTTTTGACACTTATCAACTAGTTACTCAGCCAGCCCAGCAGTGGTGGGTTGCAGGCGGTACGCCCTGGTACGGGCATACCGGAGCCAGCCCGGAGCACCAGATACCATTCCGGTATGATGCTCTGGAGAGCCCATCCACCTGCCCGCCCAAGCTCCTTACCTGTGTTTTAAAGCTTCTGCGCTGCCGTGCACGGCGCATACAGCACCTGCGCGATGCTCTGCGGAGCAGTTGGAGCATCGCGGAGCATTCCGGAGATGCTAAAATGTGTGTGTGTGCTGCACATGTGCGCACGTGCGCTTTGTGCATATGCACATGTGCTGTATGCGTCCATGAGGACGCCGCCAGGCCCGTTCCAACTGTACCGGTTGGAACGGGATTTGAAACCCACCAGGGCTGTACAGATGCCTAAATTCTTTGAAAATTAGATCAGGGAAGTTATGATGCCTTAATAATCGACTGGGCAAACTGTAACCTTCTAAATATTGTTGGACTATACATTTGTAACTGGAGAAAACCCACTGTCTTTTATTTAATTTCTAGTATTGGTTTATAAATTGCAGCCTCCAAAGCCAATGGCAATCATTTCTAATAGACCTGTTACAACCATAGCTTCACATTAGCTCAGCTGATTAAAAAGGTAGAATCCATGAGCACTGTAATTTTGCTTTCACATTGTTGTTCAACTAATTTATTAGTCGAAACTAGATAGCTATTGGCATATATTATATATAATTGACATTCAATGCTTTAAAATTAGCCATTTTTATTCTGCTCATGTCAGCGCTTTTAATTATAACATAACCAATCCATTTGCTTAAGATTAAAATTAAGTGACAGCAGAAGCTCCAAGCAAACATGTGATGTGAGTATGAAAGGGCAGAGCTTCTATCACAACTGTCAGGCCTGCAGCTGTTCCTTTAAGAATCTTTGGCCTGCCACATTCTCTCTTCTAGCTTCATCTTTAGTATGCATATTTATTTAGGGAGAGGGGGGAATAGCAATGAGTAGAATGTGTTGTTTTCAAAATAAAAAAATTCCTTTCTAGTAGCTCAAGGTTATTCTTTGTCTCCGCACCTTGGCAACTGACCGGAACCAGCAGGGTGGAGAAGACAGCGTGGAAGAGGATTGGACCATGTGGATGGATTAGTGGGTGTGGGGACAGGATCATGAACTTTTAACTGGGTGATAACTTCCAGAATTAGGATTCCACAGATGTACCAACATGTCTGACTTATTAAATTGGAACTTTAAGGAAAGGTTTGCCTTGGACCCTGATTTAATTCTGCATGATACTCGTCTCAAGTTCTGTAACTAGAGTACCTAATAGCAGTTTAAAATGCTAAACATAATAAAATATTATCAAAACACATTAGTAATATCAACTGAAACTATATATGACTATTTAGACATAAATTCCCAGGTTTGTGGGTGCAATATAGAAATGCACTCCCAAATAGCAGCAACATCCATATCAGATTCAGTCCATCTTTTCTTTTCTTTTTTCCATTTTTTAAATTTTTAAATGAAAACAAATAAAATCATCCTCCATTACAAAGTTGTGGAAAGTGTGTCAATTGGTTACACAGAATTTTCGTGCATCCCTTCCACCGTCATCACCTCTAATTCATATCAAATTATCTACTTTACATCACACATATTTATATATGGTTGTTATCATCATAGCTCATCCTTCATATGAATATAGTTCTTTTAACGTCCCTTTATAACAAACATTCCAAAATTTAAAACAAAACCACATAGTGGCATCCCCTTATCTATTTTCAATATCATCCAATCACATTATTCCTTTATAACACATTCAAAATAAAAAAAAGATGTTTAATAACAAAGTTTTAAACCTCTTTTCTTAATCATTGTTTACAACTTTTATCCAATTTCCCTTTTATCCTGTCAATGCAAACTATTACATTATTATTATTATCAGTCATTTATTTAAAGATAGTTTGACTAAGTTCAACTTGCTTTTCCCCCTTTTTTCATATTTAAAATTTTAACCAAATTTCCTCTTATCAAACATTATGTGTGTGTGTGTATTATCAATTATTTATCTAACTTTATCCATTAACACTATATTTTTAACATAATTCTCTAATTTTAACAAAAATTTTAAACATCTTTTCTTAATCAGTGCTTAAATTTTATATCCAATTTTCCCTTTTATCATGTCAATGCAAATTATTACATTATTATCATTATCAGTCATTTAGTTTGACTGTGTTTAACTTACTTTTCCCCCTTTTTTCACCATTTAAAAATTTATACCAAATTTAAGTTTTTAAACCTCTTTTCTTAATCATTGTTTACAATTTATATCCAATTTATCTTTAATCCTGCCAATACAAATTATTACATTATCATCATTATCAGTCATTTATTTAAAGATAGTTGACTAAGTTCAACTTGCTTCTCCCCCTTTTTTCACCATTTAAATTTTTTTACCAAATTTCCTCTTATCAAACCAATACATATATATACATTGTTACCCTTATCAATTATTCATCTAAATTTATCCATTAACAACACGTTTTTAACACAATGCTCTAATTTAACAAAAAAAATTAAACTTCTTTTCTTAATCATTATTTCCAATTTTCCCTTTAATCGTGTCAATACAAATTATTACATTATTATCATTATCAGTCAATCAGTTTAACTATGTTTAACTTACTTTTTCCACCATTTAAAAATTTATACCAAATTTCTTGTTATGAAACCAATACATATGTATACATTATTATCATTATCAATTGTTTACCTAGCTTTATCATTATCACTACATTTTTAACATAATGCTCTAATTTTAACTAAATTTAACTAATATTTTATTATTAGCTTTCATATCTCCACCTGTGTCTTTTCGATAATAGTGTACTTTTGCCATTTGTGGAATTGATCTTCTGGTTATTTCCTTAATCAAATTTGTTTGGACTTCTCTTCACAACTTGTTGCTTATTATACATCTTATAAAATCTCAAAACCCTCCATCAGCTTCCTTAATCAGTTTATCTTTGGTTATCAGTAGTGTTTTGGTCAAAAATTCTCGCCTTAAGTCCAACAATTCTTCTCTTTTTCCTTCTTCTATACCATGAAATCTGTAGTAAACATCTTTCCATCTATCTTCCCTTTCCTTGTTCCACTCTTTCCATCTCCAACCATACTCAGTTCACTGTCAATATCCACCGTTATCTTGCCTCTTTGTTCATTTTTCCCCAGGGGTTTTAGAACTCCAGCCTCCACTTTTTCCATTTGCTGAATATCTTCTATTTGCTGAGTATCTTCGATTTTGCCATCAGGTTTTGCCACATTAAAATTTATATTTTCAGAATTTTCCAATCTCTTCTCAATTCTCTCTGTTGTTTCTAATAATTTTTGAATTCCCAACATAATCTGTTGTAGTGTTATGGTTTCTTTTTGAAGTCATGTCATCCTTGCAATTAATAAACACTGCCACTCTAGTTTAAAAACAAATCTTTGTTTTCGCTTCTTTCCAGCTAACAAGCATCCAGAGAGTACCTGCATAAACAATCCATGCCCTTTTTTATAAACAAGATGAAGCCTTTGAAGTACAAAGTCAAAATGATCAGAGGGAACAAAGAAAAAGCAATGTTTCCAGGTCTCAACCTCCAACCTCCAAGTGGCAGTGTAACTTCTTTTCCCTCTAAGGTTGCTACCCTCTTTATATACCTTTTAAATCTTCTTTATGTTTCAGGCTTTGGAAGAAATAAAGTTCTTAAATGAAACCAAATAAAAAGAAAAAAATCCATCCCAACCAATATTGTAAAAGTAAAGGAAAAAAATTAATCCATAGATAAAAAAAATAGAAGAAAATCTGAAACGTTCACTTTAAAAAGTAAAAAATATTCACAAAACTTCAATCGATAGAAAAAATAAAATAAAAAAATATAACACACTGTCCAAGAATGCTTAATTCCGCCGCTTTTTCCTTTTTCTTTACCAATTTAATTTAACTTCAATCTTCTTTTGGCAGTATTTTATAAAAATAAGATTTCCTCCCAGATGAACACACTTTCTCTTTCCGCTTTTCCTTCTGTTGCGGAGCTGTTCTGACTTCAGCAACTTGAAGCTGTGCTTTTTGTCGCCATCTAGAAGAGGTTCTCTTGGATCAATCAGGGACTTTGCAATGTACCTGAGATCAGCAAGATGTATTCTTCCCTGTCCAGATGTCGCGACATCAGCTCCTTTCTCCTAGATTCAGTCCATCTTTTCTGATAACCTTAAACTTGAGTAACTGTCATTGTCAATAATCTTGGCTAGTAATCAGGGATTATGAGGATTATGGTCTCACTATTCCAAAACTCAGAAAGTTGTTTTTAAATACTATTGAGAATAAAAAGACATTATTCAACTAAATAACAGTGGGAGACAGTTATGATCAACAAAAATTATCAAAAAGCTCCATAAATTGCATCTTACTACATAGAAAATAATATATCTGTTAAATGTAACTCAGTGGGGCAGAGTTAGAGCTACATTTCAGAGACAAAGTACTTATTCTGAACACAAAACATTTAAGTCTCAATCCCTGTATGTTCTCTTATACTTATGCCCTAAACCTTGAACAATCTTTGCAATGGAGGAGGTTATAGAAACCAAAATATATAGCTCAGATTCCAAGATCCAAAAATAGTGTCTCCAATCCTAGTGATTTTGGAAATAATTCAGGCTTAATTTTTGGATCCAGAATGAAATGCAGAAAATGGGATTCTATTCTTACTGTCTAGCTGTAGAGAAAATTAAACCATTTACTTTTTCAACAATATATAGTCTGAAAAACATATGATGCATTTGTCACCGTGAAAGACCTAAATTGGTGAATGTCGACATTCACCGGTGAATGAAAGACCGAAATTGGTGAATGTCGACATTCACCGGTGAATGAAAGACCGAAATTGGTGAATGTCGACATTCACCGGTGAATGTCGACACATACCAATTTCGGTCTTTCACGGTGACATATATATAACGAGTCAGCATAACGCTTTACTTTTGCTTTTCAATTCGCGGTCCTGGAAACTACTCGTTCTAACCGCGCAGGATCGCAGGTTTTTAAAAAAAAGAAGTCCGCGAATAGAAGACGCTTAAAAGGAAGCAAGGAGCCGAGATGTCGACAGGATAAGGGTATTAGGGTAAGGGTGTCGAGAGGATAAGGGTATATATTTCGGACATACACCAAGCGACTATGTGACCCTAACCCTAACTGAACAACACTGGAAGTATATGGGAAAAAGAGAAGTCACATAACACCAGTGCAAAGTAGTTACAGGACAGGACAGCAGCCCACAGCAATCTCTCAAAACTGTAACCAATTACCATCACAATAGCAGACATCCAACAATGGGTTAAGACCATGAACAGCTAGACAGTACACAGACATGACCCACACTTACTGGGTGAAGAAACGAACAATACATAATTGCCTAGCAGCACAAATGAACCAGCTGATTTCCACTCAAACTACCAATCCAAGATGAGTGCTGATTATTGAAGAACTCCAGCAGGGATCAATACCAGTCAACTTCTGATCAATGACTTCCCTCTTCACAACTTGGAAAGTCTCACCAGGCATCAAACTATAGGACCATATTGGCAAGTACATGAACACAGTTCAGAAGGACATTGGAAACAACACCAGAGGCTTAGAATACTAGTTGCTCATAGATAGAGCAGTTGCTGAAGATTCAAGAGCTAGACAGATGAGCCTGAGCACTGGATTGATTACAGGAAAGCATATAACTCAGTGCTGTATATATAGATCTATGAATGTCTGGCACTATATGAAATCAACAGAACACTAAGAATTCTCTTAAAGAATTCAATGGGACTGTGGAAGGCAACCCTAGAATGCAGCTCATACAAGTGGCCATCAAGTGCAGCAAAAGTCAAGATTATGCATTTGGCTATTTTGCATAGGCTTGAACCAGGAGTGTGTCCCGGCAGGCACTACCGCTAGTTCGCTCATGTGCGTGCCATGCACAAGTGCACGCACAGTGCAATAAAAATTGTTCTGCGCATGGGCAGAATAAAAAAACAAGATAGCAGCTGTTAAATTATTTGAATCCCACCACTGTTTACAGCCTTGCCTAAGTGGTTTACAAAGTGGTCCTAGTGGTGATAGGATTAAAATCTTAAAATTCTCTCTCTCCCCCCCTCCCTCCATCCTCCCTCCCCCTCTCCCTCTCCCTTTCCCCTATCTTTTTTCCTCTCTCTCTCTCTCTCTCTCTCTCTCTCTCTCTCTCTCTCTCTCTCTCCCTCTCTCTCTCTCTCTCTCTCTCTCTCTCTGTGTGTGTGCATGTGTATGTGTGTATGTCTTCCCTCCCTCTCTCCCTCCCTCTTCATAGATAACCAGTTTGGACACATTGTGTGAAGACTACTTCTCTTGGGAAGGTTGCAATGTGGGTGAAATGTAAGCAAAGAGAAGAAAAGGGTGAGCAGCAGCAACATGGTTGGATTTACTTATACTCTTACAGTTATAATACCCGAAGTACCAGACTGAGAACAAATTGACCTGGAAAAAATTCTATGTAGTCATTAAGAGTTGATGCCAAACTTGATGATTCATTGTCAATCAATCAAAAGTGCAATGAAAGTAAAAGCAATTGACTGGCTGAAAACAAAATCAGTATATATGGAAAAGATGATATCTGAGTTCAATAGATCAAAACTTCTATGCAGCTTTTCCTCCTCATCAGTTCTAATTACAAGGATGCCTCAAAAAGGAAGAAAAATATGTAATAAATTGGTGGGTTTAAAAAATATATATGATCAGTCTTCAAAGTGTAATCATTTAGACTGGTGGGAACAATGGAAGCCGTAAACCAACACATCTGGAAAGCATCAGACTGTTCCTCATACCATTATTATACTATTTTGTAAATGAATATATCCTTATTTTAGGTGAACATTTTCAAAATTACCCCAAGTTTAAAGTACATTTGATGTATTATTCAAGTGACAAACAGAGAACTATGATTGATATATTTTTCCATCTTTAGCCATGCAGAGAATGCAACCACCAACAATGGTAGAATTTAAATTAGTCATGAATAACATGTCCTACCTCGGCTTTTGATCCAACCCTTTATTGGATCTTTACAATGTTCTAGGTTTTATTAGATATTTTGCCTATGTAGCATATAATTGCAATTGTAAAAATAGTTTTAAAATACTCTAGCATTATGTACATTTATTCATGGCAAAGAAACAGGTGCCTCCATAATTCTGCAACTGGTTTCAGAAAAAGAATGTAAATGTATAAACCTAACAGAGCCAAAACAAATGTGAGACCAGAAGGTATAGCTGACTCGTTGAAGTAGTTATTGACTTATTTAACATTTTATCCATGTCGTGAGTGAGACCAGAATTTTTGATATGACAACCTCTATTTATCTATAAATATTTAGTATTCCCTTAATTGTTAGTTCTCTAAAAGATCCAGAACTTGTAGAATGGACTTAAAAATCCCCTTCACTAGGTACAGTAAAAAGACCATAACAATAAATTGAACAAGCAATAACTTGCTGGTCAAAATTCAACTGTGTGATGGACACCTTTTGTCCCTTACTCGAGTTGAATAGCCTTTCAGCCAATTTTCATTATGAATGTAATGTCACATTTCAACAAACATTACATTATGAATATTCAGCATATTAGTTTAATCCAAATGTTTTCCCACATTAATGGTTTCCGTATGAAACTGTGAGAAAAGCAAGCAAACATGAAATAAGGGGATGTTGCTAATCAGCTATCATTCCCAATTTATAGCAACTTTACTTTGGTTTAGCATAATTACAGGAGAAACAATTGCATGGTGACCAGGTGTGGTGGGGATTAAAATCTGGCATCTGTAGAATAACAGATGTACAGGACAGATATGATATTTTCTTGAGCATTGTTTACACGGAAGCATGGGGATATAAATTTGAAAAAATGAATCAATAGAAGATTAATAAAATACTGTGTGACGTTGGTGTTAGAAAATCATTGGGTGGGGGGAAAGAAGGGGAAAAGTCTCTATAGATCTGGAACTAAGAGGAATTCTGACTGAAAGACTGCAAAGGTTGCTCTTGCTACAGCTCACCTCTCATCCACCCCCAGTTAATTGCACAGACTTTGGCCTGATGAAGCTTACAAAAGCTATCATGAAAAAGAAATTTAATTCTCTCTTCGTCCAAACTGTTTTTCCACTGGAAAAACGTTCTGAGGACAGTAATAGGCAATTCTCAGTGAGCAAATACTATGGGGAAAAGGTTGAAACTCATTATACCTGATATACCCCCTGAATAGCAGGAAACATATAAGTGACACAGTAAGAGAATTCTCACTGTGTAACTAAAGCTGTTTTTTTTTTTGCCAAAGAAATAGTCTATTTTAATGTTACAATACAAAGAAGTAAATGCAATAATAACAAAAGGATATCATCCAAAGATTAGCAATTCGGTATATGTCCAAAAACATATTTATAATATTTTAGTGATATTAACTTGCTAATTTCCTGGAAACTTTAATAAGGCTAAGTGTTTTCCCCAGTTTTATATACAATGAGAATTGAAAGATTATTAGATTATGTTCTCTGTATTTGTTTTGATTAAATTTTTGTTAAAGCTAAAGCAAAATAATATTTATTTCACTAAGAGCCCCAAATAATATTCTTTTTTTTTCTTGGATGTTTAAACCCACATCCATAATGTATATTCTTCTAGTATCATTTAGGACACTTCACAGAGGAGGTTTTTTAGAAACCTATTTTAAAGATTGCTTTAAATCTTTTAACTATGAATATTAAACTTATGAGCATAAAGTCAAATGGGTTACCAGTTCATCTTTAATAACAGTATTCTGCAAAAGCAATATTATTTTCCCCTTTCTTCTACATGTTCCAAATAAATTTTCCCACTGGTGTTTCTTTATAACATTTCCTCTTTTAAGAAAAGTTCTTAAGACAAATTGCTTATTCATTCCATTGATCTGCTGCACATTAGAAATACTGGGCATCCTAATTGTCTCTCCTTTTTTATTTCTCAGTGAACTGACATTGTATAAAATATATATGGGAACTATGTTGGACTTGGTTTGTATGTTTGCATGCTTTTGAACAAAATATCCCTAGGAAGATGGAAGGTCGCTGGTGAGGGTTGCATCCTAGGCTACAACTCATACACTGTATATGATTAGAACTTGAAATATAAATGTCATAGTGTGGAGATCACCTGTTTCTGAATCTTGCCTGGCAGGATATTATTACTGGGTATTCCATTTTATTTCACATATGGCTTGTGTTATTAAAGATAGGATAACTACACTAGTGAATTTTTCAATCTCCAATCTTTCAAGAGCAGTTTGAAATCCATAATTATAGCTTATAGTTTCTATCAAGCTCAAATTCAATTTTATCTTTTTCAAATTCGTAATTCTTATCCATGTTAATTTTTTTCATTAGCTGGCTTAACTGCATAACTGCACTCAGAAATATATCAACAAGAAATGAAGAGCACTACTCTGTCACAAGCTGCAACAGGATCTGCAGTACAGTAATTAAAATTTCTCAAGTTATCCCTCCACTGGAGAAAGAACAAAGGAAATTAAAAGTAGAGGAAGTGCGAAACTTTACATCATTGCCCTGCCAAAGAAAAGAGAACTTGTTTAATCCCTGTTCACTTCATCTAAGCCAGAAAAAAACCCAGAGATTAATATGAATAAGTGATGGATTATAGCCAGCAGAATGAGTGTTATATTGTTTTAAGTGATTCCAATTTTTTTTAAGAAAGAGCTGTTTTTTAAAAATATATATAATGATTTTCAATATATTTATATCTATGATTCACTCTAATATTGTTAATGACTTTACATTTAATCTAGCAGTTCCAACTACTCTCATTAATGTTCCTAATTTACTCAGAAAGCAAACTGCAACATTTTAATTATTCAGAAAAAATACATTCTGATGTGTCTATGTTCATTTACTGTGTTCATTTACAAATGGAAACTTTCTTTGGATTTAAGATGATTGCTTATAAAAAGGAGCAAGTTTGACATATATATTTAATAAATAAATAAATTTGAGAGAGAGATTATGAACACATGGTGCTAATCTTCACAATTTATCAAGGAAAACCTATAATTCCCATTGAAATTAATAATGGTAGAGGATTTTTCTTCCATCAAATGTGTGCAAGTGACATATTTGTCTACATGTGCCTGCACATATTTACTATATATGCGGACATCAGGATTAACCAGAGATTATTTCTAAATAAGTAAATAAATAAAAAGGAATGGTCAGAACAAAAATACCAATTAATAATTGATTGAGAGTGATTGCCTGTAAACAAAATACAACACAGATGGAAACATTTGGCAGTATGTATGACAGGAATATGGTTGGTGAAAATGACAGAAAATGAAAAGGTGAAAGTGACTTGTTTGATTAGGGAAAAAATGCAACAATCCTTATTAGTGATTGGAAATCCATATGGACTTTGTGCATATAAAATAAAATGAATTTCTGATTTTGATGATTAGCTAAAATAGATTAGAAAGATGAGTGTCACCATATAACTTTTTAAATGCTGTAAAGAAAGTGGAAACCACTTCTTTATATGTTTTCTCCTTCTTTTCTGTTTTTCAGCTATTTTTCTTTTTGCACCTTTTATATGTATATGTATGTATGTATGTATGTATGTGTATATATATATATATATATATATATATATATATATATGTGTGTGTGTGTGTGTGTGTGTGTGTGTGTGTGTGTGTGTGTGTGTGTATATGTCTGGTACCTCCCACTTAGCAGACATCTAGAAACCAGCCCTAGTCAACAAACGAGCCCCACCCACCACCCAGGCCATTACAACACAAAACAACAACGGACACACAGCCAGCACCAATCAGCACCAAACTACAATCATGATACAATCACACAACCAATCATTCCACTTACTGAAACAAAGCCAGCACTCCACACATCCCCATCAACATTTATAGAAAGACGGCAGCTCCGACCACGCTTTAAACCAAAAACACCAGCCTGAAGATGGCGAGTGAGACCTCGGCGAAACGTTGCCAAGACAATCTCAATCTTACACGGGAAAAGACCCGAATACAACAAGACCAGCATATATACATATACACACACGTGTGTGTATGTATGTTGCATTTGTGCTGATAAATAAATAAAGGGAGACTAGTATAGATCTATTTCAAGCTATTTAGCTCTCATCAGCTAGCCGTAAAAAATAAATTTAAAAAATGGCTTTCTGCCTGGATGGCTCCTAGGGTGAGCCGAAAGATAGAAAGGGGAAGCAGTATGCTCCCTACCATATTTGGGCATACCAGGGGTTGTGACATAATACATACCTGGTTCCCTGGCTTAGCTGATAAAGGAGGAGAGCCTGTGCTTAGCGGCTAATACAACTCCCTGATATGTAATACAGTGCAGGTTCGATTCCCAGTAAGGGTATGGCTAGCTGATGAGAACTAAATAGCTTGAAGCGTGTTTGTGTGTGTGTGTGTGTGTGTGAGAGAGAGAGAGAGAGAGAGAGAGAGTATACTTCACAGAAATGTCTACATGTCTCCTTAGTAACAGTACAATAAAGGTTACCCATTGCTTCCCACTAGGATGTTTTAAAATAGTCTAGCCTACAGATCTGGAATTGCCTGGCTATCTTCATTCAAATACAAATCAGGATCAACCCTGCTTCAATGCAGTGTTTGGCACTGTCAGCCTGATGCTACACTACAAAAAATAATAAGCACTGCATTGCAAGAAATCTAACTAGCACCTGAATGGAAAATCATCAGGAAAACTCAAGATTATGAATTCTCTTGACTCTTCAATATCATCACCACTTCCCTAACACCCTGAGTAGTATTTCTGAATCAACAAGAACCAACATGCAATGAAGAGTTGCAGTACTTCCGCTACCATGCCACTACCATGCAGATGGAATCTCCTAGACCAAAATATTCCCTGCTTATTATAGCTACATAGCACTGAGTTTATATATAACACAGCTAAAGGATCTGTGTCTGTCTGTCTGCAGCTGTGGAATGGGACAATTCAGTGCAGTCAGCTCTCTGCTGCCAGCTTGTCATTGCCAAGTCCCCTCTGCCAAGTCACCGTTGCCAAGTCATTGCAGGAAAACTGAACATGGCCAATTCACCATGGGGACAACTCATCATAGGTGGCTGGAGGGAGAGGCAGATGACAGATGGACAAGCGAGTAGGTGGGCAGGATGCAGAGCAGTGGCATCCAGGCATCTCCCATTTTCACAACCCTTCCCACTGCTATGGTGCCAGTCATTCAATGGTTGCGGTGGTGTTACTATATTATATGATAATATAATTTAATAAAGAAGGGAATGTTTTGGTCCAGGGCAGTGAACCTTTGGCACGCATGCATGAAGTGACACAAAGATCCATCTCTCCGGGCCCGCCAGCTATCACCTGTTGCTCTTCCCGGCCAACTGGTCTTTGCATCCAAGGGAGCGCCAGAAACTGAAAGAACAGCTCCCTAGCGTGTATGTCTGTACTGGTGAGCCTTTTTGACATCTGAAACTGGAGTGCACACATACACTGGAAGCACTGGAAACCAAAACCAGGTGAACGATGAACATGCACCTGCCAGAAACTGCAATCTCTGTTTCCCGGCGTGCCGGGGAACTGTTTTTCCAGTTTCTGGCACTCCTGTGCATGTGTGTCATAGAACTGTTCTTCCTGTTTCTGGTGCTCTCCCCCTCTGTGCATGCTCCAATTTCAGCACTTGGTGCCGAAAAGGTTTGCCAACCCTGGTCTAGGGGATTGCATAGACATTGTAGAGACAGTACTGCATTGATTCTCAGAATCAGCCTTCTGAATTCTCCTATGATGACTTGGTGGTGGTGAACTGGTTAACTGGCTGACTAACTCTGTATAGGATTCCACAACCAGTTTTCTTTGGAGACTTCAACCTCGAGATGCCACCACCCTGATCCTCCTCCTAATGTAATTCATTGACTTCGGGTGGTACTGAAACTCATTCAGTCACAAGCATCATCTGTGAAGAGATAATTATTGTTGTTTTTTAAAAAATTATTGGCATGAAATCAGAGCTACCCATATTTATTTTAATGGCCAGTAATTGTAATAGCTTTCTGAATTGTTTAGTGACAGGCTGATTAGCAGAGCAAATAGAACAGAAAAAAAACCTCTTCTAATTACACGATAAGAAAATAAGCAAAGGGAAGATCCATTTCAGAATTGCTTTCACTCAAGGAGTTGAGACATGAAGCCGAAGGTTTTTAGGCAAAGAACATTTTTCCCAAGAGCCCTGAGAAAGGAATTACTGTGGAATTATAAAAATAGGCAGCAGCAGCCATCACTACATAGAAAGTGTAGTTATATATGGGTCAAATAATATATTGCCCACTTTTCTACCAGCAATGATATCCCTGTGAGATAAATTAGACTGAGAAAGGATAATTGTTCTTATGCTTTTTTTTGTAACATGTCTGGTACTCTTAATGGCCAGAAGTCAGGTGAAATATCAATAAAGAAGATATCAGAGCATCCCATGTTGCACATGCTGAACAATTGAATACAATTGTTAAAGACACAAGATTCTGTAAGAAATGAACAGCTTTCTCCATTGGAGTCTGAAGTTGTAAAAACTGGGAATAATGCTTAGGTAAAGCCTTGTTCATTATATTGTACTTTAAATCTGAAACATCTTCTAGGTATCCTGTGGAGTCATTTCTTATTCTAAGTCAACGATGGCGAACCTTTTTTGGCTCGCGTGCCAGAAGTTGGGGGAGTGCAGGGGGGTCGTGTGTGGGCGTGCCACACCCATAATGCAATGCGCGACCCCCCAGTGCGCATGCATGCACTACAGCCACTCCCCCCATTTTTACATGCTTTTTTCGCCCTCCCCAGGCTCCAGAGGCTTTATAGGAGCCTGGGGAGGGCGAAAAGAGCCTCCCCTGCCCCCCCGGAGGCCCTCCAGAGGCTTCAGGGATCGTGACTTCCGGTTTGCTCGGAGGGGTGTTTTAAGCGTCCCGAAGGCTTCAGGGACTGTCCGGAGGCTTCCCTGACGCCTTCGGAGCACTTAAAACGCCCCTCCGAGCAAACCGTTTAAGCATTCCGAAGGCTTCAGGGAAGCCTCCGGATGGTCCCTGAAGCCTCCGGGGAGGGAGCTCTTTTCGCCCTCCCCAGGCTCCTATAAAGCCTCTGGAGCCTGGGGAGGGTGAAAAATGGCTTTTAAAAACGGTGAACTCAGCTGACCAGCTGATACGGCAGCGCCTTGTGTGCCCTGACAAATGGCTCCACGTGCCACCTGTGGCACGCGTGCCATAGATTCACCATCACTGTTCTAAGTAATCAGGTTCATTTTGCAGTTTTACCAAAAAACAAATGTTTCCTATTTAACAGTTTAAAACTTCATACATAGTATTGACTGCAATCATTTTGAAACATTGATTCCATTCTTTTCAGAAGAAAAATACATATTCAATAAATGAAAGGCCTGTATCAACAGATATTGACATACTCATAAATTATGAAAAAGAGAAATAATTAAAATAATTAAATTAAATTAAAATTTAACTTAATTAAAATAATTAATAACAAGAGATACACCCATGCAAGAAATTGAGATGTACAAACTTTCCATCTCAATAGGAATAGATCTGTAGCATTCTAAACATTTCTGTAACCTGTTAGTGTGTAGGGATAGAGGAAAGGTTACGTAAAGACATACGCAGCAAACTGCCATGATCTCAGTGGCTGTGTAAGGTAGGGCAAATTTTACATCTTGAATCCAGGGCTCCAGTAAAGATATTATTACATCTATGGTCTCAATGCCATCATGCAGTGGAAAAATTTGGCTCTAAAGTTGTAGCAGGACAATTGACCACAAAACCTCCGCCTGATTATGATCAAGTAAAAATTATTCCCCAGAAATCATCTTTAATTGGACTTTCAGCTCCTCATGGAGAGGTTAATTCTTCTGCTTCTCCACAGTCATCGTACACCCCCAGGAGGCAAATTTTAGAGGAACAATTAGAAAAAGAGGGGGGATATAGAAGATATGTTGTCTGTTTGATTTCACAATTTGATTTCCAAATTTGATTTCACAAGATAATGAAGTAATTGACTTAAAGGATTGTTTTTTCTCTACTCCCCTCTGCCCCCCCTGACCAGGAAAAGTTTGGTTTTACAGCATTAGTAAATCATTCAAAACCTAATAAATGTTATCACTGGAATGTTTTGCCACAGGGAATGTTTGCCCCAAAGATACAACCTAATTGGCTTTCAGAAATACAAAATGATTTAAGCATCTATGGATTACAAATTGCCCTGGAAAAAATACAACTGCATGAAATGTTGCAATCTTTTCTTGCTCCAGTTTTTCTTTGTTTAAATGTATATGAAGGTATTTTGCTAATTAATTTATGGCAGTTGCTGGGGACCCTTAATTGGGGTCATCTGTATTTTTTTTTGCCACACATTTACTTAGCCCATTATTTGATTTATTGACCAAAGGAAAACTATCTGGTGATCTTATTGCGATTCCTTTTGCAGCGTTTGCCTCAGTTGAGAAACTTAATGAAGTTTTGAGCATTCAGTTTGTGGATTGTATTTGTTATAGAGACTGTCAGCTAACTCTTTTGATGTTTCCTACTAGTAAGCTGCCTATGGCTGAATTAATAACTTTAGGATGTACCTGAGCTCGCAGAAATTGGACTGACTTAATTAATATTATTCTTCCTATTCCGAAATCTGATTTTCAATTTTATTTTCAGAATAGCTTGTCTGTTCAGTGTGCTTTAACTGACTGTGTGGGCTGTATTTCATATCATTTGCCTAAAGATCCTCGGCTTGCATGTTTAATGACTTCTTTTCCTGTTCGTCTATTGCTTTCGTTTTCTCTGCTTTTACAAGATTCTACTGTTTTTTCAGATGGAGGGTGAATGGGAAGAGTGATTGCTCCCAAGGATTCTCATGATATAGTTATCTCTGCAACGTTCAGAATTTTTTGCTGCTATTTTACCTTTCTAAACTTTTTCTCAACAGCTTTTTAACTTAATTTCTGACTCTCATTATGTGTGTCAGCTTATTTTTAATCTTCCAGGTGCTTACATCACATCCAGGACTGACCTTAATTTCTTGGCCTTGTTTTTAACTTTGCAGCAACTCGTACAAGACTGAAAGCATTTATATTTTGTTTCTCACATACATAGTCATTTCTTTTCTTCCAGGACCTCTTTCTTAAAGTAACAGTTATGCAGATGCAGCTGTGCATGTTTTATCTACTTTATTTTCCCGATCTGTTCTTTAGTCACTCTTTTTTTTCATCAGAATGCCAGGGGGCTGGCACAAGCTTGCCATATTCCATTCAACCAGGCCAAGCAGAGTTAATCACTGTGGTTTGGCCTCTAATCAACTATGGCAAATGGATGTCACCCATGTTCCCTCTCTGGCTCCCTGGAAGTGTATGCGTTTATCTATTGTTACCTATTCAAAAGCGCTTTGGGCCAAACCTCAATGAGGAGAAAAAATTAATCATGTTATTTCTCATCTTTTTTCAGCCATTACTGCTTGCACAAATCTTTCCCTTTAAAAACTGATAATGGCTTATTCTTCATTGGCCTTTTCTATACCCTACAATTCCACAGGTCAAGCCATATGGGACGTGCTAATCAGTCCTTTAAGGACTGTCTTCACAAACAAATAAAAAAGGAGGGCTCTTGGGGCTGTTGGGTACCCAATTAATCAATTTATCGAATTTGTCAAATTTGTCGTGGATAACATAACAGGTTAAAAAAGTATTATTCATCTTAAATTAATTGAATGTATATATTTGACTGCTTACAGAAAACAAGTTTGCCTTCTCCTGTAGGGGGACGAGGATATGCTGTGTTTGCTCCCACAGGGCCTTTGTGGATTCTAGCATATTGTGTTCGGTCAGCTAAGGATGTCATGGTATCAGTTCCCGCCTCCAGTTCCAGAAATGGTCAGGTGACTCTACAGACGGTGCAGCAGCCAATATGATCTTGTCAGACCAGCTGTCCAGTGACGTGGGGAGATGTGAAAAACCCTGGCTACCAAAGCACAGGCGGTGCTGCAGCAGCAGCAAGTGGAACACACTCGCGAGAATTTGTGCGCTGCTATTTTTGTGGTTTTAACTGCCAATTCCTTAGTCATCATTTGTTTATGGTTGATTGTTAATTACTGCCCTCTAGCGACAGCTGTTGTCATCTCAACCAAACACTCACTTGAACAACGAATGAAGCAAAACTTATGGGTGCAGCTAGCTAATATTGTGTAAAATGACGTCTTTTGCTTATTTGAATTGTATGATATGGAAAATTTGCTTTCTATATGCTTAGTCCCTGTTTCCTTCCCTTTGCAATATATGTATCACAGCTTTTTGCCCTAAACCCCTTTCACACTGCCTTAGGGTCAAGTATATGCCCTGTATAAACAACTCTAAGGATGTTTCTCTTTTGATTATGATTCTTTTACTAACCCTTCTTATGATGCCTTGTCTAACAAAATAAAAAAGAGTGAGATGTAGGGATAGAGGAAAGGTTACGTAAAAACATGCGCAGCAAATTGCCATTACCTCAGTGGCTGTTTACCTCTTAACCTATGAGCTCACCTAATTAGCTTCACCAGACACTACCCGGAACTATTGAGTTATATGAGATTCTTCCCTGGGTGGGATTTTCTTAGAGATTGACAAGGAAAATAAGCCAATTATAATACTGTTGCTATAGGCCAGTGATGGCAAACCTATGGCACGTGTTCCACAGATGGCACGCAGAGCCATTTGTCAGGGCACACGAGGCGCTGCCCTGTCAGCTGGCCAGCATGCATGCGCACGCTGGCCAGCTGAGTTCACCCTTTTTAAAGCCATTTTTCGCCCTCCCCAGGCTCCAGAGGCTTTATAGGAGCCTGGGGAGGGCAAAAAGAGCCTCCCCCACCTCCTGGAGGCTTTCCGGAGGGTTCATGAGCTTCCCTGAAACCTCCGGAGCACAAAAAACGGCCCTACAGGCAAACTGGGAGTTTGGGAATGGACTTCCTGTTTGCTTGGAGGGTCGTTTTGACTGCTCCGGAGGCTTCAGAGAAGCTTCCTGAAGGTCCCTGAAGCCTTCGGAGCACTTAAAATGACCCTCCGAGCAAACCAGAAGTGACTTCCGGTTTTCTAGGAGGGTCGTTTTGACCGCCTCCTGACAGTCCCTGAAGCCCTCGGAACGCTTAAAACAACCCTCCGAGAAAACTGGACTTCCAGTTTGCTCGGAGGGTCGTTTTGACTGCTTCGAAGGCTTCAGGGAAGCCTCCTGAAGGTCCCTGAAGCCTCCAGAGGGCTTATGGGGGGGCAGGGGAGGCTGTTTTCACCCTCCCCATGCTCCTATAAAGCCTCTGGAGCCTGGAGAGAGCGAAAAAAGCATGCAAAAATGGGGGGGATGTCGCGCCTGTAGTGTGCGCATGCACACTGGGGGTCGTGCATTGCATTATGGGTGCAGCACGCCTGCAAATGACCCCCCTGCACTGTATAAAAAGAATAAATCCTCCCGAGGCAAGGAGGCATTTTGAAATGAACTCTGTGATATTGGATCTTTGACTCCATCATTAGTGGATTAGGTTTTAATCATGCAAACTTAATGTTTTGAGGGAGCCATCTGGCCCTCAGAAGTTGAATAAAATGTGTAGCATTCATATTAATATGCATAAGTACCATGTTTTCCCCAAAATCAGACCCATTCTTATTTTCTTTTTTTTTTAATATAATTTTTATTCAGCATTTTTAAACATTAAAATCAAAATTACATTTTACAGCTTTCCGCTATCGGTATTCTTTAAAAAATTCTATTTTTCCATTCTATAGCCTATTGTTGCATACATATATCTCCTTGTTTCATGGTTATTATTTTTAGAATATATATACAACACATATATAACTTTTATATCTCTATTGATTTCTGAATATATACCATCTCCTTTTGTTATATTTTCTAGAGACTCATATATATACCTATTCTTATTTTCTATTGGGCTTTAAAATAAGCTCTTGGTTTTTTTGGGGAGGGGGTCTTATTATTTTTAAGTACAGGAGGTGACAAGCACAGGGGCCGATGGGAATGGAAGTGCAGCTACCAATGGCCCCTCCCCCTCTGTCCCACTGTCTGCTTGCTCCAAGCTGCAACAGGCCAAGCTCTATGCATGTCTCGGCTTCCTTGGTGCAGTGCAAATACCGTTAATTCCAAGCATGGAGGCAGAGGTGGGGGGGGGGGAGAAGATAGGTGATCCAAATGTGCTGCACAGTTGCCTGACTCACGGGAGACTTGTGGAAGGTTTACACAGTAGCATTGGCAGCACGTGGAGGTAGAGGTAGAGGGATGGAGATGGGGGAGGAAGGCAATCCCGATGTCCCCTGTGGGTGCCTGTTTGGCTGGGCCACAGGCAAGCCGAGAGACAGTGGGATGGAGTGGGTGGCACATTGGGATTGCATCTGCCTGGCTGTGCTGCACACTTTTCACTCAGAGGGAGACGAAGCTTCATGTGCTTGCAAAGGGAACACTTCGAATTGCTCTGTTTCAAACCATCCTCTTTGCAAGCACACAAAACTTTGAAAATCCAAATTTTCTCTATCCAGCTGAAGAGTGTTTGGTCATCTTTTGGGTGCTTGGGAACGGAGCACCTACATGGGGTTTCAGGATTGCCTTCCTCCCCCATCCCCCTTGTCTCTGCTTCTACCTGCTGCTGGTGCCACCCCACAAATCTCTCATGAGTCAGGCAGCCACATAGCACATCTGGATTACCTGTCTTCTTCCACATTCTGCCTCCATGCTTTGAATTAATGGTATTTGCACTGCACCAAGGGGCCAGCGGGCTGAGGTTGCTGCCAGACTCTGTCAACTCCCACATGCTTGCTGCTTATCAACTCCCATGTTGCTCGCTACTGGCCATGCCGATTCCCACTGACTTATTTTCAGGGTAGGGCTTATATTAAGCTCGCCCCCCCCCCAAAAAAAAACAGGTTTGGATTTGTTTTCAGGGTGGGTAATGTTTTCAGGGAAACACAGATAGTCCTAAATACAACATGTATTTACAATGGGTACAGTGTCTTGGGGTCATGGGCTTGGCATTTGTGACCTTCCCAAATGGCCTCCAAGAATTAAAGTCAATGGGAGAAGTTGGGTTTATTTAATGTCTGACAATTTATTTAACTGCAGTGATTTGTTTAACAACCATGGCAAAAAAAGATCGTAACATTTGAACATGGCTCACTTAATAACCACATTGCTTAGCAAGGAAAATTCTGGTCCTAATTGTAGTCATAAGTCAAGGACTACCTGTAAAAATATTCAAATCACTTAATATGATATAAAATAAACAACATATTTAGTAGTGGTTCCTAAGTTGTGAAATGTCCTTCTGAGACTAGTTTACCTGGACCTTAAATTCTTTTGGATCCTCTGCTTTTTAAATTATATTATAGTTTTACAATTTTTCAACCTCATGGATTTTGTTTCTTTCTTAGTTTCAGCTTGATTAGTCATTACATGTAATTTATTTGGTTCTCTGTTTGATAGTCTACGGGTTCATTTTGTTTTGGGTAAAAATGTTCTTATTTACAATCCATCTCAGTTTCAATTATAGGAAAAAGTGTAAATTATATTAAACCAAGTAAGTAAACAAATGAACAGAATCAATTTAAAAATAATTCATGCTGATCAGAAAAGATTCACTTTTTCTCAGAGTGGGGCTGGAAGACAATGATAATGAAATATAGCAAAAGCTGATTTTCTCTTTGAGAATTGCCACTAATTTTACTAAAATTATAAGACATGAGATTTACACACCTCCTCAAATATGCTTTGATAAAATTAATCTGCCTCTCTTTCCTTTTCTCTTTTTTTAAAAAAAGAAACTTAATTAATTATAATTATACTCAAATAATAGATTTCTCAAAAATCTTTCTGTTGATTCTGCCAGAATAATAGGCAGACAGAGCAATGGATGCCATAGATAGCTTTATTTAAGAATCATTTGATAGTGTGTATTATTTTTCTCATCTGTCACATTACTTTCAATGGTTTTAGATATGAAAGATATGATGGCTAAAAAAAGGAAGCTTCCCCCCCCCCCCAAATTCTGTGGTGCACTCAGCAAATAACTTATAACTATGTATATTTTCACCCTTACTATTTAATCAACTCAACACAAATATTTTCATACCGAAAACAAGGTAAAGTCTTTAGCCCTATGTTGCTGCTACATAATTTATTAGTCCTCCTCCATATGATGGCAAACTCCCTGTCAATCAATAGCCAGAAGCCAAAGTGGGAAATGTCTTGAGAAAAGTTTGTTCTGCAAATCAACATAGATGGCTTTTAGATGAGCTACTTCAGTTCTGATGTACTTCTTTGCATGTAAATGATCTGGGGATTGCTCCTGCTCCTCAAGTTATTTTTCTCAGTGAAAATGATTGATTTTGTCTCCTTGACATTAAGAAAAATAACTTAAGCAGCAGGAGCAATCCTTTTGTCATTTTCATTGAGGAAAAAAGTATGCAATTATTTAATTTTGGAACACATTTTTAGAATAGCAGAAAAATCAAATCAATGTCAGGGTTCCAAATAACATCCAAAATTAAATCAGAGTCCAAGACAAAGTATTACCCAAAGTTCCAATTTATTAAGAGAGTCATGTTGGAACATCTGGGAAAACCCGAATCTGAAAGCTTTCCAGTTTTTCCCACCCAGTTGAAAGTTCAAGATCCTGTCCCCACTCCCACAAATCCATCACATGGCCCAACCTTCCACTGGCATGCTGGCAGTGCCACCCATCCAGTTCGGTCAGGTGCAGAGATGTAGAGACAAAGGATGACCTTGGATTCTAGAAAGGATTTTTTATTTTGACAATGTCACATTCTACTCCTTACTATTCCCCCTCCCAATTCCCCACTAATGAAACAGCATAGAAGAATAGAATATTAGTGTGGCAGGGCAAAGATCCCAAAAGGAACCAGCTGCAGGCCTGACACTCTAGATGTTTTACACACCTTTTGATTTAAAGCAGTGATCCTCAACTTATGGTCCGTGAACACCCCCCCCGGGGGGGCACAATGTCATCATGGGCATGTGTGAAGGCTTTAAGAAATGTTATGATTTAAATCTTCAGTTACATCTTGGGAGGCTATGGCCATGGACACAAAGGGCACTTAAAGGAAGATCTTATGAAGAAAATGCTGAGAACCACTGATTCAAAGTAATACAAAAAGTTACAAAGATGCACACAGAGCATATAGATTATTGTGACATGTTCTATAAGACGCTGCCTCTAAATGGAGTTTGGAATCACCTATCTATGTCCAAGGTTGTAAAAGACCTTGACAGGAATAGATAAATACTCTCTATGATGGCAATTTGTTTCTATTCTCACTTCAAAGTGCTATTGATAACTCATGCCTTGATTAGTCCAAAAATATCTTCTCCTGGTAGAACCCCTTATTAGCACTCAAATGCCTGTAAATAACTCATGTCTTGAATATCCTAGGAATATTGCTTATTTGTACCTATGACTATCATTAAGTGTTGTACCTTATGATTCTTGACAAATGTATCTTGTCTTTTTATGTACACTGAGAGCATATGCACTTGGCCAATAAAGAATTCTATTCTATTCTATTCCATTCTATTCTATTTTCTACTGTTGACTCAGTTTCCCAGACTGAGATCCAGACTCTCACAGCCTGCAGACACCAGACCAAGAATTTCGCATCATCTCCAATTTATCTGGAATTATGGTATACAATCAAGTATCATTGGCATACAGATGATGTATACCTCACCCAAAATTGATTTATCATCTCTACCCCTGGCTTCCTATATGTTATAAATAATAGTAAGAATAAAATTGAATCTTGCAATAGTCCCTATTGGGAATCCATTGGTTAAGCAGTCTTCCTCATCACTGCTGATTGGAAACATCCATTTAGGTGGAAAACCTCTAGAAAATAATTGTAGTTGCAATTTTAACCCTCCATTCTTGTACATATCCTGGTAGGAAACCTTTACTACCTGAAAACCTGGATTACGTTTACAGGTAGTGACACTTGCACCATAAAGATTCTGCAGCAGGGAGGGTGCACAGGGGTAAAGGTTAGATACCATTAAGTGTGATTTAGTTTCAGCTATCTGTGAAGTTTCCAAGAGTTACCCTAATTAATTTACGAGCCCCGAGACAAGGTTAAAAAAAACCCATTCATTTATTAGGACTAACATCTTGGCCCGGACTTCTATGTAGCTGAAACTAAATCACACTTAATGGCGTCTAACCTTTACCTCTGTGCCCCCTCCCCTCTGGCTAAGGTTATCAATCACATTCTCCAACAGGACGTTATGGCAGGGTTCTGGACATGCACATTCACATCCCAGTACAGAAATATGAGACTTTTACTCTGGCCGAAAGTATGCATGGCATTCCCCCCCCTTCTCAAGTTGATAGTAGTCATGGAAACGCCTTAGGTGTTGACAACTTCCTATCAACACTGTTGGTTTCCACTTCCTCAGAAAATAAGAAGACTGGTGATTAATAAGTCCAATATGAGTTTCCCTAGAAGAAACACAAAACTGGCATTCCTAAATGTTATAGTGTGGGTGCTGCTGCATAATTCACTGTACTGAAATGAAGTAGCGTAATATCCAGTAACATTGAGCAGCATACTTGTCAGGTAGATTCAACTTTTTGACACCCTCTAGAATCCATAAATGTACACAATGCGCTTTTCCAGGAAATAAATCCTCAGTCGGAAAAGAAAAGAAACTATCTTCTTTTAATCAATATATAATTTTTAAAAATTGCAAAATCAAAGATGTAATATTTCTGTTTGTCCAGTATTAGAATCCAGAAAGCAAAGATATAATTGGACCCTTGCATTTTACTCTGTATATTCCATTCTTTTAAAACCTAAGTCATATTCACAATGTTAACATCTGAATGGATGGATAGGAGAGATTGCCCATAACAATATTTCTTTTTATTCATTCTACTTATAATTAATGACATCTATTGATTTGACTGGAGTAAGATCTCAGCTGCTGACAGGTGAATTCTATTCCTGATGAATAGAAAAGAAAAAGAAAAGACGTGTAAAAATATGCACATTTTTTATACTGACAAATGATTAGAAAAATTATACATTTCTAAAATCAAAACTATTTTGGAAACTGAAGAACTTAAGATTTCAGCTCAAAGATGAAATATTCCATTAAATTAAATCTAATAGACACACAATAGTGGAGATATCATGTTACATTGTGTGCTATGAATTCATCTGGAAAAAATATGGCTGAAATATAAAAACACTCCCAGTATTGATTGCCATTTCTACTTGCCAATCTCTGCAAAACAGTTTTCCCCCTCCACAACTTTCACTAATCCCTTCTTTTGCTGACCCCAGACTCCAGAAAACAGAGAGATTACCATGCCAGTCAGCCAGATGACCCAGTTGATCACTAGGAGAATGTGAAAATCCTCTTGCTTTCTTGAACTACCATACCCTGGAATATAAAAAGAAAATAAATGTCCAGTCTGCCTTGTCGTATTGCCTGTTACATTTTATGTTCTATGATCTATGAACATCTTCCTAACTATTCCAAAATACAATACAATACAATACAATACAATACAATAGTAGAATTGGAAGGGACCTAGGAGGTCTTCTAGTCCAACCCCCTGCCTAGGCAGGAAACCCTATACCGTTTCAGACAAATGGCTATCCAACATCTTTTAAAAGACTTCCAGTGTTGGGGCATTCACAACTTCTGGAGGCAAGCTGTTCCACTGATTAATTGTTCTAACTGTCAGGAAATTTCTCCTCAGTTCTAAGTTGCTTCTCTCCTTGATTAGTTTCCACCCATTGCTTCTTGTCCTGCCCTCAGGTGCCTTGGAGAATAGTTTGACTCCCTCTTCTTTGTGGCAACCTCTGAGATATTGGAATAATGCTATCATGTCTCCCCTAGTCCTTCTTTCTCTTAAGCTAAACATACCCAGTTCCTGCAACCGTTCTTCATATGTTTTAGTCTCCAGTCCCCTAATCATCTTTGTTCCTCTTCTCTGCACTCTTTCTAGTCTCCACATCTTTTTTACATCGTGGCGACCAGAACTGAATGCAGTATTCCAAGTGTGGCCTTACCAAGGCATTATAAAGTGGTATTAACACTTCACATGATCTTCATTCTATCCCTCTGTTGATGCAGCCTAGGACTGTGTTGGCTTTTTTGGCAGCTGCTGCACACTGCTGGCTCATATTTAAATGGTTGCCCACTAGGACTCCAAGATCCCTTTCACAGTTACTACTACTGAGCAAGGTACCACCTATACTGTACTTGTGCATTCCGTTTTTGTTGCCTAAATGTAGAACCTTACTCTTTTCACCATTGAATTTCATTTTATTAGATAGTGCCCAATGTTCAAGTTTGTCAAGATCCTTCTGTATCTTAAGCCTATCTTCTGGAGTGTTGGCTATTCCTGCCAGCTTGGTGTCATCTGCAAATTTGATGAGTTCCCCATTTATTCCCTCATCCAAATCATTGATGAAGATGTTGAAGAGTACTGGGCCTAAAACAGAGCCTTGGGGTACTCCACTGCATACTTCCCTCCATGTAGATGCAGTTCCATTGAGGATTACATGTTGAGTGTGGTTGGTCAGCCAGTTACGAATCCATCTGGTGGTGATGCTGTCTAACCCACATTCTTCTACTTTATCTAGTAGTAGGTTATGGTCTACCTTATCAAAAGCCTTACTGAAGTCCAAGTAAACTATATCGATGGCATTCCTCTGGTCCACTAATTTTGTCACATTATCAAAGAATGCAATAAGATTAGTCTGGCATGATCTGTTTTTGACAAACCCATGTTGGCTTTTGGCTATTACTTTGTTTGCTTCTAGGTGTTCACAAATCCGTTGCTTGATTATTTTTTCCAGAATCTTTCCTGGTATTGATGTCAGGCTGATAGGTCTGTAGTTTCCTGGATCTGTTTTTTTCCCCTTTTTTGAAGATGGGAACCACATCAGCTCTTTTCCAGTCCTCTGGTAGTTCCCCGGTGTTCCAGGATCTCTGAAAGATATAATTCAATGGTTCTGAGATCTTGTCTGCTAGTTCCTTCAGAACCCTGGGGTGTAATCCATCCGGTCCTGGTGATTTGAACTCGTCTAGGATAGACAGGTGCTCACTTACCATTTTCTTCCCTATTTCAATTTGTGTTCCTAATCTGATTTTTGTGGTGCTGCCTTTGATAGGTTGGACTGTTTTATCCCGTTGTGTAAAGACAGATGCAAAACATGAGTTAAATAGTTCTGCTTTCTCCCTGTTGCTTGTCACCTTCTTGCCACTTTCTCCTAGCAATGGACCAATTGTTTCCTTAACATTTTTCTTGTTTTTAACATGTTGGAAGAAGCTTTTTTTTGGTTAATTTTTACTTTTGTGGCAATCCTTTCTTCATTGTGAGCCTTAGCTTTCCTCACTTCATCTTTACAGGCTCGGGCTATTTGGTGATATTATGTCCCCCTCCTTCCACTTTTTATAGACAATTTTAGTATATGGATTCAAGTTAAAAAGTTGTAGACTTACCAGCTTGTTATAAATATTTGCATATTGGGTTGTTATATTCTTAATATGTTATATTATATTCAGCACCACTGCTAAAAAACAATCACTTTTGAATTTATAATAGTTCAGCTAACCCTTACACAAAAATTAAACATACCTGGGGAAGAATTTAATTATGTCAGTTGAACTCTGGAAGGAAAATAATCTCTGAGCATGCTAGTATAGAAAGTCAACACCTACTCTACAGAAGAATGAAATATTTGGGGAAAGGCAGAATATTATATTTCCCTAGATGAGAAATGGAGAAACATGGTTTTTTTAAAGACAGAAAGTAGACTCAATCTTTCTTAATAGCCTCCAGCAGATATTTTGTGCCCATTAAGAAAGATTGGGCCAGACTATTCAGAAACCAGCCCACGTTTCCCTGCCTGAAACAGAAACTAAGGAGGCCAGCTTTTAGAAATGCAGATTTGGTAATCCATACAGAAAGACTGGGTTAAGACAGAAACTCAGATAAGCAACAAACAAAATTAGCTCAGTCAAGCACCTAGGAGTTGCATTTCCCCCTTTGCCTATAGAGCCAGCTAGAACCACTACATAACCCCTACATGACCCCTTAGGAATCTGATAATAGACAATAGAATACATGTTCTTGCACAGGAACAAGAAGCTCAAGTGCAAATCCCAAAGGAAGGTCTAAAACGCCTCCACTCTTAACTCCATTTTGTCAGCTGCTCAGAACTACAAACCCATGTGGTTCTGCTTCATCAATAAACCATCTTTCCAATCAGCCTCCATGTTTCCAGTGTCTTTCTCCCAGCTTGGAACTGAACCAGATGGATTGTCAAGCCAACCTCCATCAGCAATCAAGAAAGAAACCACTTAACTCCATTTTGCAGAATTAAGAGTACTTTTACTGATTATGAAAAGATAGCAGCTAAGTAAAGCAAGGTTTGAGGCAAAAGTGCGCGAAATCATCAATATTTAATATTTGTCCAACCCCTCCCCCCCTGGTAACCCCCATCCCATTGTCCAATCTGCAAATCCCTCAGGCGTCATGTGGGTTTCATCTCCAAGAAGCATCATGAAGTTGGTATGCAGGACGGTTGGCCTTGACCAACTCTAAATACCAGTCTTCAGCATGCGCAGTAGATGGTGAGAACAAAACTCCCTTTTAACAATCTCTCCTGTACCAAATCTTCCCCTCCCAAATACCAGCCCCCTCCCCACTCCCCATTTCAATGGCAGCCGAAAACAAATAGTGAAGCAGAGGCTGACATGGATATTTGGTTCACTAGTCTCACCAGATCCACTTTTACTGAGCTTGCCATAGTCCTTACCTGTGGAGGAATTTAAATCACAACCTGTACAAATTGCAGTGACCCAGACTATAAAGTTTGCCCTTGATAAATTCTGCTTGGCTGCTCTCTTTTATTCAAGAGTGGAATTACCCAATCCATTAAAAGTAATTGTATGTATGTATGTATGTATGTATGTATGTATGTATGTATGTATGTTTGTATAATCTTTATTGTCATTGTACTTAAATACAACAAAATTGATTCTAATTCTAAGTGATCCTGCTTCACAATATCTACCTAACCACATTTTGTTCTGTCGTAAAGCACATCTTAAGCAGGATTTGGCACAGCTGGAAACTTGACTGAACATGATGATAATGATCATCTTTCTGCTGTATCTTCCTTTTTTTGCACTGTCATAATATCCTCAAGCAATTATGAAAAACACTTACCTTTTTAGATTGCTTTGTGTTTCTGAGACCCAGTTTCTTCTAAGCAGGCTTTCAACATGGTTTCATTTTTACTTATTCATTCATATTTGTTATTTGCAGAAGCTAGATTGCTGTGCTCCATGATGATGATATGATAATCTTCTACTGTTTATAGGATTGGATAACTCAATTCTCATTACTTAACAAATATCATAGCATTCTTCTTCCCATTAATCAGTGATACTGGAGACAAATTTGATTATCTCCCTATTGTATTATCTCTCTATTGTGTTGTATCAAAAGTACTATCATATTTTTATACTAATGGAATAGATTGGGGGGGGGGGGTCAAAGTCAAGGCCCGGGGCCTGGATCTGGAGCACCGGATGCTTAGATCTGGTCCATGGAGCCACCATGGAAACAGTGAAGGATTGGCCTGCAGTGCCTCTGCCAAAGAAAACAGAGCTTGGGAAGGCTGCATGCAGCCCTCCTGAGTCCCATTTTTGTTGGCAGAGGGTTTCAGGAAGCCATCGCAGTTGAAAATGGAGGTTGGGAGCCCATTTTCTCTGGCAGAGTGCTTGGACCTTGACAGGCACCCTCCTATGAGTGCTATCAAGCTGGCCATGCCCATCCTGGCCATGCCCCCTGCCCCCCCAAGGTCAAACTCAACCCTGATGCGGCCCCCAATGAAATTGAGTTTTACACCCTGGAATAGATGGCACCCTTTTTAATTTGCTATGGCATATAAAATCTAAGGACTTTGATTCATGGCGTGTCTTCCTGTAGAACAGGTATTTGAGGTATTTGATTTTTTTGTTTGTTCATTGTAACATGTTTTAATTTGGGTGGAGGGAATCACATATGAAACTTTTCTCCACCATTTTTTCTACGGTACTGGAATGAAATTCTGAATAAAAAGCTTAGATCTGATGTAAAAGGCTGCTGTGCAAGCAGCAGAAAATGAGGGCCATCAACAGTTTATAATAGATAGTTTTTATATCCAACTTTGCTGCAACCCCAGCAAAAATCATCATCTTTCAAGTTCATAATCAACAAAGTTTGTCCTGCAACAAAATGAGTTTGAAATTCCCCAATATTATATGCATGCTAAAAATATTGGCATGGGATATGGACAGATTTCTTTGAATTTTCTCAAAAGAAGGTGAAACGTACCAAAATCTCTTAAGGGACATAACTATCATGCTAACTGTGGTAACATCATTAAAAGAAAGCCAATGCTTGAAATTCTCTCATGATGTTTTTCACTGGAAAAAGTCCTTCATAGTAAAATTCCATTAGGTTTAACTGAAGCCTGGAATATCAAAGAGCTACTGTTCACTAGTAAGATTGTACAATGGGAGACAGAACATTTACACATGCGTACCCCTTGAGGTCTCATAAGCACAAGAACAGCACATTATGCTGTTCACCCACATTTCTTTACCAAGAATGTTCAAACGGAGGAGTATTCTACACAATACAATACAATAGCAGAGTTGGAAAGGACCTTGGAGGTCTTCTAGTCCAACCCCCTGCCTAGGCAGGAAACCCTATACCGTTTCAGACAAATGGCTACCCAACATCTTCTTAAAGACTTCCAGTGTTGGGGCATTCACAACTTCTGGAGGCAAGCTGTTCCACTGATTAATTGTTCTAACTGTCAGGAAGTTTCTCCTCAGTTCTAAGTTGCTTCTCTCCTTGATTGGTTTCCACCCATTGCTTCTTGTTCTACCCTCAGGTGCCTTGGAGAATAGTTTGACTCCCTCTTCTTTGTGGCAACCTCTGAGATATTGGAACAATGCTATCACAACAATGCTACACAAAAGATAATACAGTAGAACTTATGACGCAAGGACACAATAATGTCAGGACTCCATAGGGTATAATGATGCCAACACATTAAACTATTACAAGATTAAGAAACCACATTAAAGATTTAGCATCCTGCTTTATAGAAAGCAATTTGGGAAGATTTAAGAATACTAATTTGTTAAAAAGACGTTGAAAGAGTATTGCCATTTCATAGGGGAGATTCAAATATATACATTCCTTCCTCACATCATTTGTATTCCAAAATCTCTATAGTTGGATGCTGTCAGCCATATAGACATAAACACTGCTTAAATCATCTCATTTTCTTCCTTCAGCTCTTTAAATACTAAGGAAGGCATTGTTAAAAAAAGTAATTTTTGTGTATTAAAATATAGCATGAGCAAAGAAATGAAAAATACAACTGTAATAATAGTTCTCTGAGAAATTTAGTTAAAGGCACCCCTCTGTGCTGATAATGATGGCATTCTATTATAAAGGAAAATTACTATTTTTGTGAAACTGTAGAAGGATAACATTGTATTCTAACACAGAACCTATATTCTTACTATATATTCAAGCCATATTTATGATCAAATAATATTTTTTCATTGGCTTCAGTTTAGATGAGCAGCTGGTAATGAGTTATTGGCTTTAAAGTATGAAACTAGCAAGAGAAAGAGAAAGAAGGAAAATTCTGAGCAATGTAGTCAGAAATTATCCCAAATTTTGGAACCAAAAGTGAAAAGGCAACTGGACTTTCTTGGGTTGTTTGTTTGTTTGTTTGTTTGTTTTTAAAAAAACCAGTTTTGCTTCTCATCCAAGAAGTGTAAAATGGAACAAAATCAAGTCTGGAATTAGGCATGAGCATCCATAGTCACCACCTGCATCATCAGAATCATGATAATGACAATTGGGTATGCCATGTGGGAAGAAATATCCAGTTCCAGTTCCAAGTTGGGAGAAAGGTACTAAAGACAAAATGGGGGCTGGAGGCTGATTGGAAAGAGAGTCCATTTATTGATGAAGCAGAACCACATGGTTTTGTGGTTCTAGGCAGCTAACAAAATGCAGTTGAAAATGAGGGGTTTTTATACCTTCTTTGGGCTCTGCACTTGAACTTCCTGTTCCTGTGCAAGAACATGCATTCTATTGGCTGTTGTCAGATTCCTATGGGGTCATGTAGGGGTCATAGCCAGCTCTATAGGTAAAAGAGGAAATGCAATTCCTAGATGTTTTTCTGAGCTCCCAAGTTTGGTTGAAGTTTGGACTGCTCTGGAATGATGCAATGTCTGAAATGCCCTTAAGAAAGTATGCAATGTAATGAGCTCTGTGTCTTCTACTAAATCAGCGGTTCTCAACCTGTGGGTCGCGACCCCTTTTGGGGACGAATGATCTTTTCACAGGGGTCGCTGAGACCAGTGCAACTCTAAACTTTTGACTCCACCTCACGTTCCTTGAAATCCTCTGCGGATGGGCTCCGGAGTCATCACTGGCCGCGCAGAGCATTGCCATTGCTCCATTCCGTAAAAAACATAGGTGCACATGCACACCCCATACAATTAGCCTCGGAGACTTTGTAATAGCAGGAAAGTGTTCCTGTGAGGGAGGAAGGGGCTTAGGTCCTGCTCCAGGCTGTAATTGTGCAGGGCGTGCGTGCGGCTATGTTTTCCACGCCACTGCCTGGTACTTTTAAATATATCTAAATCCACAATCAGACCTGTCATCAAGAGCCAAGCTCAGGAGCCCGAATTGGCCCCATTCACACAATGAAAATCTGTTTGCTAAAAGTACCATAAACTATGCACAAAAGAAAAGAGCAAAAAAATGTAAGTAAACAACTTAAAAAATAATACAAGTGGAATTATTATTAGAAATAAAATGTAACAGAGAAAATGATATGTATGAAAATATAAAGTTGGGTTTCCTGAAATGCCACCCCGAGAACCCATCAGAGAATGTAAATAAGCAAGGGCAACAATGGAAAGGGGGAAAGATGGGGAGGAAAAGGAAGAAAGGGTAAAGCAGAGGAAATAAGGGAGGGGAATTAAGAGTAAGAGAGAGTGTAAGAGGAAGGAGAAGAGAGGAGGAGGGGAGGAAAGAGAGGGGAAGAAAAAGGGAGGAAGTAGGAGGAGGGAAAGAAAGAAAGGGTAAAAGCAGAGGAAGTAAGGAAGGGAAATTAAGAATAGGAGAGAGGGGAAGAGGGATGAGAAGAGAGTAGGAGGGGAGGAAAGAGAGGGGAAGAAGAAGGGAGGAAGAAGAGGAGGAAAGAAGAAAGCAGAGAAGTGAGGTAGAGAAGATAGAAGGAGCAAGGTTGTTGCAAAATAAAATGGGGAGGCAAGAAAGTGACCCAAACTGTATTCTATATATTTGTAAGAAAATAATGATAAATGATTAATGATGATATAATTAATGGTAATTATAAGAGTGTATATTTGTGAATGAACTTGAAAGAGAAAATAAAAAAACTTTTTTTAAAAAAATTAAAAATAAACAATGCACAATGTTTGCCCAATAAATTAAGGTTAAGCTTACCACCACCACCAAGGTTAAGAGCACTCTTGCTTTTCCATCAAATTTTTCTGTTTTGTATTCCATATTCTCCAATCTCTTTTCAATTCTCTCTGTCACAACTAATATATTTGGAATTTCAAACATAATCATTTGCAATGTTACAGTTTCTTTTTCCTGCTGCGCCATTGTTCCAATTTTGCAGGCACTGCCACTTTAGGATTCAAGGCTATTTTAATAAACTTCAAACAGGTTCATTTATTATCTTTCAAGTCAAAATGTTGTCTTCCCTCCAATAGCTAGTAACTCCCCAAAAGCACCTGTAGAAACAACTTGTGCTCTCCCTACTATCACTCTCAGTAAACAAACTGAAAGAACCTTGAATCTCAAGTGATCAAAGAGAAAGAAGAAAAACCAATGTATCCAGCCTCCACCCTATAAGTGGCAGTGTAACTGTTTTTCCTCCTGTTGTTACAACCCTCTTTATAATCCTTCTTATTATCTTCTTTATATTCCAATCTTAAGAAGAAAAAAACCCTTAAATGGAGATCAAAAACAATTCAATCAATCCAATCAAGCATTATAAAAAAAGAAGGAAAATTTTGATCCATACATGTAAGCAAAGTGAAAAAAGAAGAAAAAATTAATCCATTCAGTTTAAAAAATAGGGAGCCTTTGCAAAAATTCCATCCATGAAAAAAAAATTAGAAACAGGATAACACACTAAGTTTAATGTAGATTAATTTCCCTGCTTACAGTCTTCTATCTTCAGTTTTAATTTAACTTAATTTTTTTGGGGTAGTCTCTTTTTCTAATAATAAAATTTCCTCAACAATTCAACACACTTTCTCTTTTCACTTTCTTCCCGTTCCAGAGCTGTCCCAACTTCAGCAGCATCATTAGCTGCATTTCTATTGCTGGAAAAAAAGGCTATTCCTGGATCTTTCAGGGACTTTGCGGTGTCCCTGAGATCAGCAGGAGGTGCCCTTCTCAATCACCGTCTCTGCAGGATAGTTTAGATCCGAATAGACCGTCCAGTGGCAGAAATATCGACTGCAATCTCAGAGCACCCAGATCGCACGTCGTGCCATCGCGACATCAGCCCCTTTTTCCTCACTGAGGATGCTTATCAAATGAAGAATATGGAGGACAGAGTTCAAAAATGGAAGAAAAAGAGCAAAGAGATAAGAAATTTGTGGATACTGACAACAGTGTGGTTAGTAATGGCAAGAGCGGAATATGGCAAGGAGAGATGGATTGGAACTCTACCCCAGACTCCAAAGCACAGAAGAAGAAAAGAGAGAGAAATTGATGGAGATAAAGAGAGAAATCTTGACAGAAGCACCAGTGATAATCAAAGATAAGCTGATGGAAAGAGCAGATGCTGGGTTTCAAGCTTTTATGAGATACGAAAGGAACAACATGTTGCGAAGAGAGGTTCACACAAGATTTATTAAGAAAGTAACTAGAATATTAATGCTACAAATGGCAAGAGATATAAGACTGCACTATTACTGGAAAGATACAGGTTGATGCAATGAAAATGTATAATAAAAACTAAGCTAAATTTAGTTTACTAGTAGTATATATAAAATGAAATGACAATAGCTATAGTTAAATAATGATTAATAATGATAACAATACATACAGACATATTAGTTTGATAATATGAAATTTTATATAAACAACACATGGAGAACATGAGAGGAGGTTTTAAAGCTTTATCTTTTATCTAGAATATGTTATAAAGATGTATTGTGATTGGATGATTTTAGGATGATTTAATAGAATGTTATCATATAATCCTATTCTAGATTTTGAATATTATATATAAAAGGATGTAAAAACAATTATAGTCAAATTTAGTTGAGATATAATAATCGTGATATACATGAATATATGTGAATTTAAAATATGTGATTTGATATGAAAAGCAGGTGATGACTATGGAAGAGATGAATGGAAATACTGTAACCAACTGACACACTTTCTACAATTTGTAATGGAAGATGTTTTTATTTTATTTTTATGTTTGTTTGTCTTTGTTCAAAAATAAATAAAAACTGTTAATAAAAAAGAGCACTCCTGCAAACAACCCCAAACCAGGTTGAAGATCTATCCAGGCAGGGTGAGCAAGTTTGTGAATGCAGCTGCAGGCAACTTAGTTAAGGAGGCTGTGGGAATAAAGCCACTGTGTGTCTCTGTGTATGTGTGTGTATGATTGTATAGCAGCAGGCATATGTCCAGCCTCCCAGATGTGGTTCTTTTCAGGCCCAAAATTTAAGAGCAGACAAGATGTTGGCTGCCTCTATAAAAAAAAGATGTGGAGACTCTAGTCTAGAAACAGTGCAAAGAAGAGCAACCAAGAGGATTAGGGGACTGGAAAGTCAAACATATGAAGAACAGTTGCAGGAACTGGGTATGTCTGGTTGAATGAAAAGAAGGACTTAAGGGTGATATGATAGCAGTCTTCCAATATCTGAGGGGCTGCCCCAAAGAAGAGGGGAGTAGAAGTAAAGTAAACTCTTAACACTTAGGCAAGGAAAACCAAAGCTACACCATGCTTCAAGACAAAATTTCATTTATTTGTAATTAGAAATAAATATTTCACAATATATAATTACATATTGTTTTTGTGATTAATCACTATGCTTTAATTATGTTCAATTTATAACAATAAAAATACATCCCGCATATCAGATATTTACATTCCGATTCATAACAGTAGCAAAAGTACAGTTATAGAGTAGCAACGAAAATAATTTTATGGTTGGGGGCCACCACAACATGAGGAACTTTATTAAAGGGTCGCGGCATTAGGAAGGTTGAGAACCACTGTACTAAATGGTAGTGGGTTAATCCTATTATGTCCTGAAGGGTCATGTCCTGTTCTTAATCCCATCATCCTGGAGCTGCAGGTCTTTTGTTTTGACCCAATCTTACTTAATGGGCAAAGAATATCTGCTGTTGACTATTAAGAAGGACTGAATCTGCTTCCTGCCTCTTAAAAAAATGTTTCTCTGTTTCTCAGGAAATATAATATTCTGCCTTTTTAATATTTCCCAAAATATTTCATTTTTCTGGGGGTTGTGTGCTGACTTTCTACAACCACAAAGCCCAACCATTTTGACATGTGTGCAACATCATGACATGCATAAAGCAGAAGTGGCTTTATGTCATGGTTTGTTACCATGCTACTTCTATTAATGGCAGCTGGGAGCATGAATCTCTGGTTTATTATTATGAAAACTTTTCAGAATCTTTATGAGAGAGAGATTCTACAATCTGAAATTTTTAATTGACTGCATATTTTAAAGTTTTATTTGTATCTGTCCCAACTAATATGCAGATAAGAATGCATTTATTTATTTATTTATTTATTTATTTATTTATTTATTTATTTATTTATTTATTTATTTCTAGAATTTTTATCAAAGTTCTTGCTTGAAACCTCCAGATTAAATATATGAAACATATATTTTTAGATTAACAATAATGAAAAAATGGTACTCAAATATGCATTTAAATACATTTATTTCTTATGAAATACATAGGAATGTATGGATTTAGATGCATGTTTGAATATCATTTTTCCAGGTAACTTTTAAAAAAATGATTTAATATAAAAATGTACTGAGAAGTCCACTAGAAGTAAAACAGATTTGTGCCAGAATACCAATAAACTGATCCAATGGCATATTTGGTGCTCTTTATAGATTTGCTAAAAGCACAGATCGTCCACAATTTACAACTATTTGTTTAGTGACCATTTTCAGTTAAAACAATATTGGGGAGGGGGGGAACCAATTGGCCCTTGCATTTAGAGCCATTGCAGCATCCTCTGTTCACTTGATCAAAATTTGGGCACTTGGCATCTATTTATGACAGTTGCAACATCCCAGGGTTATGTGATTGTCATTTGCAACTTTCCTAGACAGCTTCCAATAAGCAAAACCAAGTGGGGGAAAGCCCAATTTGCCTAACAGCTTTATGAATCACTTAACAACTGCAGCGTGCCTAACAACCATGATAAAAAAAGTTTACAAAGTCAAGGACAATTCACTTAACATCTACCTTGCCAGTAGTAAGGCTAGGTTTAAGGAGCTGTTTAGCTACAGGATGTATGTTATCCCAGGAAAATACGCAGTTACCTTAAAATGTTGCAAGTAGCTGCTAACTGCATATTTACCAAGTGTTGTTCTAGAGTCTCATCTAAGGCATTGTGTCAGGCCTGTAGTTATGTTCTTTTTAGGATCTTTGGCCTGCCACACTTTCTTATAATTTTCTATGCTGTTTCATTAGTGTAGTAGTTGGGAGGGGGGAATAGAAAGGAGTAGGATTGTGGAATGTATGTTGTCATTCTTTTATAGAAGCTCAAGGTCATCTTTTGTCTCCGCACCTCGACACCTGACCGGAAGCAGAGGGGTGTAGATGCCAGCGTGGAAGATGATGATTGGAACATGTGATGGATTTGTGGGTGTGGGGATAGATCATGAACTTTCAACTGGGTGGAATTCCAGGATGCAAATCAGAGTTGGAATTCCATAGAGGTGCTAACTTGCCTGTAGAATAAATTGGACCTTTAAGGATGTTTTGCCTTGGACAATGATTTAATTCTGCATGGTATTTAGAACCCTAACACATTGCACATCCCAAATGCAAAACTCCTTATCTCCCTATTTATAGTCTAAATCAGTGGCCACCAACAGGTCGTCCACGAGAAAATTTTGGTGGTCTGCAGAATAATCTGGACATTATTTGCATTGTTTACGTTTTATTACCATGTTTCCTGGGGACTTCTTTTAGGCTTGAAAATAAGCACTTGGGCTTATTTTCGGGTAGGTCTTATGTTTTTTAGGTGCAGAAGGCAATGAGAGCAATCACTTCATGGCTGCGCAGCCCATGGATCAGCTGAGCCAGCGAGGGGCGGAAATTCTTACTTCTACCATAAGCCCACACTTCACACAATCATCCTTTTCTCAATCAGCAGCAGCCGGGGGGGGGGGGGAAGGAACTGATTCCAATGGGCCGCATGGCTTTCTGCCTCATTGTAGCAGCCACCTGAGCAACACCTGAGCTCCAGGACTGGCGGAGCACAAACTGTGGTCATCACCTGCTCCAGAGCTGAGGAAGAGAGGGGCACTTAGATGCAAGGTTGCCTGGCACTATCGGCAGGGCTGGGGCTAGCAAGAGTGTGCTGGAAGCATCTCCAGGCACCTGCAGAATCAGACCTCCTGGCCCTCGCTGGCTCAGCTGATCCACAGGTGGCGGTTAAGGGGCCAAACAGCCATGAGGTGACTGGGGAAGGGAAGTACTGCCTCCTGTGCTGGCCACGCCCATTCTCTTCACTAGGCCCATTATTTTACAAATGTATATATCTTTAAAAAAACATATTAGTGGGTCCGCGGAATTTAAAATTGTGAATTTAGTGGTCCCTGAGGTCTGAAAGGTTGGTGACTGCTGGTTCAAACCCTAGAGAAGAATAAGTGAAAAGAAATACTGTAACCATAAAGCAAATCTAACAAATCCTTTCCCCCTTTTTCTCCTCCTTTTAAATCAAATTAGTAATTTGCACATGGCTAGTCAGCTGAAGATGGAAATGCATACAGTTAGTCTGCTTTCATTGTGCTCCAAGTTTATTTACAGACTTACAACCAGAAAAAACAGTATTTGTCTGCTTTTCTCTGGCTGGCATTTTAATTAGATGAAATTCTTGATAGCATTTCAAAGAGAAGATGACAGAGGACAGGATAATTTTTTTTGGCCTGACTTTTGTTGTTGTTTCTTTTTGGTTTTTTTTTTCCTGACTTACCATTTTATACTAGATCATTAAGATCCAGCAGTGGATGGCAAACTGTGAGATTGAACAGTATTCTAAAAGAAACAAAGCTTCAATAACTAAAATTACAGGCCTATATCAAGAGCTATTTGCTGAAATAGTTGGTTAGCATCTTGAAATACAGAGTAATGCATTTGAAATAAGGGGCTATTTAATTATGCTCAAGAGTTTAGGAGTCTCAGTGGGAATTTTAATATATGAAGAGTGATATTGACAGGTTCAAACCATTATATTCTCCTTTCAGCTGCCCACCTTTTTCCTTCTGAAAATACCGTATTTTTTCGGAGTATATGATGCATCTTTTTCACTCAAAAAAAAAGAGGTTGAAAATCTGGGTTTTCTTATCTTATTCACTGAATACCGCATTTTTGTCTCCCGAGGGCTATTCATGCCCTTTTTTGGGGGGGAAATGGGCCCGTTTTCGCAAAAAAGGGGCATTTTGGAGAGGTTTGCAGAGTTTAATTTGCCTCTTCAAAACCTTGGTGCGTCTTATACTCCAGTGTGTCTTATACACTGAACAGTATGGTAATCAGACAAAAACTGAGAGCATGGTCTGTGTGTGTGTGTGTGTGTGTGTCTGTCTGTCTGTCTGTCTGTGTGTGTACATTTTCTCCATTTGCTTCATATATTGATCTGAAGGAATTTTGTTATGGCATTGTACAACATTGTACTGCAAACCAGAGTGTACAAAACTTTTGTCGGACCAATTCTCAAATAAAAGCTCATCTGCCTGGAATCTACTCTGTATAACAGACATTAATACAATTGAGCGAGTCCAGAGGTATTTCATGAGAAAAGTGCTCCACTCCTCTGATTGCAATAGCCTTATGCCATTAGGCTTGAAATTCTGGACCTGGATAACCTAGGACTACGTCGCCTACAGTCTGACCTAAGCTTAGTACACAAAATTGTCTGCTGCAATGTCCTACTTGTCAATGACTACTTCAGCTCCAACTGCAATAATACATGGGCAAATAATAGATACAAACTCAAAGTAAACGGCTCCAAACTTGATTGCAGAAAATACGACTTCAGCAACAGAGTCGTCAATGCCTGGAATGCACTACCTGACTCTGTTGTTGCATCCTCAAGCCCCAAATTTTAACCTTAAATTGTCTACTGTGGAGCTCACCCCATTCCTAAGAGGCCTGTAAGGGGGCATGCATAAATGCACCAGAGTGCCTACTGTCTCTGTCCTACTATTCCCATTTAGTTGTACTCCAGCGATGGCGAACCTTTTTTGGCTCGCGTGCCATAAGGGGGGGAGCACATGGAAGGCGTGTGAGGGCGTGCTGCACCCATAAGGCAATGCACGAACCCCCCCAGTGCGCACGGATGCACTACAGGCACGACTCCCCATTTTTACATGCTTTTTTCACCCTCCCCAGGCTCCAGAGGCTTTATAGGAGCCTGGGGAGGGCGAAAACAGCCTCCTTGCCCCCCCCAGACACCCTCCAGAGGCTTCAGGGACCTTCAGGAGGTTCAAAACAACCCTCCAAGCAAACCGGAAGTGACTTCCTGTTTGCTCAGAGGGTTGTTTTAAGCATTCCAAAGGCTTCAGGGAAGCCTCCGGACTGTCCCTGAAGCCTTCAGAGCGCTCAAAACGACCCTTCAAGCAAACCGGAAGTCTGTTCCCGAACTTCCGGTTTGCCCGTAGGCTGTTTTTTAACACTCCGGATGCTTCACGGAAGCTCATGAAGCCTCCGGAGGGCCTCGGAGGAGGCGGGGGAGACTCTTTTCACCCTCCCCAGGCTCCTATAAAGCCTCTGGAGCCTGGGGAGGGTGAAAAATGGCTTTAAAAAGGGTGAACTCATCTGGCCAGCGCGCACATGCGCGCTGGCCAGCTGACAGGGTAGCGCCTCACGTGCCCTGACAAATGGCTCAGCATGCCACCTGTGGTACACGTGCCATAGGTTCTCCATCACTGTTGTACTCATTTCTTATGTATATATTTATACATGCTTATACTTACAAGTTTATATGTTATATTCATATTTATACTTGTTTTCTCATACATGCTTGACAAACCAAATAAAATACAAAATAAAAACAATCTACAGCAGCTTGGATAAGATACCGATTGAATGTTTTTGCAGAATCTTGGTTGATCAATGGAGGGGACAGCACTGAATGATTCACTTTGTTCAGTCCATTGTGATGTAGAAGTACTCCAAAAGGACCTATAACAAAATGATGCAGGGTGCTTCCACTTAAACTTGTAGGCAGGCTAGCATGCTCTTTTCCAGCACATTCCATATCATTCAATTCCTCCTAGTTTTATTCTCCTCAACCACAAGCTAGAATCTTATGCCCACTGAATATATAAAGTATCAATAGGGGTGTTTTGAAATCCTGAGTTTTCTTTTTGTTAAACAATTATTTTGTGTTTCTCCAAGTGTTTTAACACCTCTGTCCTCTGGGTAGAAATTGCTTATTTACAATATGTGCAAAATATGTAATATGCTCAGCTTGGTCATATCCTACAGACTATATATCCAGGGTTCAGAACTGAGTTGCATATAACAGCATCTTTCAAACTATGTTTCATGGAACCGTAATCTATAAAAGGCTAAAAGCAAAAATCCCTTCAATTTGAATAAAGACAATTTTCTATTACTGGAGTATTGTTTGACTTTTTTAATTAACAGATTCTGAAAAAGTTTGAAAGCTCCTTGTCTGTAGAAACAATTTAGTGATGACTTAGAGCGAAGTGTAGTTGAAGCCAAATAATAAATAAATAATGAACAAACTATTCTATTTTCTAAAGATCTGTTTGCTGCAAAATTCGCAAGAATTTTTTTCATTAAAATATTAGCTACTGTTCCTTTTCTGACTTTCTTCCCTCTTTGGTCTATATGAATATTCCACACCCAGCATGGTATTAATTTTTTAATTAACTTTTTACAGGACAGTCAGTTTGTTCTAGTGACTAAGGCACAAGACTACAAATTGGAAAACTGTGAGTTCTAGTCCTAATATAGCATCAAAGCCAACTGAGTTATTTATTTTTAAAAGGCAGAATATATATATAAAGCAGAAATATTATTTTCTATGCATGATTTGACACTATTTGTTTCCTTATACAATTGCAATATTATAGTGTAACATATTGCAGATACTCAACGTTTTCCTTATAGCAAGGTTTCCCAACCACTAGTCCGTGGCTCAGTATCCAGTTATAACCCATTCTGAATCAGGCTGTGGAAGTGATAGACAAACATATGTGCACACACACACATGCGAAGCTGTATTTCTGAAAGTGGTGCACACACACAAAACCATCATGTCAAAAAAAAACCCTCCTTTCTGCCGTAGCCTCCACCACAGTTTCTGCCAGTCTACCGAGCCAGAAATATTGGGGACCACTGTTTTATAGTTTAATAATTTGTTACTAAATATATTGGCAAAAATCCAACTGAGGAAAATAAAGCAAAGCATACCAAAGGTCCTACTGGAAGCATGCATTCAAAGTTGCCTGTCCTTGCCCTATGCAATGTACCTTAGATTTAACTCTCAGGTCAATATTAGTTCTGCACGTAGGAGAAGAGAGGGAAAAAAGAATGCCAGTTTGCAAAATATTGGCTATACTAATTTATATAAATTTATATAACCATATAATGTTTAATGTTCCAATCCACTCTAAAATGCAGAAATTCTTAAGATTAAACAAAAATACCATATTGTATATCATAGCCGACTTTTTTTTCTTGGATGGCCCTAATCTAAAATTAATTGCTTTTTTAATTCATTAATTAAAAACCAGCTAACATAAATGATTTTACAGCAAAAACATATTTACACTTGCTTCTTAGCTCTGAATAGAGGTACACTTCTAACGCAGAGGAATGCTCCCCTCATTTCAAGAGACAGAAAAGCTTATTTCATAAAGCAATTGCCAGTTTCTATGATGCCAGAAAACATAGTTACCTTTTTGGATTTAATTACAAATAAGCACAATAGTTTGGGTTTTTACATTTTTATTTTTATTATTAGTATTATTATTGTCTCTGCAAATCAGTTCATCAATTTCTAGTTTTTGTGCACTAAATTCTTAATGATTCTATTTAGGTTTCAGTTTCATTATTAAGAAGCATTTTTACTTTTGAACTATTTCTCTGTTAGAAAACTGATGCCATTTTCTGGAGTTCATAGTCCCCTGAACACCCTTTACCTAAAAGAATAATAAGTTTCAAGACACAATGCTCCATTTTTTTTTGAATCAAGTGCTTCCTTTTCTTATGCAATTCACTCTGGCTTAAGAAAGTTCTTTTCACCACAAATTCCATAGACATCTATAAATTGAAAATGTCAGGCACTGCATGTGGTCTCTTATCACTGCTGCATAGAAAACAAGAGATTCAAAACAACTGACTTTCCAACCCTCTGAAAAGGTCCCAGAGTTCATAGAATGTAGTTCAAGTCAATGAATAGATAAAATCCACTATTTTATTGTGTCAGTAATGGGTCTTCTACCCATGGGAATTAGTTTGCTCAGAGGCAACTGCTGGTTTTTATAGTTTTGTGGATTTGAAAATAAATTATACAAAACCAAAGAATCACTACATACTCCTAAGTTACTACTCATTGCCCAAGAGAAGCCACTTCTTTTCTTCTCCTTCTCCCTCTCATGTATATTGTATGTGTATGGGTATGTGTATATGTATGTATGTATCAGTGATGAGTTCTGGATCCCGTCGCAACTGGTACGCTGTCCACCACAGGCACAAGCGCTGTGCACATATGTGCACGCAACCGCCCTGCGATGCCCCAGCTGCTCCGTGAGGTCGCTCAGGTGCCATACGCTGTGCACGCCTGCGCAATTGACCCATTTTCCTCAAAAAGAGATAAGGAATGCGGGTGGGTGGGCCCACCAGAACACTGTGCCAGTATGGTGGCCGCTGCTTCCAGCTGTCACCAGTCCATACCTCTACTGGTATGTATGTATGTATGTATGTATGTATGTATGTATGTATGTATGTATGTATGTATGTATAATGTATATGCCACCTGCCTCTGTAGAATTCTGAGGATCTGGTGGCAGGACAAGGTGCCAGGCACAGAAGTCCTCTCCAGAGCAAGCCTGCCATCAGTTCACACCGTACTGATGAAAGCCCAGACATGCTGGGCAGGCCATGTTGCAACGATGCCAGACCATTGCATCCCAAAAAACCTCCTCTGTGGTGAGCTGTCTCAAGGAAAGCAATCACACGGGGAAGGAAGGAAGCGATACAAAGATAGCCTCCTTCAGGTCCCTGGATATCGACACCACCTCCTGGGAAACCCTGGCACAAGATCGATATGGCACATGCTGATCCGCCAAGGCTCAGCCAAACATCTGAGGACAGAAGAACAACTATAGCACAAGAGAATTGAGGACTCCACAAAGCCAGAGCTGCAAATGCTGCAACAATGGTCCCCACACATGTCTGTCATGCCCATATAGGCTTTACCAGCCAGCTATGGACACATCGTGGACAGCCCACAACCTCTTAGATATTAAGGTCGTCTTCTAACACGATGGACAAAAATCATCATGTATATGCCACTTTGTGCCCCAAGGATGGATTTCATGTCAAATCATTAACATAACATTGATCAGAACATTGATCTGAAAATGAAAATAAAGGCAGAGAAAGTTTGGTGTGATAGCATTATTGCTCATGAACATCATGTTAACCATTTCCAATGTTATCCCAAAGGTGCTTTTTTTTTCTTTTTTCAAGAGGCAACTTTTTTCTGGTTTTTCTTTGAAGACATTTTGCTTCTCCTCCAAGAAGCTTCCTCAGCTCTGATTCTAGTGTTAGTTGAATTCACTTCCATTTGTGCAAAGACTTTTATCTACTGCAATCTCTCCAATCATTCCTAAAGAACACATCATTAAAATGAACTCTAGCAATACACAGATAAAACCTAATTTCACTGAAATTGTTCTTTCCAGACTTCCTTTTCCCTTGTGGTTCCGTTGATATGCGAACCATCCTGACAACTTCGGTGAAAATGAAGCTCACTTATTAAGTTAGAAGAAGACTGTAGAGCTTTTGACTATAGATGGGGAATAGTATTTTGTTATTTATTCATTTTTAAATAGCGGCTCATCTCTACCCAGAGACTTGGGAACATTTCTTCATAATAGAGATTGTCTGTAAGTAGAAGGTCTGTATGTATATGCCTGCCTGTCTGTCTGTCTGAGTGTCCCTTGATAGTTTACTTTTTTGCTGTACACTTTATATGTTTTGAAAATGTTATTTATATTTAAATCTGACCTTGACTCTGCTTATGGAATAAAACAGTACTGATTAAAATATGATTCCCACCTTGTGGTTCTATCTACAAAGGGGATCTCCCTACAGAAGGAGGTTTAAAAAGTGCTGAAGACACACACGTTACAATGCCAGCAGTTCCCTGGATACATATAAAAGAGAAACTGTAGCCTGATATGGAAGATTTTCTTAATAAATCTCAGTGATGCTAGTAATTCACATCAGTCTCTTTCATGTGAAAATGTTTCATCGTGGCTTAAACAAAGCAAATTGTAATGGGTAGGAAAATTATCCCTGTGTTGGAAAATAATTCTTCCTTGTCACACTGTAGAAGCAGAAGTGATTTAGGTATACACAATACAGTAATATTTTTCATTCATTATTGCACGCTATGAATACAAACTGGATTCATGAATACCAGAAAGGAACTCCTGTAGACTCAACTGTTTGCTGCCATAGTAACACTTCATTTTATAGGAAGTGCATAAATTTTCTTGGTGCTGTTCCATGTAGTCCAGTAGCTAGTCGATAGGGACAAACTATACCAAGCATATGGCGTATTTATAATTAATTGTTTACAGTACAGTGTATTCTAAAAAATATATAAAAAATTTGTATGTACTGGTACTAAAGATCTAAAATTGCTCTATGTCTGTGAGGAAATACTCCATATTTAATAGAATGTTAACAGAAGAGAGTATTTGTTCATAGTTGGCTCATTTTATTGAAAGAGCAGTAGACTCTTATTGCTGTGAAGTTGTACTGACATTAACAAGAGTCCACCATAGAGGGATCCATAAAATTATTTCCTGGTATTTCGTAGACATGCATCCTTACAACGTTGTTTCTGTTAACTCAGTTTGTCCTACTTCAGTCTGCACAATTCCTTTGACCTCACAGAAATCACGTTTCAGATATAATGTAGATGCCTTGAAATAAATGATAGATTTTGAGCGCCAACATGAATATTTGAGTTTCTTTGGAAAGCTTCATTTAATATCAGTAATAGGAACAAATTCTGCTTGCCATAAGTTTTTAGTCATCAGTAAATGATGACTAAAAACTTTAATAAATATTACTGATACATGGCTCACCTATGATCAACTCTACATGCATAGGATGTATGATGCAGGAAGATTTCAAGATACAAATAATGTAAAACAGGGGTCCTCAATCCTACTAGTCCATGGCCCATCAAGAACCGAGCCGCACAACTGACAGGCAAGCATACGAGTACACCAGGGACGTGCGGTCAGGGGAGGCAGAGGAGGCAGAGCCGCACTGCTCTCATCATGAAAATTTTTTAAAAAGGGAAAAGGGAAAAGGCGCTGAGGAGCCTTCTGCACACGTGGTCGGGAATGGGAGCGCTCCGTGGTCCGCTTCATGTTGACTCAGGAGTCAGGAAGGAGGGGAATGGGACCACATGTGCAGGAGTCTCCTCTAGCCTCAGCCTCCCTCCTGCGCACGTCCCATTCCCCGCCTTCCTAAGTCAACATGAAGGGGACCGCGGAGCGTGAGCCGCGGTCCCACGGAGCATGCTCCGTGGTCCCCTTCATGTTGACTTAGGAAGGCGGGGAATGGGACGTTCGCAGGAGGGAGGCTGGAGGGTTCACGGAGGAGGGATCGCACAGCGTGAGCCGCGGTCCCCTTCATGTTGACTCAGGAGTCAGGAAGGAGGGGAATTCCCCTCCTTCCTGACTCCCGAGTCAACATGAAGGGGATCGTGAAGCGTGAGCCGCTGTCCCGTGGCTCACACTGCACGATCCCTCCTCCGCGATCCCTCCAGCCTCCCTCCTGCGCACGTCCCATTCCCTGCCTTCCTAAGTCAGCGCGCTCCACGGTCCCCTTCATGTTGACTTAGGAAGGCGGGGAATGGGATGTGAGCAGGAGGGAGGCTGTCGTGGTCCCATTCCCCTCCTTCCTGAGTCAACATGAAGGGGACCGCGGCTCACACTGATGACGTCACCAGCCTCACCAGCCGTAAAGCTCACCGTACGTCACTGGAGTACACCAAGCTCTGTTTCCACAATTGGCATGTGTGTATGCAAAACCATTCCCTCCCCCCTCTTTAACACCACAATTGCTGCTAGTCCGCAGTGTGGAAAAGGTTGTGGAATGCTGATATAAAGCACAATAGTCCAATAGCTTGGCAAGAAAAGTTAAGGGCAGAATCATCATATCTACAGTTAAGAGTTACACAATATTGTTACATTTTGCTTTGTTTGGTCTTTTGGCTTTACTTTATGAAACACATATTTCTTTTGCCTAAATTTTCCTTTCACTATACAATGATGGTATACAGTTATGTGACCTTACTCTCCTAACCCACTTCCCCCAGTGGCATTATCTCTTTCCTCTTTCCAAGAAAGTTTATGCCATACTACCATAGTATGCTGTTATGTCTCAATGCAGACAAAGAATTTCAGACTGCAATTCTCATTTAAAATAAATCCTGTGAAATGTAAGGTCTACTTTTGGCTTAAATGGGCACCGGTTTCTTACAATCATGTTTGAGAAAGCAGCAGACTTTACATTGCATTTGCTGCAGCAAATCAACCTGTCCTGAAATTGGTCCTCTGGGATTTATCATTGCTTTCAAAATTGAATGTGAAGTGTTTTAATATCTATTTGTTACTTAGTCTAATTCTAAAAGGAGCATGCAATTTATTTCTTCAGTTTTATTAAATATGTCTCCAATCCTTCTGCAGGTTAATTCTGTTCCTTATCAGAAATTAAGTCAAAATAAACAAATTATCCAAGCATATGTTTTGACAACTATAGCATCATTGTCACCACAGCCTTTTAAAAGAGAAATGGTTTTTCATAACTCAAGTTTTGTTTTATTTTAAATTAGCCTGGAGTTTGACTTTCAGTTCCCTGAAGTTGTTAGTTGAGTAGTGTCTTAATTTATTTCCTCATGATGGTAAATGGGCCTTTTGTGAAATTATCTTTAGGCATGCAATATTTTTTATGGAACACCAGAGGACAAGAAATTATGCGAGTGTATGATAACGGCAAGTTGTTGACTACTTTGGATTCTATTCTTTATTTTATTTTCAGAGATATTTAATAGCATAATGATGAGGAAAGAAAAAGAATTTGATCCCAGTAACAGCACAAAAGAAACAAAAATCTTCTACATTCAAAATTGTTCATGAAACCAATAAAATTACTCATTAAAAGCTTAGAAAAAAACTATATTTTGACTGCCTTTCTAAAATCCATAAAGAAGGGGCTATCTATGTCTGTCCAGTTAAGATATTCCCCACAGATGGAGCAGATAACAGAAACATATGCTGTAAATACTGTCAATTTCCATTGTAGGGTTTACAATATATGTTCTCATCAAGATAGTTCTATCTGAGAATCATTGCAACAAACACGCAGATTACATGCTATAAAAGGTTTTATAGATTAAAACCAGCCTCACAATTCATGGACCTTCTCTTTCAGTAGTCTCTCTCTGTCTAAAGATATCTCTGGGACAGAAAAAATGGCAGAAGGTTTCTGGAGAAAAAGCATTTGCTTCTCACTGGGATTCAAAATAAAGGCTGGCTGTAAATCTAATGACAATGATAATTTAGTCTCAGCTTGTCTCTTTCCACTCAGCTACAAAGGAAATTGAACAGTAACAAAGTTCAAAGGAAAAGAATAGACAAATAACCAAGAATTTCAGATTTGGGATGGCAAACTAAAACTTCAGGATTAGCTGAGGCTAGCAAAGCCTGGCAAGAATAACAAAGGGCTTCTTTAGTTACTTTCAAAATGAAAGGAAAAGGAAATAATCAGTATAATATCTGGTCATTAAAAGGACTAAATGTTAACAGATAACAAAAAAAAACCCCTCTTCACTCTTATTTCTGATTTAATCTTCCCTGATCAAAAATAAATATTCTACCAGGAAATTGAGTGGGGTAGGATTGAACTTGAACAGAAAGAAACAAAATCACAGAATATCTTCTGAATGAGCGAGTTTAAATCTCCAGAATGTATTTTCCTTGCAACAGATAGTACTGAAGGAGATACCTGATGGTATGGTTGAACCCTTTTGATTTTTCATTAGACCTTCAAGACCTTGGTTATGCTGCTATAGACCTGGGCCTCAAAGGGAACATGAGCTTCGTCCCCATAACTCCATTGCTGAAGGAGTTGTTTTTATCCTCCCTACACCCAGAGTGAGTATTTTTGTTTTTATAAATTTTATTACTGGCTTTTAGATTTTTACCTGTTTTACTAGCTATTTCATTTATTGTTGTGTGCTGCTGAGAGTCCCCTTTGAGATGATTGCTATGTAAATTTGTTAATAAATAGATAAATGTTTATAGATTACTTATTACCAGGAGGATTGATGAAGTGGCAGATAACTTCATCAATTCTTCAAAAAGGGGCCATAGTTTGAACTTCCTTCCAAAATGGTGTGCTGAGTGGGGGTGGAGATTTACTTCTCCTGCCAACAAAAAGTTGATTTTACTACCAAAGTGGGTTCCTTGGCCGCCGGCTCCCTAGTTTGAATGGGAGCAGTGAGAAATGACCAAAGATGACTCTCGAATGACTGTGGACACTCCTGGGAAGAGGAATCCTGGTAGGGGAGGTAAGAGAGTCCATCTTTCCTCTCAGCTGTTTGGTTATTTTTAAGCACCCCTTTGGTTTGCATATTTCAAAGATTTTTTCTTTTTAATTTGATACTTATTTTTAAAGACTGGCCAGCTGAAGGCTGAGTTACTCTTAACACCCTGCTGGATTTTAATATTAACTTTCTTTTGTTGCTTTCCTGGGTTTTTTTTTCCTTTTGTTTTGGAGTTGTTGAATTGATTTTTTTGGCTTTTCCTTTTCTGTATGGAAGCTAACCACAACTTTCTGAATAATGAAACTGATCAGATTGAACTCACATCTATATCAGTTTTTGCTACAGAATTTACCTTTTTAAAAGTCCTGGTTTTGGATTTTTTCCTTTTTTAACTTTTGGGTGGAATTTTTCTTTTTCCTTTTCTTCTTCACACCTTCATTTTAATGTTCCCCTTGGCCATTTTGTTACAGTACTGAGATTGATCTGCAAACATCATGAAAAGCAGAATATTTACAAATAATGACTAGATGTCAACATGGAATTATCCAGAACAAATCTTGTCAGATTGATCATATTTCATTTTTAATAAAGTAACTTACGGTACTTAAAAGATTGTATGAATGCTGAGCTCTCACATATCTTAATTCAGCAATGCATTCAGTAAAATACTCCATGACAAACTGATGTAAGCAAGCTAATTTTGTGTGAGTTGAATGACATGTCAATTAGATGGATATATACTTAATTCTAAAAGTTTATTACAAAAATACTAATTAACAGTTTATTATCAGTTTGTAATATACCCAGTTTTGATCATCAGTCCCTGATAAGTATTCAAAAATAGACTGACAAAGATAATGGAAAGGTTAGAAACTAAGAGTTACAAGGAAAGAACTGAGAATATATAACCTTACCAAAAGATGAATGAATGAGAAAAGATGAATATGCTAGCAGCCTTTTAGATACTTAAAAGAATTTTATACAAAAAACTGAAAACCTGCTCTCCCTTCCTCCAGAATACAGAACAAAGAATGAAGGAAGACAAATTCCAATTGTAAAATGGAAAATAACGTAAAAAGCAATTAAACTGTGCAACCACTTACCCAGAAAAATAGTGCGTCCACACTCTTACTGTATTAGAAATGTTCAAGAACTTAGCAAACCATTTGTCTGGGATACTAGAATTTGGATTCCTGCACCATACAGAGAGTGGACCCTGTGACCTAAATGTTCCCTTTCAATATGATGGTTCTATGTTTCTACTTAAACATAAGTCTGAATACCAAACAGCTTTACTGCACTATATGAATAATGGATCACTATCTAATAGCAGGAGTGGGTTCCTGCCAGTTCTAACCTCTTCTATAGAAGAGGTTCAACAAATCTACCATGCCGTTTAGAACTGGTTCCAGCTTCCTCCCCACGTCCGCACCATGCTTGCCCCGCCCGCCGCTCACTGATTGGCTGGCTCACCAATCGCCCTGCCAGCCTCTAAGAGTCCTATCTAAAGCTTAAAGTCTTAAAGCTGTCAAGTTTGAACACCCCTGGGGTTTTTTTTCTAAAGGGTTAGAGGTGCAAGGGTCTTGTAACTTGACAGCTTTAAGACTTGCGTGCTTCAAATGCCAAAGTTTCTGAGCCAACATTTTAGTTGCTAAGCAAGAGCGTTATTAAGTGAGTTTCACCACATTTTACAAGTTGGCCACCATGGCTGGCAAGCCACTCCCACCCAATCACATGGCTGGCACTCCCACAGAGAAGGCCACACCTACAGAAGAGGTTCTAAAAAAATTTGAAACCCACCACTGCCTAATAGGCTTAAATTGGCTTGGATTCTTAATCTCAGAAGAGGACATAAAAATAAAAAATGTCATAAATTAATGGATTCAGAAGGATTCTTAATGGTTTGGTAGATTTTGCAGCCATTACAGCCAGCAACCATACTGCTGAAGATTTGACAGATCTGTGAAATAAGCATTTCATTTGAATTTGTATCTGATATAGCATATGGGTAAGAATTATTTTTCTTTTACATTTGGAGGGTAGGAATTACAGAATAAGAACATTTATAAAAAGCAGTTTATTGGAATTGCTCTGTCCTTAGAATGTATATATTGCCATTTATAGAAACATCTCATATACCTCAATATGGTATAAATAAGAATACTCTGGGAAATCAATTGTTTCCATTAAATGTGTTGACAGTGTTTTTCTGTATTAGTGTCCTTGCAATACTTCTGTATAAAATCAATTTCACTATAGCTGAAAGTGTTTCAGCACTTTCTCCTGCAATTACTATAGTATACCATATTTTTTGGAGTATAAAACGCATGTCCCCTCCCCAAAGTGGGTGAAAATTTAGATGCATCTTATAGACCAAATAAGGGCATTTTTGGTTTCCTGAGCCCTCCACGCATCACGTTTTTTCCCTCCCTGGCCCCTGAAGCACTCTGCACTGCTCTGCACGGCCCATTTTCACCAAAAATGGGCCTGTTTTGGGGGTCCCAAGCCCTCCATGCGTTGTGTTTTCACCCTGCCCAGTCCCCCAAAACACTCTGCAGTGCTCCGCAAACAGACCCGTTTTTGGCGATTATGTACCTCTTTAATTAGATCTGAATTCAACCAAATGCCTTGTAGTTTGCAAACTGCAATTTCCAAAGAAAGAAGAAAAACCCAGATAGAAGAAGGATTAAGAACCTAGAAGCCATTACATATGTATTTTTCTAAATAGGAGAGAAATTTGTTTGTAAGTCAAAAGTAGCATAAATGATACATAGCAACAAAGGTGGCTGATTGAATTAAATTAAGATAATTTTAGATGCAGTCCTGTCTTTGCTTTTAAATAATTTCTTGTTGCATCTTAGAATTATATCGCTTCCATAACAACTATGCATCTGTCCCAATTAATATTTGGCCTCACGTAAGTGGCAGGGCAGGCTTTCAGGTTTGCTTTCACTGGCTTAAATTAAATGTGAACTGTGGTTAAAAGCCAGAAAGAATGTCATTATCACAGAGAGATCAATATCTAAGAAGAAATTTGCTGGAATAAGTCACTATCTATCAGAGTTCGGATTTGCTACACAATTAGGGAACCTATTCGTATGATCTGCTCGGTAAACAAATAAAACAAATGTAGTTTAGGATCTGTTTCAAGTACAATTTATTTCCCCCTAAATGATAATGTCCTAAATCATGGGTCGTCAACCTGGTCTCTACCGCCCACTAGTGGGCGTTTTGGGATTCCAGGTGGGCGGTGGGGATTTCGGAGGTTGAAACCTCCTTTTTGAACTAACGTGCGCAAGAATGCGTGTGTTAGGGATTTCGGAGGTTAAAACCTCCTTTTGTGCGAATGGGCAGGCGAGCACAAGCGCACACATCAATGAACTAATGTGCGCGTGCACGCAAACAAGCAAACACGTGGGAAGAGAAAGGGAAGGAGTAGAAACTGATAGCAGGGACAGGCAGAAGCGGAGCAGAGCAGTTGCAAAATAGGAGAAAGAAAAGACAGGAGAGAATTGTTGTTGGCTAATAATTTACTTTATTGTTTTCTAATTAAACTTTATAAAGTTAAAAACATTATAAACATGCATAAAGTAGAAATAAAAAGCTAAATGTATGTACATTTCTTTTTTTAAAAAAAACACCCTCCTTTCTAAAAAATATTCCGCACTTGCGCAAAAACTGGTGGGCGGTAAGGAAATTTTTCCATCAAGAAAGATCCATTAGTGGGCGGTAGGTAGAAAAAGGTTGACTACCACTGTCCTAAATAATGGGGAATCAAAGAATCTGAAAGGTTATATCTGCATCATCCAAGAAAAAATACTTGTATCTCTTTATGTTGACGGAATTTTAAAAATATTCACAAGAAATCTGAACATATAAATAGAATCATATCTATGTATGCATCCCAAGGCTCTGTCTTAGACACAGTACTCTTCAATATCTTCATCAGTGATTTAGATGAGGGAACTAATTTGCAGAATACAATAAGTTGGCAGGAATAGTCAACACTCCAGAAGATGGGCTAAAGATACAGAAGGATCTTGAACACTGGGCCCTGTCTAACAAATTGAAATCTAATGGTGACAAAAGTAAGGCAAGAAAAACCAAATGCATAGGTATAATATAGGTGGTAGCTGGCTCAATAGTAGTAACTGAGACAGGGATCTTGGAGTTCTAGTGGAAATTAAATCACTTAAATGTGAGCCTGCAGTGTGCAGCAGCTTCCAAAAAAAGCCAACACAGTCCTAGGCTGCATAACAGAGGGACAAAATCAAGATCACGTGACACATTAATACCACTTGATAATGCCTTGATAATGCCACACTTGGAATACTGCATTCAGTTTTGATTGCCACTATGTGAAAAAGATGTTGAGACTCCAGAAACTCCTCCCAAAGAGCCTCCTTAAGAATTTATTATTGAAAGATTGTTGGTCTCTTAAATCAGATTTGAGAAAAAAAATTAGGAAGAAGTGAGAATACCTGCAATAGGCTAATTAATATTCAGAGAACAAAGCTTTAAATGATAGCAAAGGTTGTTTTAGAAATGAACCATTCCATCTGGATCAGAATTAGCAAAGGAATATTAATGTATTCTTATTTACACTTAACAGGGACAAATTTTATAACAGATAGTCCTTGGATAACTCATGCAGCATCCACTTGTTTATTAAATTTAAATGCCACCTATCTTGCCCTGAGGCTATTCTGGGCAGCTTACAAAGTAAAAACAAAGAAATGAAAACAAGTGTAAACATAACAGTAGCAAAATAATAGAACAATAGAATAAACAGTGAAAAAGAAAGAAAGCAACAAGAATATAATATGAGAATAAAAGATGGGCAGGGGAGAGGGGTTTTCTATCGAGTAGCCACCTACAATGTGATATTCCCCCATGGAATCCCCAGGCCTCTGGCAGAGCCAAGTGTTCAGGCTTTTAGGGAAAGATCAGATGGTTGAGGCATATCTCATCTTGGAGGATAGGATGTTCCAAAGAGTGGGTGGTCTGGCAGAAAAGGCTCTTCTTCAGGATTCTGATAGTTGGAGTTCTTTGACTGATGATATCTGCAATACGTCCTCTCTGCCAGCATTAGTAGGACAGCCTTGCTTTAGTGGGATGAGATGATTCATCGGGTAGCCTGGACCTATGCCATTAAGTGTTTTAAAAGTCATAAGCAATATCTTGAACTTCAGCAAGCGAGTATCCAATGCAGTTTGCAGAGTAGAGGAGCAATAGGAGCCATTCGAAGGTTCCCAAAGATTGCTCTTGCTATCTACCAGCTGAAGATTCTAAAGGATTCCTGGGGGGAGCTCTATGTAGAGCACATTGCAGTAGTCCAAACAAGAGATGACAAGGGCTTTAGTAACTTAGCGCAGGGAATCATAATCCACAAAAAGTCACAGCTGGCGCCCAAATTGGAGCTGTGCAAAAGTCACACCTGCCATTTACTTTTTGAGCAGGTGTTGTGAGTCTAGAAGAACCCCTAGGCTGTGAACGGGATCTGAGAGAGGCAGTGCAACCCCATCCAGAACTAAGGATGACAAAAACTCAGATCTTGAGGCTCCATGCACCAAAAGCCGTTCGATTTTGCTTCAGTTGACCCTATTACATTATAATCTATTATAACCATTTGCAGTTATGCTGGTACTAAACAAGCAGTTCTTATGACCAGTTATCAAAGTTTTGCCTCTCCAAGCATTCCCACAGTCATGATTGTGGCTGGTGCTTGGCAACTAGGTCACACTTTTTAACAGTTGTAGCATCCTATGGTCACATGTTCACCATTTGTGATCTTCCTTGCCAGTTACCCACAAGCAAAGTCAATGAGGAAGCTGTCAGGAAAGAGGTTGCCATTCACTCCAATAAGTGCCACAGCTTTTTCTCCCAAGAAGCCTATAGAGTATGAGATTCCAGAAAACATTCCCACAACTGCATTTAATAATGCATGTATACCCATCTGGCTGTAGTTGTGGAGTGCTACAACAGCCATTGGGGCTGCTATGATTGTGCAGCACCATGTGAGCCACTAGTACACTCCCATTCATCTGTACTCGCATCGCACCACAGCAGCCACTTATATGCTCACCAAACTTCTTGGGATCTGCCCAGGACTTACAAATTCCTGCCGGCTTCCCCATTGGTCTTGTGTATTGGCAACTGGCAATATGTTATGCGGAGGTCTTCACTTAATAATTCACAATTTTCGTTTAATGACAGTAATAAGGACTGTGGAATTGCAATCACTAAAGTATGTGGTCACATGACATGATATATTCCCAAATTGCTTAGCAAAAGTAATTCTGATCTCAGTTATTATCATTAAGTGAGGACTCTCTATATAAAACCATGTATGTATGTATGTATGTATGTATGTATGTATGTATGTATGTATGTATGTATGTGTTTGTGTTACAACCCCTGGTATGCCCAAATATGGGAGGGAACTCACTACTCCCCCTTTCTGTCTATCGGCTCAATGCAGGAGACCATCCAGGCAGAAAACCATATTTTTAATGTTGCCTTTTAATATTTGTGTTGTATTTGTGCTGATATTTTTTATTTATTTATCAGCACAAATACAACACACACACACACACACACATTATATATATATATATATATATATATATATATATATATATATATATATATATATATATATATATATATGTTTTGTATTTGTACTGATAAATAAATAAAGGGAGACTTTATAAAGTCTCTCTCTCTCTCTCTCTCTCTCTCTCTCTCTCTCTCTGTATATATATATATATATATATATATATATATATATATATATATATATATATATATATATATATACAGAGAGAGAGAGAGAGAGAGAGAGAGAGAGAGAGAGAGAGAGAGAGAGACTATAAATAAAGGGACTATAAATAAAGGGAGTCTCACTTTATTTATTTATCAGTACAAATACAACACAAATATTAAAAGGCAACATTAAAAATAAAAATATGGTTTTCTGCCTGCATGAGCCGAAGGACAGAAAGAGGGAGTAGTGACCTTCCTCCCATATTTAGGCATACCAGGGGTTCAGGCTAGTGTCCTCGGCCTCGTTTTTTTTTCTCGCACAGGGACGAGGCCAAAGACACCAGTCTGAGGATGGGATCTTGTCAAAACGTCACCAAGATACTCTCAATCTTACACGGGAAAGGACCCGAATACACTAAAACCTGCTACCTGTACCCATGAAAATCTACAAACACACACACACACACACACACACACACACACACACACATTATATATATATATATATATATATATATATATATATATATATATATATATATATATATATATATATATATGTATTCGTAGATTTGTAGGTATGCTGGTCTTGTTGTATTCAGGTTTTTTCCCATGTAAGAGTCACCAACGTCCTTTGCTCCAGTAATCCACCCAGAAGCAACTTACAGCAAGAAGAACAAAAAGCACTCACCAACCTGAGGAAAGACAACAACATAATCATTCTCCCAGCAGAGAAAGGTAACGACATAGTGGTGATGAACATGTCCGACTACCAATCCAAACTATCCAATCTACTCCTAGACCTCGCTTACAAACCTCTAAACACTAGACCCCACCACCTACCTGGAAAAACCACCAAGTCCAAAATAAAAGCCTCTCCCATCAGTGAAGAGATCCAGCAAAGATCCAGAGAGAAATCTTCCAGATGCTCCAAACTCTATGGCCTCCTCAAGACACAGAAAGAAGGAACACTACTCAAACCCATAGTCAGCTCCATAGGCTCACCTCTACAGAATCTTGCCAAATTCCTCACCAAACAACTCCAACCCTACGCAGAATCCATCACCTCACACGTACAAAACTCACTCCACTTAATAGAAACAATAAAGAAAGAAAACCTACAACCCAGCAACCTACTTGTGAGTTTCGATGTCATATCCCTCTTCACCCAAGTGCCCATAAAAGAAGCCTTGACAGCCATCCATAAAAAACACAACCCCCCTAAACACATCCTGGACCTGACCAACCACTGCCTAACCAACACATACTTCATCCATAATGGACAAAGATACAAACAGATAGGAACACCCATGGGATCAGCCCTCTCACCCGTCATCGTAAACTTATACATGGAACATTTTAAAACTAATGCCTTAGATAAATCTGAACACAAACCCAGACTCTGGCTTAGATATATTGATGACACTTTCGTGATCTGGCCACATGGGAAAGAAAAACTGGACAACTTCCTCACACATCTCAACAGCCTACACCCCAAAATACAATTCACTATGTAAATAGAAGCAAACAACCAACTTCCCTTTCTGGATGTCCTAATCTACAAAAAAACCCAATGGCTCCCTAGGACACACCGTCTACCGAAAAAAACACACACCAACTTCTACTTAAATGCACAATCCCATCACCACCCTGCACAGATCAACTCTGTAGCCAAGACCCTCATCTCCAGAACCAAACACCTAGCCGACAAAGACCACCTGAAAACTGAATTACACACTCTCACAAATGTATTAATCTCCAATGGATTCCAAAGAAAAATAATTATCAACCAATTTCAAAGGGAGACTCCCCCCAAGAACCGAGATACAGAACAGGACAACAGCATTGCCCTCCTCCCTTACATCAAAGGCACCACAGATAAAATCAGAAAAATTCTCCACAAACACAATATCAAGACAGCCTTCAACACTGACCCAAAAATAGCTAACATCTTAAGAAACCCCAAAGACAAAATCCAGCTAGAAAACCAAGGAGTCTACAAAATACCATGCAAAATCTGCACTGCAACATACATAGGACAAACAAACAGGAGAATAAATGCACGCATCACAGAACACAAAAATGCAGTAAGAAAAAAAGAAAAAACCTTCCTCTCTTTTCCAGCACCTTAAAGCTACAGGACATGAAATTAATTTTGAAGGAACCAAATTAATGTCCAAAACTGAACACTTCAACAAGAGAATAATTATGGAAGCTATCAAAATAGAGAAACACCCCCACAACATGAAGAAATGTGACAATACCTCCCGCCTTCCAGACATCTGGAAACCAGCCCTAGTCAACAAACGAGCCCTACCCACCACCCTGTCCGTTACAACACAAAACAAAAATGGACACACAGCCAGCACCAATCAGCACCAATCTACCAATCATGATACAACCACACAGCCAATCAATCCACTTACTGAAACAAAGCTAGCACTCCACACACCCCCACCAAGATTTATAGAAAGATGGCAGCTCTGACCACGCTTTAAGCCGAAAACACCAGCCTGAAGATGGCGAGTGAGACCTTGCTGAAACATTGCCAAGATAATCTCAATCTTACACTGGAAAAGACCCGAATACAACAAGACCTGTGTGTGTGTGTGTGTGTGTGTGTGTGTGTGTAGATTTTCACGGGTCTAGGTATGCTGGTCTTGTTGTATTCAGGTCTTTCCCCGTGTAAGATTATCTTACATATATATATATATATATATATATATATATATATATATATATATATATATATATATATATATATATATATATATATATATATATATATATATATATATATATATATATATACACACACACACACACACACACACACACACACACACACATATATATATATGGAGTCCTCATTTAATGATGATAAATTCTGGTCCCAGTTATCATCATTAAGTTAGGACTCTCTATATAAAACCATATCTATCTATCTATGTGGAGTCCTCACTTAATGATGATAACTGGGACCAGAATTTCTACTGCTAAGCATACATATATAGGTACATGTGTGTGTGTGTGTGTGTGTGTGTGTGTGTGTGTGTTGATTTGCAAGGACAACAATGACAGCTAATTCTGAATCTTCATCCAAACCCTATTAAGGATGGTTTTCAAGGATAGAAACTATATGAAAAGCAATACAGTCATCAATAATATTGGTATAAACTTCTAATGTATGTGCATGAATGTATGTATGTATGTATGTATATTTCTTATCTCAGACCTTTAATTTGTTTTGCTGAATATTATTTTCTTACTTTGTGCACTTTGTAAAGTGTTGCTAATTCTTCAGGAATAGTTTGATGGATGTGTGTGTGTATTGTACATATACATTTCATCTAAGAAGATACATTCCCTTTACCATTATGTTAAAGTAAAAGTTTACAAGGACTGTAAGTGCCCTTTCTGTAAGGAAGGCTTTAGCGGCAAGTCTTGCGAATTTAGTCAGGTTCACCACTCCTTATTTATCCCATTGATTCCCCTCCCTATAATTGGCTCTTGTGGATTGACAATACCAACCTCCAGATATCTAAAAAGGCCTGAGGTGCGTTTAAATTAGCAAAGCGGCCACTTCTGTGTCATTTAGATTGTAATTACATCTATTTTATCTCACCATTCAATTATACTCCTAAACTCCTTAGAAAAAGAAGAAAGCAATTAACATATACAAATTAATATAATAGCAATAAACAAAAAAGTGAATGAAACCTAAGAGCAGATTGCTAATTTAGAAATTACAGATCATTTCTTCAATTTGGGGTAGAAACTGCAATCTCAATTTTTATTCACGCTGCCTACAAAATTCTGTTGAAAGGCCAGGGACCTGCCTACTTGGAAATTCCCAACTGTCACATAGGTAAAAAATTGAGGTGACAGAGATCATTTAATCTAATTTCCAGTACAAGCTGCTTCAGGTATAAATTGATTTGGACAGTGAGTCCAAATGGAGTAGCTGAAATAGGTCACTCCTATTACAGAAATGGACATTGAATTCAATTCAGCCTAACAATCCAGGACACGGAATAACGCTCTGACTTATATAAGGCAGAATTAATTACTGGTAATATGAAAACATTTGGGCTAGCAGAAATCAACATTGTCTTTGTGGGTTACGGATGTCAAGGTCAAGTAGAAATGAATTGTGTTTGATACTCACAAGCCTTTTAGTTGGAAGAGCCCAAGGTTACAGTTCATAAATATTCCAACATATATTTATATTGCATGGATTTGTGGTGCTCTAAATAGTTATCTGTTAAGCTCACAACAGTTTCCATAGAATAGAAAGTACAGAATGCTATGTTTAGATTAATGTGATCAGTAAACTTTTGACTTGGGCAAAGGAAAGAGAAAGAGATTCATTTAGTCAATGGTGACCAGATTTAGTTTTCTGCTGCATCCTCCTCTTTAGAAATTTAAGGTCCATTCATTCTAAAGCCCCCATATTTAAGCTTGGATACTTAGAGTTAAAATAGTATCCATCTCCTGCCTCTCCTGGGGAATAGGGAACTGACTTGATAGAGTGGATGCAGCTGGTTTGGCAAGTATAATGCCAGTGAGTCATATCCTGCCTTCCACCATTAGAGTTAATGGGACTTAATGATGATCTTATTATCCATTCATTCATGTCTGACTCTTGGATATTCTATGGGCCAGGTCTCTCCACATCTTCTGAGCTTGCACTACTTCTTTCAGTTTTTGTATGTTCTGGCTGGTTTGAGTTTTGTTTTTTGATGGCCTGGTTTCCTTTTACCACTAATGCCTGGGTCTTAAGGACATCTAAAATAAAAGCCAAAATCATTAACTCCCTAAATACCAGAAATGGTGGCTAATAGCCAAGTACTGAATTGTATTTTTCAGTTGTCCTTTCAAAATCCAAACTTGTGGTTCTTTAGGGATTCACAGGGACCAATCATAGCAAAAAGAGATAGAGCTATTAGTATCCATGCCTACCATCTCTCATCTAGAACTTATATCCTAGGCAGATATAAGCAACTTACTCCACATCATTGCTTGCAACTCATACATTCACTTAGTTTCCTGCCTGATTGCCTTATGAATTCTTATTTTGACCCAGCCATGGATATAACTTTTGTTTTTAACAAGTTCCTTTTCTTATAATATTTTTGGTTCAGAGCAACTGGACTAACTGCTTGTCAACCTTTGGAATTCATTACCATGCTGCTTGAAACAGGAAAGCCAAATGGTACAAATTGTTCAGATAGTGTCGTTTATCCCATCAGAGAAATTTTTAGCAGTTACAGAATGGACACTGTGGCCTCTATGCTTTGTCAAATGTATGCTTTCTTTTTGTAAGTAAATGAACTTTAATGTGCATTTACTTTTCAAGATTCTCATTTGTACTTTGCATTCTAGTCCATTTTAAAGAAAGATACAGATTTATTGTTAAACTGGTTGATGAATATTAAATTGGGCAAGGTGGGAATATATTTTTGTCCTGGAAATAAGTTCAATTACCCCATGTTCTTCTAAATTTCATTTTCAGGTCAGCATCTTGCATATTTATTGGAATGGACTGCAAGCAGTGGGGAATTAACATTTGTCTCTGATCAAAAATCTGTTTAGAAATAGCAACTTCTGAGTGTTGTGTATAAGAATGAACTAATTTTGCTGAAACAGCAAGAGGCAGTTATTTGGTAAACAGGAATTTTATGCTTACAAAATTTGCATTATTCTTTATGCAATAAAGAATAACAGCAGGGAAATTTTAATGTTAGTATTTTAAAAATGGTTTCTGAGGTAATCTATGTTAATGGGTAATGTTCATTATAGAAGTTGCATAAAAGTACTTCAGAAGATTTAATAAATGTCAGGAAGATGGTGCAGATTTTTAATGGGTTTTCTGAAAAATATTAAATAAATGTAAGGTGGAATATGTTAGTCTTTTGGGTACAAAGAAGAATGGGCAGAAAAATGGACCAGACTTACATTGATCTGAACATTTCCATTTAGAAATGCTTAGATATCCTTTAAGCAAAAAAGACTAGATGTAGAGTCAGTGTTATTATCCTACAACCCTTTTTTTTTCCAACAGGAAGAAGTACTGTAGGTCAAGGCATTCATGACAGCAACCTAGCAAATTTGGTTCTCTTGCTATAGTCAGCTACATTATATTATTTTGCAACAGAAATTTGAAGCACAGGTCTGCGACTAAAAAGTTGTTTGATTATTTTCATCTAATTTCCATGTATTTTGGTGTGCTGAAAACAAATAAAATATTGAAAAAACTCCTAGACGTCATGATTTGCCACAACATGCAAAATTGTCTTCAAATTTATCAATTTTATTTTTAATTTTTGGTATGTTTTTAATATTATGGGTTTTTAACCAAATTTAAAGTCCAAATTGCTATTAATTAATTCACATGAGTGCGTTTAAGATATAAAATGCCAAAAATACCTTAAAGGGTTTGTCCGAGTTATGAAAAAAGAAATATAGCACTGTAAATCTGATGGTCAGCAATATATACATAAGTTAAGCAAGTTTTAAGTCTGTGCTTCTAATGGTAGAAGGGGTTAATCCTTCCAGTGGGAGGGAGACACAGGGCAGATAGCAGCATCTCCAGTCAGTGCAGGGGGCGTGGCCAGCACTGTGATGTCTCGTGTACAGACACAGAGCTTCTCTCTCCTGCATGCCACACTTGTGCATGAATCATCTAGGCTGTTCACACTTTTTCATTGCAATTCATGTTAGCTTGTCATTCTTCAACCATTATGTTATGGCTCCGCAAAAGTGTATTAATTTGCCAGACAGTTTCTGTTTCATCTGTGGTGAATATACTGTTGAAGCAACAGAAGAATATTACAGTCTTTGTGAAAAAAGTATACTTTGCATACTTTGGACTAAAAATTAGAGATCAAGATAAAGTTTGGGCGCTTCGTAAAGTGTGCAAACAGTGTGTTGAGGATCTCCGAAACTGGTTCAACGGAAAGAAAAAATCTTTCCATTATGGGATTCCTATGGTATGGCGAGAGCAAAAGAACCATAGTGATGACTGTTACTTTTGTCCATGCGATGTGAAAGAGTTTAATTCCAAATGGAAGCATTCCATTTTCTACCCCAATCTTCACTCAGCAATTCGTCCCATCCCCCCATGGCACAGATGTACCAGTACCCAAGGCCCTGCTACCTTGGAAGAGATACCTAGCTCCGATGAAGGTGAAGTCATACCTGAACCAGATGACGAATCAAACTCTGACTTTGAAGATGATGCAGGACCAAAATTGTTTTCTCAGGCGGAGATGAATGATTTGGTAAGAGACTTGAATCTTCCCAAAGATGCCACTGAGTTACTTGGATCAAGGCTGAAAAGCAGGAATTTATTGTTGCCAGGAGTGTCATCTTCATAGTTCAGACATCATGAAAAGGAGTTCGTTCCTTACTTTGCCCAGGAAGACAAGTTGGTTTATTGCATCGATGTCGAAGGTTTGATGGGTCAATTTAAAATCCAATATGATTTAGAGCAATAGCATCTTTTTATAGATTCTTCAAAAAGAAGTCTCAAAGCAGTTTTACTCCACAACGGTTTTTACGCTTCCATACCTGTAGGTCATTCCGTACACTTGAAGGAAACCTACGAGAACTTGGAATTGGTTCTTCGTAAACTTAAATATGAAGACCATGGTTGGCAAGTATGTGGGGACTTGAAGGTCTTGTGCATGCTGCTCGGGCAACAAGCTGGGTATACCAAATACCCTTGTTTTCTGTGTCTATGGGACAGTCGAGACTGACAAAATCACTGGACCAAGAAGAGTTGGCAGCTGAGGGTGCTAACAGTCGGTGAAAAAAAATGTCCTCCAAGAAACTTTGGTACCTTCCCATAAAGTTCTTCTACCACCTCTCCACATAAAATTGGGGTTGATGAAGCAATTCGTAAAATCACTTCCAAAAGAATGCTTCAAATACTTGGTCACCAAAGTTCCGGCCTGTCAGAGGCAAAATTGAAGGAAGGTGTGTTCGTCGGACCAGACATTGGAAGGCTTATAGTTGATCAAGAGTTTGTCAATACCATGACGGATCCTCAAAAAGAAGGGTGGATTGCATTTAAAGAAGTCATACAGAAATTTTTAGGCAATAACAAAGATCCTCACTACAAAAATATCGTCGGAAGAATGCTGAAAGCATTTCAAGCTGAAATGTCTGATGAGTTTGAAAGTGCATTTCCTCCAGTCCCACCTTGACTACTTTCCTGAAAATTTCAGAGCTGTGAGTGAGGAACAAGGTGAACGATTCCACCAAGACATTAAAGAGGTGGAAAGGAGATACCAGGGAAAATGCAGCATTACAATGATGGCAGACTACTGTTGGATGCTTCAGAGAGACATTCCAGATGCTACTTACCAGGGATGTGCGGTCAGGCGTGGCAGGGGAGGCAGAGCCTCACTGCTCTCATGAAAAGAAAAGAAAAAGGAAAAGGGAAAAGGCATACTTGGTCCCATTCCCCACCTTCCTGAGTCAACATGAAGGGGACCTCTTTCCGCAGCCTCCTGCACACGTGGTCCCATTCCCCGCCTTCCTGATGATGTCACCAGCCTCACCAGCCATAAACCTCACTGCACGTCACTGCTACTCACAAGCATAAATGCACCAAGAGGAGCCTCACAAAGAAGAAGAATCGAATTTAGTGTGTGTAGGTGAGCTCATTTCAGTTCAAAAAAGGATTTTCATGAAAATATTGTAATAAAACTTTAATTTTATAAGCCTATTTCCATTTATTTTGAGGTATTATCTTATTTAACATAGTTACCTAAATTGTCAGGAAACATGATGTCCTATGACAAAATGGAGGTCATTTTCGGATTCAGCACACCAAAAAACATAAAGATTACGTGGAATAACCAAAACAGCTCTCGAAAATAATTTTTTGCAGACCTGTGAAACCCAGAATAATTTGGGGTCATGTGTCCTGTGTCCAAATATTGATTCACTCAAAACTCTAGTGCACAAACCTATATTCTATTAAATCTGCTTTTATTTTAACCCACCTTTAACAAGTGGCATAGATGACCTTCTGCTGTTAACATGTTGCTGATACTTTAATTGTACTGCTTGCTTAGTGCTGATATGTCTGAAATTGAAAAAGGAAAATTGCAAGCTTTTCTCTAGCAAAACACAAGGATATTCAAAGTAGATTTGCATAGACTTATTTCTCTACCATTTGCTAAATAACTTTCATTTGCTAATAAGGCTGTTATTCTTCAATCAATTAATGTACATACATTTTATCTACACCTGATCTAAAGATAGAAATTACTGCAAATCTAGTAAGTTTGGCATACCTGGATTCTAATGAAGGGCGTTCAATAGGGCCTAGGAAATAACTTTTAACTGCAATAATTCATTAAAGGAAGTAAGAAATATGAAAACCTATCCATCCATCTTTGGACTGTGTTCCTCAGCTTCAGCAACTTTAAGATGTTTACACTAGTCAACTCCTAGATTTCCCCAGGCAGGAATTTCCAATTGTGGTTGAGCTCAACTAAGTCATTTAGATTCATTCTACCTACATTGTTGAAACAAATGCAAAATGAGGTTTCCATTTGCATCACGTTTTAGAACTTTAGGACCATACCTACATGGAAATCTCATGACCTTGTCCACATGACCTGCAACATGTTTGAATAAAAAGGATTTTTCCATCCATCTGTGTGAAAAAAAAGTATTCATCCTGAATCCCAAAGTACTTATTTGGTTAGATATGCACATCTCTAAATCATTTGTATTTTCCCATTCACTAAGCAACAAACATGTCTCAAAGCTAAGTTCTGAAAAATGGGTGATTAATGTAAAAAACAACAACCCAAAAATGTTTGCTAGGCTATCACTTTGAATGTAGTGAAACTTTGTACTATTAGAGTAACAGCACAGAACAGAGTTGTTTAAAAAATCCATGTTACTACTCCATAAAATAGCAAAATGAACTGCCTCGGAGCATTAACTGAGTTTCCATAAGATTAATCTGAATAGTCATTACTTACTGTATCTTCTTGTACGTACATTGAGTAATAAAATAATTGTTGTCTTGATGTCACAGTTTTGAAAAGATTTAATGCAGTATAATCCTGCACTAGTGATGATACAGTTGGTATAAATACAGCGTGACATTTCATCACTATATCATATAAATGTTGATTTTATCCATTATTGAAGAGACAGTGAACAATATTAATATTTCAGTGGTATTAATAAATTAAGTTTTGAAAATACATAGATTAAATTTAATATTTTGAAAACTATCATAGTTTCCTTAAAATATGAATTCATCTTCCTCTTTCCTTGATCATTTTATACAAGGAATTAGGAATGTTTCAAATTCTCAAAGACTCTCTCTGGTAAAATCAAGTCATCTTTGCATATGACTTGCTTCAAAGCAATGTGTGTATGTGTGTGTGTGTTTGTGTGTACATCCAGATGGACACACACACACACACACACACACACACACTGCTAGATCTACTGGTAGATGTACAAACAACTCCCATACAGATTACAAGCATTCCAGATGCACAATGCTTTCACAATATGTGGGTTCGCATAAAAGTTTGAGTCACAAACAACCACATGGGCTGAATGTGTGCAATGGGCAATGGTAAGTAATAGGTGACTAATTTTTTATTTGGTTCAGTGTGTTGTTCAGTCGCTGGAGAAGGTTGTAATACTGTAAAGAAAGAGGACAGGATAATCAGCAGCATGGTGAATAGATTTAGTTGCAGGGTGATTCAGCTGCATCATGGGATGAGCTTGTTAGGTAAAGATCCCCAAGAAGGAAAACTATGTGGTTGCTAAGAATCAACATCAAGTAGATATCATATGATCACTCATAATCAATATTGTGTAAACAATAATGTTTTAAAAATGATTTTAAAAATGTAATATATTTTGGCACTTGTTTGTTGGCAAGGTCTAATGCAGGGGTGAAATCCAGCAGATTCTGATGGGTTCTGGAGAATCAGTAGTGGAAATTTTGAGTAGTTTAGAGAACCGGCAAATGCCACCTCTGGCTGGCCCCGGAGTGGGGTGGGAATGGAGATTTTGCAATAGCCTTCCCCTGCCATGCCCACCAAGCTATGCCCATCAAGCCACGCCCACAGAACCGATAGTAAAAAAAATTGCATTTCATCACTGGTCTAATGGCAAGTACAAAAATCTGGAGCACATCCAATCAACAACCTGTTTAGTAGCTATATATTTCTTATTCTATACCCTTTTATATTTTTCACTTATACCCACCAATTAATCATCTGAACATTGCCTTCAGTTGCTTCTTCTAATGCTCTAATAAATTTATGTTTCCCATTTGGATAATATTGTGTTTAAAATGCCACTTCTCTCTTTCTGCCAGTGACAGACATAATGGTGAACTAGACAGATCTGCTATAAGGTATAGGTAAATTTTTGGACAGGGATGGGAGGGAGAAGAGAAGGTTCAAAAAAGTAATGTATGATTCATAAAAACATGCCGGAATTTTGATTGCATGATCACAGCTACCATCTTTAATTTGCTGAGCTCTCTGCCCTCTACTTCTGTTTGTGGAATCAGGTTTTTTTACTCACTACTCAGTAAAGAATTTGAGGAGGAAATTAGTTATTCCTCCAAAAATCCATGGACTTGCTTATCAATAGTTTATGCCTGAAGAACAAGCTACACACAAAAGCAACTCAGTTGTTTGCCATCTTCCATTCTATAATAAGATGAATTCTACTTATACATTTTTTTTAAAGTTAGAACAATTTAACTTCTGTGCTCTCCTTTTTATGATGCATAAACAGTCACCTGACATCCCATGCTGCTTATATACTTTATAAGTTACAAAAATATTTTGATATATTTTGTAAGGTATATTTTGTAACAAAGCAAAATCAGCTAACTTCAGCTGAACTATTTTAAGCAGAATTGAACTGCACATGGAGAGCATATTTGGGAAAATATATTGTATGTAATAGAAGAACTGCAATTTTTCCAATTATGTCTGGGATTCCTACAAGATAACCAACTGACAACTTAGAACTTAGGTAGGGGAGCATTTCTTAAAAACCAGACAGTGGAAAAACAGAAAGACAAGCAAATAGTAGCAGGCAAGGAAGCTATATCAATTTTGAATGTGGGGAGTTGTGAAGTTAATTAGTTTACATAATTTCATTAGCATACCCTTTGTGAATACTATCTGCAGTAAGGAAATATGGCTTGAACTTTTTTCCTCATTAAACTGCTGCAATAAACATACTTTTGGGGGAAAGGGGTATCTGATAAAGGTTAAACTGAAAGCTTGCATTTGTAAATATTTGTTTCCTGTAGAATGAGAAAATGGAAAATTACTGTTAATTTGCAGGTTACTGTCACAACAATGGTTTGTATTCTCCATTAAACTTAATGGACAAAGATCTAGAGAGAGAAGTTCCCTGATTAGTTTTTTTTTTTTAAAAAAATGGGTTTTTTAAATTTGAATTGCTGATGTTAGTCCTAAAACATTTAGACAAATTTAATATCCAGTTCATGTTATACTCTGAATGAATTACCAAATATAAGCCAGGTTCTTTGCATGAATTATTCAACAATCAGAATGATAACTTTCAAATGGCTTGTATTCAATCCAATGCTCAATGCACAAACCGAAATTAAAAGCATCCCCACTCCACCCTACTGTCAACAACAATGGTTGTTTAGTCTGCAGTTAACACTCCTAGAAAAGAAAAACCCTTATCTCTCTGAATAATCAGTTCTCCTATCAAATTTCACTCACTCTTTAGAAGGGCTTCTCTCCTTGTCCCTCTGACATTGAGTTGAAATCTGACTTCCTGTTACTTTAGTTCATTATTCTATGTCTTATATTCTTACCAATGGAGAATATGTCTTCACCTTCTTCTGTGTGAGATCAGAGGTGGTATTCTGCTGGTTTGCACCGGTTTAGGCAAACCAGTAGTGGAGGTGGCACGAGGTTCCACCCACCCACCCAGATGTCATCAAAGATATCTGTGCATGCCTAGACATGTGCGCTCCCGCTACCGAACTGATAGCGAAGATAAGAGAATACCACTGGAACTTTTAGAAGTCTCATTATATCACCCTACAGTCTTCTTAAGGTGAAACAGTATTCCCGATTTCTTCAATCTCTTTACGTAAGACAGAGGAGTAAGTATTTCACGCTAAAGCTCATGTTACCTTTACCCAGTCTTTTCCAATATATTGAGACAAATCATTCTTTTTTTTATCCAAAGATGCCCTCAATTCGTATAAATCAGCCCATTTGATTTTATGCAAATTTGTATTCTTTATTTTTGAGGGAGGTATTCCTTCCTCCTTTCTTTCTACCAAATAAATAGCTTCTGTGAATTTTAATGAGGGTTAGATTAGTTGTTGTAGTTGTTCCCAATGAGAAGAGTGTGGTTGCACTTGCAACTGGTAGCTCTCAAGCCTTCCTGTTTCTCTCTTGATAGGACCAGGTGACTTTGGTCTGTTTAGTCTGCTATCTAGGGATAGTCAAAGCTCTATCCTTTTTTTTATATCCATTCAATATATGTAACCAATGCTAATAAGGGGTGAACTTCAATTAACGATCGTGATTGCCATTATGAAGTCAATTTCCATTGCTGCAGATGCTGTTCTACTATCCTATTCAGCTGAACCTTTTAATGATTTTCCCCCCTTTAAATTATGCTTGGACTGGATAGTTCTTCATTTTTCCTCTTTAGAGACTGTGCAAAACCTTCTTAAAAACTGTAGGTGTTAGGATGTGCAAGTAATGCCTTACCAGGGATTGGGATAATCCAAGATTATAATTTTGATTTATTTTGAACTGGGTCTGCTTTTCTTTCTCTACCGATGAGTTTGGTTAGCAGAAGATGGCAGTGGAATTGAACTCCAGAATGAAAGAAAATATTCTGTACCTTGTTCTGTAAATAGTAGGTAGCAGAAATAATTGTGTTTGCATTAAACAAATACTGTGACTTTCCCAGGAGTCATGTATGAACCAGACACCAGTCCTCCTTTCTACAGAATAAAAATGACTCTACAGATTTTGTCTGTTTTTTTATTTTAAAAGCTAACAATAATATTCTTTATCTGATTTATATTACTTTGAAAAACTCTTTTAATGTCCAGTAGTATTCACTGAAAAATTTCACTAGTCCAAAAATATAAGAAGATTGGTTTTTCAAAGGAAATGGCTAAAAAATAGGTAATCACAATGGTAGAAAAAGGCATTTTTACTATCTATCTTGCTTCTCCTCCAACTATTACAGCAATGTTAGAAATTACAAAGTGGTTCAGTGGAACTTTACACATTTATAAGAGCTTATATTTAGGGGGAAACACATTTCAGCAGTAAATAAAAGAAAAAGTTTAGGAGTGAGGCTGCCTATTGAAATATTTATACTATGGGGACTTGCACAAAGAAAAGGAAGAAAATAAAACATTAAATAATATATGAGACATTTAGTAGGAATTCAATCATATGAAAAAATAACTAACTAAAATGGAAGAAAACTGTTTAACTAATTTTATGAAAGCAAATTACTGTTCTCAGTTTTAAATGTGCAAGTTGGACATGGTTAGTCTTCAGAGTTTTTATATATTTTAATAGAAACCTCAATAACCAATTGTAACCAAGTATGAAATATTGCTTCAGAGATTATGAAATCATATAATGAATACTATCAAACATGCATTCTACATGAGTAAGGATTCAAAGCATTTGTTCATCTGTAAGTTCATTTAAAATAACTCACATTCTTTCGGGATATGGTCACTTTGAGGAACATTTGTGGTTATTTTTTCAGATGTTTGGTGGATAAAATCCTTGTTTGTCCAACCAAGGAGGTGAGGAATGGCTGGAAGCCCTTCTTTAGTATATCAACAGACAGTGATCCTACAGTCTTAGAGTCTTGATCTTGGGATTCCACAAGATCTGTCTATAGACTGTTATGAAGAGTTTGGGCAACATATGATTATAAAATGATTTAAGCTTGATAAGATCTTGATTCTGCATGGGTAGGATCTATGGAAATGGTAGTGGTATGGTCTTGCAATGAGATTTGTCAATCGTTCCATCATGTGGATTTCAAGGTATAATCATTATGGATAGATAAGTGCTGCCATAGAAAGAGAAGGACTTGAAGCATTCTACCAGAATAATGGATACTGCTTGATAGGCAGGTGAAAGACTTAGCTTAGGAGCATTTGCCCAGCTTTGGCTGATGTAGTACACCAGTTGTGAGTTTGCTTGGGAATGGAAACCCTGGCTACACTGACCACCAGTAGAGGTTTGCAAAAGATACTGGACAGCCATTGGTCCAGAATGGTACAGGGCCATGATGGTGAAGCTATGGCACACAGAGCCATCTCTTCAGGCACGCCAGCCATTGCACCAGCCCAACTCCACCACATGTGCCTCCTGCCGGCCAGCTAGTCTTCGGGTCTCTGCCACACATGCACGGGGGGGGGGGGATGTGATGCTCGCATTGCATTTTGAGCCCTTGCGCAGCACCCCTGAATCCTGTTTTGGCTTCCAGGTTGGTGCACTGTTGGTACAGTGATCCCTGCCTTTGTTACCTCCTGGTTAGTTTATTGGAATTTGCTCCACACAAGGCAGCCTCTGAAGATTATCTAGAAATTGTAGATCACAGGCAGTAGATCTCATGTTAGCAAGTAAGAACTGTGATTTACATATGCTGGTTCAGTTTATCACCACAATTGAGCCCAAAATTTTGCTGCTAAATGAGACAGCTGTTAAATGGTTTTTTCCCTATTTTATTACCTGTCTGGCCAGAGTTGTTAAATAAATCACTGCAGTTGATTCATAGTAATACAGTGTAAAGTAAATCTGATTTCCCCATTAGCTTTGGCTGTCACAAAAGATGACCACATGATCCTGGGACATTGCAACCAACATAAATATGATTCAGTTGCCAAAGGTCTGAATTTTGATACTGCAGTGGTTGTGTGAAAAACAGTCATAAGTCACTTTTTTCAGTGCCTTTGTAACTTTGAAAGGTCACTGAATGAACTGTTGTAGGTCAAGGGCTACTGTATCAATGTCTTAACTGCATTCATTGCCAGAAGGTTTTCATATAACAATTTAAAGTGCTTGTGTTGTCCTACAAAATCACTTAATACCTATAGGACCATCTACTACAACTGAATCTCAGACATCTAATGTGCATTGACTCTGAGTGAATATGCTATGGGTTCTTCCTTTTTGAAAGATTGGGTGCACGTGAGAAATAATCTTCTGTGACAACAACACCTCTTCTGTAAGATATCTGGATGATGCCTTCTCTCCTAAGCTTTAGGTAACCTATTCAGAAGGACATTTTAGGGATTGACAGTTCCCATCAAGGGCTTCAATGTGAGATGTTAAAAACAAAATTGGGAAGAGCAAAAACATGCAATAAATAATCTCTCTTCACTTCCAGGCATCTGGGAAGACACCATCAACATATAGGCTGTTGGCTTTTTTTTTTTTTTTTGATGTTGCCATTGCTGAAGGAGGTTTACTGTAGACTTACATGACTAGAGGAAGCAAAAGTGAGCTTTTAACCTTCATTTCAGGTCCTTCATTTGCCAAGATGGCAATGGACAAGAACCTAAAAGGGATTGATTTTATTGTTATTAAATCAAGCTCTTTGGGTAAGAAAAGGAAGTAAAGAGAAACTGGTCTGTTTGAATTTTGGAATATTAGTAATAATTTTAAATAATTCCATTAAAAATAATGTCCCTAGAAGTCCATAGAAGTCACAAGGGATATTGGGAAATTTGCCATGGTTTAGTGGTAGCAAGTGTTAGTAACTGATCAATGTCATACCAGGACCAGGATGGTCTAAATCAAGTATTTGCTTAGTTAGGAAAGCTTATTGAATGGTTTGGAACTGGCCACTCTTTCTTAGCCCAACCAATCTTACATGTCTATTATTGTGTGTTGTGCATAGTATATTGCCTTGAACCTCTGAAGGAAAAGTGTGGTACAAATGTAGAAACAGACAAACAAATATCGGATACTATTCTCTGAATATGCTAGATATGAGGTGACTGGATTCACCAAACACAGAACAATATTAAGAACTTTTGAAATACAGCCATGTTTTCATGAAGGTAGTTCATAAATTAGTAAAACTTATTTAATCTTACTGTGTTCAGTTTATCAACTAGTAGATTAGTGGACTAATCAGTGTTTATATATAGCCCAGAAAGATGCTTCTGCATAATGCACTGGTAAAAAACAGGACAACCTGACCCAAGCCCTTAAATAACAATTCTTTTTCACATTTAGATGGGGCCTCTTATTTTAAAGTACTGAACAGAAATTAAAAGCAGGAAGAATACTTGCCCTTAATATGCTCTAATAAAGTAATACAAAAAGAGAAATAGATTGCTGCAGAAAAAATAATGTGTCTCTTAGCCATTTATTTTTAAAGTTATATAGTGCCCTTGTGATAATTGGCAATTACAGGGAAGAGAGCATTTAAATGACATCTGACATCCTTTTTAGTTGTTTATTTTAGATTACTGAATGGAAAATATAAATCTACTATTGCTAATCAATCATGAAAACACAAAAATATATAGAAGTTAATGAAAAACAAATATTTCTTGAGCGATTGATTTGTTTCTCAATTGGTGGATATCAAATAGTTCAGTACTTGAGCAATGCAAGCAAGAAAACAAATCTAACCATAAGGGGAACTGCAGAAGTTTTTAATACTCCCACTAGTGCAAATGCAGAAACTGGAAACTACTATTCCATACATGCTATTTGATCCAAAGCCACTGCTCAAATAAGTAGTAATTTACCTTTGTTATTTTCACAGCTACTATCATTCAAGAAAAACTAAGATTATTCAATTCCTTTCTTGATCAAACTTTAGGATTTACTTTTTCCATATTTTTAAAGGTGGGACTCCAATACTTATATTATCTTCCTGAAGCTTCTTGACATCAAAAGATCATATTTTATTTTACTGACAAGAATTAGTAAAGTATTTTTTTAAGATTAAGATAGCAAAAGGATCAAATTGAACTAGTTGCTGTTGATTCCTCCCCTGAATCTGGCAGAGATGAAGATAAAGATCAGAAAGCATAATCTATCATAATGTGGGTAACTATAGTGGTTGACCTTTGCTACCTCTATTCTACAGGTGCTATGTTAGTGAGGCAGATTGGACCCGACATTAGTAAAGAGTGAAAGATGAAAATCTGTTATTTTCCTACTGAATTTCCAAAGCATGTCCTGAGATATTCAAAGATTACCAATTGGTAATAAAGGACTGCAAAGTGCATTCCAGCTGTAATCAAAAGTGGAGTGTAGGCACCAAACTAACTTGAAAGGTCATTTAAAATTGGATTTATCTCTTCTCTATGTGTAGCTAATAAACTAGTGAATCTGAGAAAATGTTAGTGAAGTTTATAAAAACTAAAATGCAGCTGGTCTCTTTGCTGAGGAAAAATTGTGATTTGCACTGTCTACCCTTGCTAAGAAAGAATAGGAGAAATACAGAGAAAAATGAGGAGTCTCATCATAACTAACTCAATGGAGTAGACTCTGCACCCTACCTTTCTCTCTGTAACAGTTGAATGGAATGGCTGTTAATAGGCAACCGTTTGGGGAGTGGCTGACGAAGGACTGTCATAGCAAATCCATTTAAACTGGTGCAATGTCAGAGGCCAGTAGCTCTGTCTGAATGGCTCTCGATCAGGTAGCATTTAACAATCTAGCTCAGGTCAGACAGTTTGGCATTACGATAGTATTGCAGGAAAACTGCTATAAATCGACGCCGTCAAAAGATTGATGTAATACAAAACGTGGTATTATCTTTCATTTTTTTCTACAACGAAATAACCTGAATACCCATAAATCTTTTGGGTGGGCTATAAAACCAGTTTCACATCACTATAATTATTTTAAATAATTAATTTTCTTTCCTTTTTCTTTAAAAATGAATTAACACAATCAAACCATCAAGCAAATTTCATGTGTGGCATGGTACTTTGATAAATATGCTATTAGCTTGCTTTGAAAGATAAATGGAAGACTTGACAATTATTACGGCCCAAATATTTTTTCAGGGGAAATATATTTTGTGATGTCAAGGAATCACGAAATAATGTGTTTCAGTCAATGGAATTATTTTATTTCACTTTGTTGAGTTTGTTACAATGTTAGTAAACGAGCTACTAAAATATTTATCATGCATTATAATGGAGTCAGTTTGGTGTGGTGATTAAGGCATCAGGCGAGAATCTAGGACACCACGAGCTCTAGTCTCACCTTAGGCACAAAGCCAGCTGGGTGCCCTTGGGCCAATCACTTTCCCTTTCCCTAGAGAGGAAGCAGTGGTTTGTCTGGAACTTTGTCTAGGCAGTTGCAGAGAATCTGATACAATTAAATGGAAGGGAAAAAACACTGAGCAGCATAATGATTTAATAAAATGGCATGGCATAAACCAACATAATTATTACATCTATGTCTATATAAGATCAAACTACCGTTGCCTACTGATGAGACTAAACCCTTGAGAAGCATTAATTACTTCATTGATATTAATTATGTCCATGCTAATAAAAGAAAATGAAAACATCTCTCCCTGTGGAAGCATGTGGCTTACACTTATAGATTGATTAGATATTGTATAGTTTATATTTTGCATGTGAGCTACCAGTTCTATAACTATTAAGACATAGCATGGAGGCTGTGATTGTCACAGGATTAAACTACATGTTAATTAAATATATAACATGTAGCTACATTGGTATTTTTAAATTAACAGTCAGTGTGGCAGAGCCAACCTAAATCATTACATTACATTAATATGACTTTCTAAATGTTTAGTACATCACCTCATAAATCAGGAAACCCCAATATGCTGGATGATACCCAATCATATCTTTTGAACTCAGATTGATCAAGTAAGACTCTTAAGGTCCTGCTCCAGTGCTTAGAGACTACAGAAACCAGAATGGATAGAAACTGACCCTGACTTAGTCCTACTTAAGTTAAATGGTTTTGGATGTTAGAGTCCCATAGATTGGGGGATTTTCTATCCTTAACTTAGATAAAGTAAGACATCCCATTTAAGAATGGTTAGTTATGCAGTGTATGATGAGAACATGACAAAAGAGAAACAAACATATACACACAATCCATGTAATTATATACAAAATGTCTATGAGGATATGGCTCATAACTGGATGCCCAATTCAATTTCCTAGGCAATCATCTCTGGCATAGCTTCATGAAGATCTTCTAGAGAATGCACATTGTGTGTGCATATCTTGCCCAATATGTTTGCATATCAGCACCACAATCTCAGCAAGGGGAATCTTTCCAACCCCACTGATACAGGGTAGAGGCACGTCTTCCAGTGTCACATCTAATTTTGTTCAATTATGTCCAGACAGAGCAAGACAGATTAAAACCAGATGGTTTGGTAGAGGCAGTGGTGGGATTCAGCCAGTTTGCACCATTTCAGGAGAACCAGTTGTTAACTTTCTGAGCATTTAGTGAACTGGTTGTTGGAAGAAATCATATGGGCAGAGAACTGGTTGATAAATTATTTGAATCTCACTACTGGGATCACTAACGACCAGGTCACAAGAAGGTATTTATTTATTTATTTTTCAAAATTTATAGACCGCCCCCTCTCCCCGAAGGGACTCGGGGCGGTGTACAGGCATCTCATTAAAAACAGGTACAAAAGATAAATACCCTTAAATATATTCCCTTAAAAGCGAATTAAACCTAAATTCAACTGTACAGAATAATAAAAGTTAAAATCACTAAAACACATACTCCTAAAAATTTAAAAATACAGACTTGAGGGACTAAAATTGGTATTAGGCCAGGCCAGCTAAATTGAACCATTCTTCTCTCCAGGCATTCTTGGGGTTAAACTGAATAGATATTAAGTGAATAGCTGTTTTCCATGGTGGCCTATGGAATTTCAATCTTGTAGTGGACTGTGCATTGTCCTGGTGAATAGGGAGAATTGATGTTCAGCATTCTTGACCATAATTGAATGAGAGCTTAGGTGTGGATGCTATTAAGCCACACACTGGCACAATATTCAGCTGTGAAATAAACTAAAGCCAAGACTGTTATTTGTAGGGTGTTAGCATCAGCACCCAGAATGTTCCAGCCAGTCTGTTCAGTAAATTATGCACTTTTCAATTGTGCAGCTGTTTTTTTCCAGGTTTCGGGAAGTTAATGATGGTGTGCAACCTAGGGGTCTTTGGAGCGCAGAGCTCCTGCTCCATGTATACCAACTGCATCCTTTCCTGGACCAGAGGCTCTTCAGAATCTCTCATGTCCTAGCCACATCAAGGTTGAATATTGCAATGTGCTTTGCACAAGGCTGTTGCTGATGATCACTCCGAAGTAGGTTTCTGGGTGTCTTTCAAAACACTAGTCACTTATAAATCCCTATATGGCATAGGTCCAAATTGCTGCCTATTTTTGATGGTTTCAGCTCAGCTGGTATGAATAAAAAGTGACTTTTGATCCCTTCTTACGAAAGTGCCTTCTACCAGGATCCAAAAAGTATGGCTCCTTTGTTGTGGCACCTATATTTTGTAATTAGATCCCTCATAATATTTTGTGATGGCATTCTAAAAATCTTTGAAGAACAAGCCTTGGGTTGATGTGGACAGAGTACCTTATTGGGTATGTGTCTCTGCAGTATATGCATTTGCGCTGCATGGCCAAATCCCATCTTGTTTAAATACTTTGTGCTTGTTTTCTGATATATTGGTAGCTGCCCAGAGTTAGTTTAAATTAAATATCTGAATTGCATTGTGGGAATTAATTCCTCTTTGCTTCAATGTAAGCTCTTTTTTAATAGCACTTGTGCCAAAGATATAAAATTTCAAAGTTTTGTTAAAAATCTAGTATCCATCACTGTTGGCAAAATTTTCTCATAGTTCTTTTAGCAACTTTTGGAGAGCCACAGGCCTTGAGCCCTAGCCTAAGGAGATCTCATCTCCAGTATGTATGTTTGAATATGACAAAAGAAAACATGGATATATCACTTCCTATGTATAAAAGATAACATTATAAAAGTTACCCTGCATTATAGACTCAGAGAAATGATATATGAGAAGTACAGAAAATGGGAAAAGGAATACAAATCACAGACCAAAACTATCACCCTGCAAGTTATCACCATGACAAAAAGCACACCAACTCATATCCGACGTAATTTATTTTGTTCAGTTTGTTTTCAGAACATCAAGAGAGTTCATATCGTCTCATTTTGTTAGTTTTAAAAATGTCAACAAGACCTTCTGATCTGTTAGTGTATGGTGCTGGTGGACTCACTAAGAACTAATGAAAAAATAATATGTTCCCATTTCCCCTAATTTTAGAAAAGCAAAGAATGCCCGAAAGAATGATTAATGCATAAATAGTCTCTAAATGAAATTGGTTATGTATTACTTGGCACAAAGGACTTTTATGGAAAGCACTTTTATGCAATCTTCCTATCAGGGAAAACATTTTGTTTTTCAAATTATAAAATATGGTTCTCGGAGATGACATACTCCCTACATATGACCTTGGAAAAGACACAGTCTGGATACAAAATAATGAATATATAAAAGCACTAATTAGTGTATCCATCATGAATTTTCAGTCTCAGGATCATTGATTAAGTTTTCAGAAAACTGTTGTGTACGCCATCTTTTAGCTGAAACTTTGCCCTGTGTTGCCATTCATCTTTCCATCACCATGAATCTTATCTCATTTGCTTCTTCCATAGTAGAATGACAGTCTATATCTAGAATTCCAGATGGGCAATTTAAGAATGAAGACAAAATACAGTATGTGATTAATACAATGCATAGATTGGACCAGAGTGGCAGGAGTTATGAACTCCTGGGATGCCTAAACCCATCTCCTTATGTCTATTTGTTTTGACAAGTGTCAGAGAAGTAACAGGGTGTCAAGACAACAGTTTCTTTTAGATTCATAGACAATGAGCAAGTCTTAAAGCTGTCAAGTTACAAGACCTTTGCACCCCTAACCCTTTAGAAAAAAACCCCAGGGGTGTTCAAACTTGACAGCTTTAAGACTTGTGGACTTCAACTCCCAGAATTCCTCCTCCAGTCATGTTGGCTCAGGAAATCTGGCATTTGAAGTGTGTAACCTCTCCTTCAACCTCCCACCTGTGGAGGATGCGCGTGCTCCTCCTGGAGGGGCAGCTCTCCGAATAGCGCGTAGGCTGAGGAAAGTGAAAGTGAAAGGGGAAAGTGCTCTTTTTTACACTTCTCAGCCCAAAACAAAGCGGCAGCGAGGAAGGAGTCTCTGTAGCTGCAGCAGTAGAAGAAGTGGTGGTGGTGGCTGAAACACAGTCACGGGCAGTCAGTTCCAGTTTCCCCTTGCCTGAGCATGTCCCTTTGCTGCTGCCACCGCTTTTGGTAAATCCAGCCTGGCGGTGATGGCAAGAAGTGGCTGCCAGCAATGCTCTCAGCGATGGTAAGAGCCCTGCCATGAGCCGGATTCACCAAAAGTTGTGGCACAAACAATGGAAAATGCTCAGGGAAGAGAGAGCTGGAACTGACTGCCCGGAACTGTGTTTCAGCCACCACCACCACTTCTTCTACTGCTGCAGCTACAGAGACTCCTTCCTTGCTGCCGCTTTGTTTCAGGCCGAGAAGTGACGCCTGTGAGGGGCTTTCCTCACATGGCACCTGAGGGTGTCTCTCTGCGGCTCTTGGAGGAAGGAGGCAGGGATGCTGTTTGGCACTCCCCCCCCCCTTGCCTCTTTCCTGGCCAGCCACCCAGCTAAGCAGGGATGGCAGGGCTGAAGTCAGCGGACGCAGGGGCAGTGGTGGCGAACGGTAAGGGAAGCAAGCCGCTTGTCAAAGAGAATGAATTGGTGGGGGAGGACTTTTTCAGAAGAGCCCAGGCCAGAGCAATGTTGAAATCTGGGCTTGTCTTTGCAAGCTGCTTGTCAAAGGGAAGGAAGCACTGGCTTCTTCCAACAGCTGAATCCTCTGCTCCTGTTCCTTCCTTGGCTGTTCCAAGAATCCCGTGCATGCTTCCTTCTCTTTGATAGCTGCCTTGTTTCTAATGGGGTGGGGGGAAATCCATGCATTAGAGGGAAGAGAAGGCCGAGCTTCTGCTAGGGACTGCCTTTCCTCCCTCTCTAACACATGGATTTCTCCGCATCCCATTGGAAACGAGGCGGCTATCAAAGAGAAGGAAGCATGTGCGGGCTTCTTCCAACAGCCAAGTCCTCCGTTCTGGCAAAGGAAGTGGGTGGGTGGGGCAAGCATGGTGCGGACAGGTGGGGTGAGAGAGAGAGAGAAAGAGAGAGAGAGGTGACCGGGTGGGGGGAACAAGAGAGGGGAGCAGGCCAGGCCAAGGACCGTATCAGTATGGGCTCTGGGAGCCCCAGTACAGAAACGGATGCCCAATTTCCGCCACCGATATGCACGTACTGGGCATACCGGTTGAAACCCACCTCTGGATTGCTAAGCAAAAAATGGAAATATGAAATTCAAGATCAGACTCTTTAAACATTAACTGGCTGAAATTTTATTATGTTAAAATTTAACAAAGGTATGTATAAATATAAGTAAGGTGGTGTTCTTTTCTATAACAGTATATTTTTGACACTGGGACATGTGAAGAGGCAAAAGGTATTCCAGATTTCTGTGTGACATTTCTATGAATGACTACATTTTCTTGATGTTTCCATTAGAAATGGCTGTACTATATTGAAGTTCAAGTGAGTGACAAAATTCGTGGGAAACTTCACCTTCTACTTGGTAACAGTTTGTGGTTTCTCAGCAACCAATGGGAGAAATGTTAAATCTTCAAAACAAGCACATACTGTATCTTTAATACATAGAAGATCAGTTTGATGTCAAAAGCCTCTCACATATTCCCTTTGAGGAGGCAAGGATACTCTTATTTTTCCTTTACATTGCCATGATGTTTGCTCAGATTATCCGCTTGTCACACAAATACCCACCAGGTCTGCAGATTTCCTTGCTACTTCACTTTGAATGCTGAAAATATGTAAAGATGTGCTATGCATTTCAAGGTCAAAAGGTCCCAGTCCCAAAGCATCTTTGGAACAGGATAGCAACAGGATAGCTAAGAGGGAAGATTTTTTCATCTCAAAATATTTTGCAAAGCTTTAAAAATATGTACTTGCTTACAATCTTTCAGCATTCATATTAATCTGAACTATTCTGAGGAATTTTTGTATTTTCACAACAATCTGTAATTAATTTGTGTGAAATTAATATTTTAGTCCTTTGTTCAATTACTGTAGTGATAGCCATGGTGAAAGCATCATACCCAGTTATTGTTAGACTATTTAGCCAAAGATATTGAAAATTTCAAAATAACTCAGCTAAGAACTTGCCTAATTCCAAGTTAAGCCCAGGCTCTTTAACATGCCTTGAACCCAGCTACAAAAGTATTGTTACTACCACCCTGTTCATTTTCTGACTTAAAGTTATCCATTAGGCATGACAGTGACATGACCGCTGTTTCTATGGCCACCATTTCATATATAGGAACAATAATACCTATGAATTCAGACACCAAACTCAGGGCACTTTCTACCTTACTTAGCAGCCTCATGAAATAGATAGATGAGAGATGATGAGATGGAGGGAAGGAGGGAGGGAGGGAGAGGGGGGGAGGGGGAGGGGGGAGAGGGAACTAAGAGATAGATAGAGACAGACAACATAAAAGAAATGAGATAGGACAGGAAAGGATAGAATAGGATAGGATGAAATAATAATATATAATATATATGTTATTTGTCTTCTATTTTCCCTACAACAATAATGGGGAGGAGTGGGTTCAGAAAGAATAACTTGCCAAGTCACCAGCCAGCTTCCATACCTAAGATGAGACTAGAATTCACGGTCTCCTGGTTTCTATGCCAGCAGCATAACCAAGTCTACAAACTAAGTCTTGTTATTTAATTACAAAATTAATCCATTTCAGCATATTTCAGGAACACGTTTAAAGTACAAAGATCTGGGGAGATTTGTACTTTTATTAATTCAAAAATCCCAGGAAAACACATTTGGCACACGTTGCACTGTACAGAAAAGTGTTACAGATGCTGAGATTGTTTAATTTAATGTATTGTTTTAATTCTGAAGACATCAAACTCCACAACTGTGGCCAGTTTAGAATTAAAAACTAATTTAAAAGAAACAACATATCTCAAAGAAAGATAATACAATAGACTGTAACACCGGTCCATAATACAAAAAGATAAAATACTATCACAGGGCTTGTGAGAAAGTCAGAAAGTTAAAAATTTGTGAAAAATCAGCTAGGCGGGTAGCGTAGGTGGCCATGCAGAAGTCCTTGGAGGAGACTTTCAGAAGCCATTAGATGCAAAAGCATCTTAGACCAAAGGAAGCAGTAAAGTATTGGCTGGCTGATACCCTGGGGTACTAGAGGCAGTGAAGTGAAAACATAGGCAGATTTGCAAAATTTTGTTACGGATAATCCTTTTTTATCTAGTGGCAACTAGGTGATTAAGAGAAGTGATCACTAAGTGAAACCACAACTTAGCTTAAGAGCTGTGGTGGCCCAGTGGTTAGAACACAGGCTACTTCTGCTGACTGCTGACTGTCAGCAGTTTGGCAGTTCGATTGTAATTGGCTCATGGTTAACTCAGGCTTCCATTCTTCTAAGGTCAATAAAATGAGGATTCAGATTGCCTAGGACAGTGGTGGGCAAACTTTTTTTTCAACTGAGCCAAATCTTGCCAAAACCACGATTGAAATTTACTTTGAGAGCCACATTTTTAAAACCAAAAATACATAGGATGGTACACTGTTTTTAGTTTCAATAAGTTTTCATTGAGAATATTCTGCATGCAAGTATCCACATAGGTCGGGAGGATACAAATAACACAACTAATAAAACAAAAACTTTAGAACGATATTATTTATCGATAACGTTAAATTCTGTAAAATTTGCCTTACAATGTAGAGAAAATTACATCCTGACATTGACTGACAAAGTCACAACCACTAATGTGAACATTGGCCTTGCATTTCCTTGGATAGTTTGAGTAAGTCAGGTTTGTATGTTGTTGTTTTTAATTTCATCTCTCTCCCACTTTCTTTCTTTTTTTCTTTTTCTTTCTCTCTCTCTCTGGCTCTTTGTCTCTCTCTCCCTCCCTCCCCCATCTCTGTCACTCTCTGTGTGTGTCTGTCTGTCTGTCTCTCACTCACTCTGTGTGTGTGTGTGTCTGTCTCTGTCTCTCCCTCTGTCTCTCTCCCCTCCCTTCCTCTCTCTCTGTCACTCTGTGTATGTGGGTGTGTCTGTCTCTCACTCATTCACTTAATCACTCACTCTGTGTGTGTCTCTCTGTCTGTCTATCTTTCTCTCCCTCCCTCCCCCTCTCTGTCTCTCCCTGTCTGTGTGTGTGTGTGTGTCTGTCTGTCAGTCTCTCTCTGATTCCCTCCCTCACTCCCTCTCTGTTCCTCTCTCTGTCTGTCTTTCTCACTCACTCACACACACACACACACACACACACATACTGTGGTCACCTTGTTGAGTGTTCCAATCACATTTGAAACACTCAACAACTGGCCTGCATTTATGGTATTTTGCAGCATTCTGCAGTCATAGGACCAAAATTGGTTGTCACTTGCCCAGGCTTTTGCAGAAGCTTCCCTCCGAAGCCCAAGAGGAGGGAGGGGAGCGGGCACCCAGCACACAGAAGAGCCGCATTAAAGGGTGTAAAGAGCCGCATGTGGCTCCCGAGCCGCGGGTTGCCCACCACTGGCCTAGGACAATAGGCTGGCTCTGTAAACCACTTAGAGAGGGCTGTAAAGCACTGTGAAGCAGTATATAAGTCAAAGTGCTATTGCTATTAACTTATGGTCTTATTTTCAAGTTTTTTTGTTAGTTATTTTTTTCACCACCATTGTAACTGTGAACAGTTGCTAAATGAAGTTATCTATCACTATAAAGTATCTCAATAAAGGACAATCCTGTAGAATCGGTTCTGTCATCTTGTCTACCTTGCAGCTAACCAATAGCAGTGCAGAAAATAAGAAAGGCATTATAGGAAAGCAATTAGATCTGAAATCTGAAATTGGTCAAAAGTTTAAAAGGAACAGATGTGGATTAGCTCATTTATTCATTCCAAAATTAGTTTCTTTTAGGTAAGCAGATTCATAATGAAGCCAGAGAAACCCCCACTTTGGGCTTTGATTATGTTTTTCTGACTGGCCAGAGTTATTCCAGGAAATAGATAAAAAGTTTGGGCAGCCTTTCTAAGAATTCTTTATTATTATGATATTTCAAAAGTCCCACTCATTTCCTTTATTAGGTACATTGCTTTATTATAATCAAGCTATATTTTTATGATTACTTGTACTTATTATTTTAAAAGCACACAGCCCCACGCACACTAAAACCCATACCTGGAAGATGTAACTGCCTTTATACTAAATTATGAACCTTTTGAATTTTCCATTTAATATACTGAATAGGAAAGTTATTAAATGAATTCAGCAAAAGATCATGAGCCATGGGGTGAGGGGGAGAGATTCATGGAAAACAGGGAGTTCATCCTATTCTACTACTCTTCTTAAGCTTCCTCCTAAAGCAGGGATTCTGCAGGAAGAAGGTAGGTAGGTAGGTAGGTAGGTAGGTAGGTAGGTAGGTAGGTAGGTAGGTAGGTAGGTAGGTTAAAGGTGTTGTGGCCCAGCAGGAGCCATTGGAGCTGCCACCAGACTCCGACAGCGAGGGTCCCTATGAGTCGGCTCTGGAGAATGAGGAGGACCCTGGGCAGGGTTCTGACTCTGAGCAGGGATCGGAGAGTCTGGTTGGCCACCTGGAGGCGCCTGAGGCATGGAGCAGCGGTGAGAGCCAAAGGAGGGGGGCTCCTGATGCCATGCCTTGGAGCAGTGGGGAGGAGTCATGGGACAGTGACTCAGACATCAGCAGGGAGTTCTTAGATGCTTGTTACCGCCGTGCCCACAGGCGCAAGGAGCAAGGGCGCAGTTACCGGCGGTAAGGGCTCTCAGCTGCTGATAAGTAGACTCCTCTTCAGTCTATAAAAGGACTGATTGTGCATATGCCCTTTGCAGAAGTCAACAAAGGAACTATTCGGAAAGTTCTGTCTTGGAAGCTTGGCATGCTGGACAGCTGCTATCGTGTCTCTGTGCCAGAGGGTTCTGAGAGTCTTGTGGATTGCTGCCAAGGATCTGTCTGTCTGTGCAATAAATCCTGTTGAAATAGTTTTGGTCCGGAGTGTGTTCTGTGTTGGCGAGGGAAGAAGGGGGGTCAGAACATAGAGGGATAGAGAGAAATACAGGAGGGAGGGAGAGAGAGTAGGTAGGTAGAGGGAGGGAGGGAGAGAGAGGGAGAGAAATACAGTAGGTAGGTAGAGAGGGAGAAGGTAGGTAGGTAGGTAGGTAGATAGAGGAGAAATACAGTAGGTAGATAGGGAGAGAGGGTGTAGGTAGGTCGGTAGATGTTTCCAGGTGTATTTATCCATGTGCTGGAGAAAGAAATCACTGACAACCTGCAGCACCTAAATCTTTGTTTCTGCTGACACAGCACTTGATCAATGTAATTCTCATCAATTAGTCTAACTAAAGAGCTTTCCGAAAGGGGGGGGGGTGTTTTTGCATTCTGCAAACCTCCTCAAAATGGCCCATTTTTCACAAAAATGGGCCTGTTTTTTTCAAATAAAAGGCATGAATATCCTCGGGGGAACTTGCAGAGTGCGGGGTGGGGCAAAAAAGAGCAAAAAACTGGCCTGTTTTCGCAAAAATGGGCAAAAATGGGCCAGTTTTTTATCAAAAAGAAGTGCATGCTTAGCCTTATGGAGGCTTATAGAGTGCTGCTGGGGGCTGGGGGGGCAAAAAATGGCCCATTTTTTGCTCATTTCTGCCCCCCCCCCCAGCCCCCAGGAGTTCTCTGAAAGCCTCCATAAGGCTAAGCACTGCCATTTTCATGAAACGGCGGGGCTTCGGGAGGCAAAAAAATGCTATATTCGATGTATAAGATGCACTCAGATTTTTAGCCTCTTTTTTGAAGAAAAAAGCCATGTCTTATACTCTGAAAAATACAGTTACTAAAATTGTCTTACATAAGAACAACTTATTTAGCTAACACTCAAAGTTAAAATAAAATTGAAAACTGAATTAATTACTTAAGACTAATTTTCAGGAGACTTGTACTTTTTGACATTTTAATGGAAACTAATGTTATATTCAGCTATTTTAATCACTGTCACTTCTATTTTAATCTTGCAATGAAGTTATTTCTACACCAAATCATTTTGAAACTAGGAATTCAAAGGGAAAATATTGTTTCTGAAAAAGATCAAAATAATATGTTGGGAGAAGATTGGAAATAAGTGATTACCTTTTTTTAAAACCTGGGAAAAATCTTATTTCCATTTGAGTTGAGTGGGTTTTAATAGATGTTGGATGATAAAGGGCTCAGACCAGGCAAATGAGTTTTCATTTCCTTTTTCCATGATCTCTATATAATATCTTAGACAAAAAAAACCATATCAATTGAATATCAAGATAGATCCCAAGATATGAAGCACGTGGGAAAATATTGCTACCGTTCTCCAGGATAGCATCCTCCAAACAGTTAGAACTTACAAGCCAACAATCTCCTGAAATTGGTGAGCGGATCATGCCTCTGGATATGGCATCATGCTTCTGGATGGTGACACTAAATGCACTAATTATTTATTGCACCCATAAACCTAGGTTATATAAAATAAGACTCATGCTGATGTCTGAAAGCCAAAATATGCATTATATTTGTTATGTAATGAGATTTAGCTATCTTTTCTTAATTAGTATCAATAATTAATTACAAGGCGGCAGAAATTTTTATTCCAAAAACATGTAGCAAAGGAGTGCTTGCCTTCTTGATCCTCATTCATGTTTTAAACAAAACCTATTTCCTATAACTGATTTGGAGCTTTTTCTTTAAAAAAAAAACCTTAAGTATCAATGGGAATTCTCCCTAAATTTTCAGACCATGTTCAGTCAGCATGGGAAGTGTTTTCAATTGGAATGCAAGAAAGAAATAAGCAGTTAAATCTTGGACAAACTATTGCCAAAGTAAAAGCGCCTGTTTTTAATTAATTTATCATGTTCCTCATGGAAGGTAGTTTAGTGTGACTCTTTCGGTGAGCTTTCAAGGCTGAAGATGGACTTCAGAAGGTGTGGGTACTCCAAGCAGGGAGTTGGACTAGAATATCTTCAAGGTCCCTTCCAACTTTGTTATTCTGAATCTAGATCTTCTGGGTCAAAGTCATCACTATAGTCACCTAGTTCTCATCAAACCCTAACATATATTCCCTATATAAAAATTATGTGTAGCATTATTGATATAACCAGAGATCAATTTCTTTTTACTTCCAGTTGCCACTTATAAAACTTGATTGTTTTTCACCAGCCCTGAATTCATATTTGATTTGTTTAAAAATGGAACTATTTTTTTTAAAATACCCAGAACATAACTATTTTTAAACAAGGAGAGTTTTATTGGGTTCCGGAGCATTGTGAATATTAAATAAAAGGAAGGTCCACCTATTCAGTTTAACTTCTCTTCTTAAAACTTGGATGCAAAATTTATTCGAGTTTTTTTCTTTAGTTAAGAAACAGCTGGACTGTGTATGCAGATATTCTTCTCGCATTGAACACTCCTCTTCCCAGCAGCCTGGAGCTCGCTTGACTTGTTATATTCCAATTAAATCTCAAGGGAAGATATGGCAAGGGAACCTTTATCAGAACAGGAAGCAAGAGCAGCATGGAAGGCTGAAGAATGATACAAAGGTGCATCACAGGAAGAGTAACAATGCCATCTGCTACTTTAGTGCTTTAAAATGAAATAGAAAAATCAAAATTTCTTTTGTAGGAAAGAAATATTGGGCAAAAAAAAAAGGGCAGATTTTGGTATTTAAAAGTAAGTTCAAAAATATTTCATATGGTCTTCACGACATTTGAATCAAATAATAAATTACGTTAAATATACACAGCTGTATTCTACTTTTAAAAAAGCAAAACAACTATTAAACTTTGAACACATCAATATGGAGTTCAAGGTTCTTTTCTCTCTGATGTTCTGACCATCCACCAAATACATTCTTAGTACAAAGCCATTTTAATTCTATTTCCTCCATACGGTAAATTTAACACATCTGAAATGTTCCAAAATATTGAACTATTCTACACATTTAGTGCAGGCTGTACATAATATATAGATGACACTAGCTACTTTTGATAATTCATTATGCATATGTATATTTATCATCTTCCATTATTCTTTAGAATAAAACCATTTAGAAAGAAATAAAAAAGGACACCCCATAAAATGAGTTAACACAAAAAATGTGTTAATGTTTGCTGTCTCCATCATCTAAAACACTGAACTGTCTCTTGGTTTTTGTGGCCTCTCGCATTAGTTCATATAGCTGTCCAACTTGCTCATCTCGAAGGGCATTAAGTTTCTCCTTTGTGAGATGTGCTCCAAAATCAGGCTGATCAGTGGTGTTTTGCTCATGTTGATTAGCCTGCTGCTGAAGCATCATTGCGTAGTTCTAAGAAGAGAAAAAACAAATGAATAAAGTTGATGACAACTTGGTGGGAGGCATATTTTTCAAGTGAGGGACTGCGGGGATGATGGATGAGCTTACAATATAGAGAAAGTTTTTTTTAAGTAATTCAGTATTTTTTTAAAAAAAAATAGAAATGTAAAATCAATCCAAAGGAATATAGTCCACAACTTTTTTATTTAATTTTTTTTTAAATCATAAGCTAATCATGCTTCCATACTGTAAAGACTGGAGAGATCATTTTTGAAGCATTCCGAAACTTTTATTTAATCAACATGACCAAGAATATCAGGCAGATCAAATGAATCTGACTGTCAACCAATACCAGGGAAAAAGATCTTGCTCTAGAAAGATCAGTGTTTGAGCAACACCCCTTTTTGTAACCTGACCCAGAAATTCAAATCCAATTTTTTAAGCTAATGCTGGAAATGTGAGCTACTATGCCATTCTAGTTTGTAACAACAATAAGCATATGAGGGTCCCGCTGTGATTAAGAGATACCTTTCTAAAAGCCCCTGATCCTCAATTTTTTTTAAACAAATACACATCTGTTTCTGTCATTGTGGACCAGGTTTTAAAGAAGCTCTGGCATTATTTTTATGCTACCCTTTTTATCTTAAGGTCAAAATCTATTACTTTAACTCTGTAATATATAACAGGAACCACTAAAGAAATTATTTACACATTCAGAAGCTTGACTGGCAAATTTCAACCTCATTTGGTTTGAGAATTAATTATATTTGGAGATCATCTGCACTCAAGAGTACTAGTAGCTTGACTGTCTCATTTGCTAGTCAATATTTTTTTTCACTTCTGCACCAACTCAACATGATAGGAACTTCCACACAATCGCCAATTTTCAAAATATTAACTGAAAAAAAGTTAAGAAAAACAGTCTATTGAATTAAGAAAACTAATAAAAACTGACAGTATTTTACATTTCAGTTTGAACTCTTGATTGCTGTACTCTGCAGCAATGAATCACCGAACCACTTCAGGCTGTGTTTGAAAGTGAAATACCTCTGTTTAAATATCATCTCTCTTCTCCATGCTTTTTGGTATACTTTTTTCTACTAAATTTGAATTAAAAATATCTGTACTCAAACCATTTCTTATTTGCTATGTCAGATCTAACTTGCTCAATAGCAGTAACTGAGAGAAGGAACTTGGAGTCCAAGTGGACAATCGCTTAAATATGAGCCAGCAGGGTGCTGCAACTGCCAACAAAGCTAACACAGTCTTAGGCTGCATTAACAGAGGGATAGATCAAGATCCTGTGAAGTGTTAATATGAATTTTTAGTGCCTTGATAAGACCTCACTTGGGATTCTGAATGCAATTTTAGTTGCAACAATGTAAAAATAAATGTTGAGACTCTAGAAAGAATGCAGGGAAGAACAACAAAGATGATTAGGGAATTGGAGGCTAAAACATATGAAGAACGGTTGCAGGAATTGGGTATGTCTAGATTAATGAAAAAAAGGGACTAGGGATGACATAATAGCAGTGTTCCAATACCTAAGAGCTGTCTCAAAGAAAAGGGATCAACATATTCCCCAAAGCACCTGAACACAGGACAAGAAGCAATAGATGGATATCAAGGAGAGAATTGACCTAGAACTAAGAAGAAATTTTCTGACAGAGCAATTAATCAATGGAATGACTTGCCTTCAGAAGTTGTGGGCAACCCTTTATCTGAAATGGCAGAAGATCTCCTGCTTGAGTAGGGCATGACTAGAAGACCTTCAATGTCACTTCCAACTCTGTTATTTTGTTAAATCATCACGAATAAGACTAAGCAAATCCTTTAAAGAAGTGGTTTAAAAGACATTGGGGTGCATGCAAAAACACCTCCTTTGGGATTATTAAAATAGCAGCCTCTTTTTTCAAGCTCTCGGAGCTGTTTCAGAATCTGCTTTCAGCTGTTTCTGTGTGCAAGTGAACATACAGTCTGCATGCGGGGAGCTAGTAAGAGACATTATAAATTGAAGAGTCCCTGTGGGCATCATGCATGTAGAATCGGCAGGTGTGATTATGTTGCACTAATATGAAAAAAAGAAGTGTCTATTTTCATTTTTCAAAAAAGTGTTTCATCTATGCTACCACATATTCAAAATCATATTTCAAACAAATTGAACAGCACTTGTTATTGATCTTTGGATTTTATCCAGTAGAGGTAGACCATAGTGTTAAACTTGCATTTAGTAAATTGATCCCTTAAAGTGCTTTTTTTTTCTTTGGGTTACGAGCATGGAGCAATTCAAGGTGGTCACGAAGCAACACTTAAAATACGGATCCAGCTAGATATCACATCCTTAAAAATAGCAGAATCAGAGACTGGGTTTTTCACATAGAAGAAAATCTATTTCCTATCTTCTCTCTTTGTTATCTCCAAAATAATTTATTATAAAAACAATATTTGGTATAATAGCATATCTATAAGACAGTTATTGATGTTCTATTAAAAAGCATTTCTGCTCTTGTAGATCTGAAGTAATTGAAAATATTATCCACACATTTTTATATTGTATTTTTTTTACAGAAATTGTCCTTTACAGAGGTAGGACATTACTCCATTTTTGTTAAAAATCTCAGACAATTCAGATCTGGGTTTTTTGTACATTTACATTTAAGATGCTATCACAATGTGGCAAATTTTATGTAATAGCTTCTAGTGTCAGAAAGGTGATAACAACTATTCAAAGTATGATTGTAGTCCATACTAATGGAATATCACTTTTTTATCAGTGTAAAGAGTATAAGAAGACAGATGTAAAGAGTTTTGTTAATGATTAATATTACAGGAGGCTGAAGGGAGGCCTACTAGGCTCAAAATGGGGCATGGGGGGGTCTTCCATGCATGTGTGGGGGCAGGGTTGCACGGGGGAGTGTCATGTGCGCTTACATGGGGGCAGAAGGCATGCATGGAGGGCATGCAGCATGCACAGAAGCGGGGCGCATGGGAGGTGTCACATGTGCGTTAGAGGGTGTCGCATGCATGCGCTCTCGGCATGCGACAACAAAAAGATTAGCCATCACTAGTATAGATCAACTGATCTTGAGAATCATCAATCCATACTACATGTGAACTATGCCGATAGTAAAGTATAATAAGTACAGTATTTTGTAAGCAAAGATTAATGTTGATGCATAATGAGAAGAGGATAACTGTGGCATGCCATTTCTGGTTCTATTGCACTGTACTAAAAATGTATGAGAGCAATCTGAGAGCACTTATTTCCCCCATAGCAACTGCCTATTTCAGACTTGAAGAAATGTAGGTCTAATAAGAATCAATGAAAATGATAAGTGAGTCTCAGCAACACAGCTGCTCAACAGAAGCACTATAAAGGCAGGGATCAGCTTTGGTAGCAAAGAAATCCCATCATATTACATGCCTGTCTTCATGTTTTAAATGGACTCAGGTAGTGGCAACACAAGCCCTACCAATAAAACATGATCTTCACTTTGAATATCACTGTCCTACTTATTTTCTCTTGAAAAATGCTATATTCAAGATGTCTGGAGATCCAAAGTTAAGCTACTTTATTTATTTTGTATAAAATTTCTCAATTCCTATTGATGTGTGTCTCTACAATACAGATGTTCTCATTTTTTATTTATATTGCTGTTTATTTTGTTGGACAAATACATTGGATTTTATGCCTGTTTTACAACTGGTATAATCAATTCCCCTTTGGCCTGATATTAGATGTGGATTTCAGTGGAAGTATAGAAAGGATGCTTTCAAAGGCTCATATGGCAGGGATCTTTCAAGCTTCACCTAATTAGCTTTGCATTACATGAACTCTTTTTTTTTTAAAATGTAGTTTAGAAACAACAACTTTTGCATGTTCAGTCTAACAGATTTATATGCACAAGCATTGCTTTGTGATTATCAAAATGAAGAATAAAGTCCCTTGAAAGTGTTTGCAATTTTATAATTGATGTTATGTAGAACAGGGCTTAACAAAACATTGCTAGATAGATTAGAAAATGTACTTTAGAAGGATGAACCTAAAGAAGGTAATTTTTATCATCTTTGGTGGATTTGTAATAAAGCAAAGAAATACTGGGTTCATTCATTTTATAATGCAGATTTTTAAAACTAGCATAAAATCGAAACCTGAAGTTTTTCTTTTAGAATTATTAGATAAGCAGTTGGAGCTTTGTTATTGTATATGTCGACTGCAGCAATAATTCTATATGCACAGAAATGGAAAGATATATCAATCCCTACAGTTGTCTGGACAGAAGAATAGATGGAAAAAGTGATGGAGTTAATAGAAATGGCAAAACTGATAGTTTTAATTAGAGAAAAGAACATATCCAGCTTTGTTTTTACTTGGCAACCGTTTCTGGATTTTGTGCTCGAGACAGAAAAAAAAATGAATACTTGACATTAGGCTTTGCTGATTGATATAGTTTGTTGTTATAGAAATGGCTAATATTTATTAAGTTGGTAAAGTAAAAAGTTGAGGTGGTTATTTTATTCTGTATTTTACTGCACTGAAAAACAATGGAAGTGAATGCTTTTGTTTTCTCTCCCCCCCCCCCGCCCCATATCTATACCTTTTCTTTCTCTCTTCCATTTTCTATCATCTTTATTTACATTTGTATTTTATGATAATTTTAATTTAAAAAGTAAAAATAGATTGGAAAGAGAATGAGTAAATCATCCAAAGTGATTACTGTTATTATGGGAACTGAAATCCAATAGTTGAATGGTTTCAGACTGGAGAAAAAGCTCAAATCACCACATATGACAATAGCACTCAAGTTTCTGAATCAGAACTAGACCTATTTTTATTTACATCACTACCAAACATTGCATAAAAAGTTATTTTATAATGGAGGTATGATGTTGGAGGTAAACGGCCCAGAATCACAAAAGTATGATGGAGAGTATAGAAATTTGATTATTAAATAAAATTATTATATTTGAAAGCTGTCCCTTACCCAACTTCCAAAACAGAGTCTCTGAAGACCCAATTCAATTGATACGCTTAGCCCAGGTAGGAAGAACATTGAAGATATATTTACTAGAAAAAGTGAGAGAAAGGCAAAGGAAGCAGTTTCAATATTATACTGCTAGGTGCAAACACAGCCATCACAGGCATCAGATTCAAGTAACTCTAGACTTACCACCATTCATTTAGTGAACATTCAAAGTTATGGCACTGAAAAATGTGACATGTGACCATTTTTCACACTTATAACCATTGCAGCATCTCTATGGTCACATGATCAAAATTTGGCTGCTTGGCAACTGGAATCTATTTATGATGGTTGTAGAGTCCTGGGGTCATTTGATTATCTTTTGCGATCTTCTGACAAGCGAAGTCAATGACGGAAACCAAATTTACTTAATGACCACACAATTCACTTAGAGTGATTTGCTTAACAACTGTAGAAAGAAAGATTATAAAATGGGACAAAGCTCACTTAACATCTTGCTTGCAATGAAAATTTAGGGCTCAACTGTGGTCGTAAGTCAAGGACTGTCTGTACATGTACAAATCTGATACGTTTTTAAGCATACAAAAATACTATTTCTCACCCAACATTATAGCTTCCCAACTGCAGAACACAAAAAAATTACACATTACTAATTCTAGGCAACACTTTCAAGTCATTTATTTGATACTATTGGCAGTATCTCTAAAATCTTTATTTCCCTGAAGGATTTGATCCTGTTATATTTTATTGTCATAAAGATTCACTGCCAGGAGGGAAAGAAACATCAAATGCATGAAAAATGATCACAGCAAGGATAGCTAATTCAATGGCAATACTAAGATTTTAAGAAAACAGTATAAAAATAAAAAAGATACTCAGCCTGCAAAAATACAGAATGCTCCATTTATTCTCACAATATGTAAAAACAAGGAAATTTTTCAAACCAGTAAGTCTAAATTGTAGTTAATACTTTTCTGAAAAAAGTTGCATATAGTACTGAAATATCATCTACAACAGGGGTGTCAAACTCAAGGTCTGTGAGCCCGATCTGGCCCATGGGGTGCATAGATCTGGCCTGCAGGACTGCCCTGGATACAGCAAAGGACTGCCCCCCCCCAGTGCCTCTGCCAGCAAAAACAGCCAAAAATGGAGCTTGAGAGGGCTGCATGCTGTCCCCCCCCCAGCTCCATTTTTCACAGTGATGGCCTCCTGCAGCCCTCTGCCAGCAAAAACAGAGCTCAGGGGGGCCATATATTTCAATGTATGGTATTAATCTATGCTTTATTTGGGTATTGGTTGCTGGAGAGGATGCATTCTGGTCTTTTTTTGCTTACTTCTTAGTTTTGTTGCCTTTTGATGATGTAGATGTGGTTTATCTCTCTGTATTTATTGATGGTCAATTTGTCTGAATGCCAAGCTTCCAGTATTCCCCTAGAAATTTTGGATTTAGCTTTTGACTCCTCACAGTTTCCCAATTAAGACTATGGTTGAGTCTGTCAATGTCTTACAAGATTAAGGAATTTTCATTGTATCTTCTGACAGCTAGTTGATGTTCATGGATACACTCTGCTAGTCTTCTACCTGTCTGTCCAATATAGTGGCTGTTATGGTCCTTACACTGTAGATGCTCCTGGATCCAATTGTTCCACATTATCCTTGGTCTTAGGGAGACAATAGATTATTTTTCAATAGACTTGCATTCCCATTTTTTGCCTGTAATTTCCTCTGCTGATGAGGATACTCAGGAAGGGTAATGTATTATTATTTCCTTCTACTGTTGTGAATACTGTTCCTTTGAAGATGTTGATTATTTCATGTATCTTCTCAGGTTATTCCTTTTTTATTATGATGGTGTCCTCTATGTACTGGATCCATACTTTGTATGTGTGGCAGTACTTATAATTTCCAGATATATACATTTTCTTGGATTTCTATGGCAAGTTCTATGGTTTCCAGTGCTGCTTCTAAGACTACAAAGAATTCTAACTGATTAGCATTGTCTATGTTATAGCTGAGGCTTTTCTAGAGAATATTGTGTTACATGATGATGCTACATTACAATACAATACATCAGCAGAGTTGGAAGGGACCTTGGAGGTCTTATAGTCCACCCCCTGCCTAAGCAGGAAACCCTATACCATTTCAGACAAATGGCTATCCAACATCTTCTTAAAGACTTCCAGTGTTGGGGCATTCACAACTTCTGGAGGCAAGTAGTTCCACTGATTAATTGTTCTAACTGTCAGGAAGTTTCTCCTCAGTTCTAAGTTGCTTCTCTCCTTGATTAGTTTCTATCCATTGCTTCTTGTTCTACCCTCAGGTGCCTTGGAAAATAGTTTGACTCCCTCTTCTTTATGGCAACCCCTGAGATATTGGAACACTGATATCATGTCTCCCCTAGTCCTTCTTTCTATTAAACTAGACATACCCAGTTCCTGCAACTGTTCTTCATATGTATTAGTCTCCAGGCCCCTAGTCATCTTTGTTGCTCTTCTCTGCACTCTTTCTAGAGTCTCCACATCTTTTCTACATCATGGTGACCAAAACTGAAGGCAGTATTCCAAGTGTGGCCTTACCAAGGCATTATAAAGTGGTATTAACACTTCATGTGATCTTGAGTCTATCCCTCTGTTGATGCAGCCTAGAACTGTGTTGGCTTTTTTGGCAGCTGCTGCACACTGCTGGCTCATATTTAAATGGTTGTCCACTAGGACTCCAAGATCCCTTTCACAGTTACTAATGTTGAGCAAGGTACCACCTATACTGTACCTGTGCATTTCGATTTTGTTGCCTATATGTAGAACCTTACTCTTTTCATCATTGAATTTCATTTAATTAGATAGTGCCCAATGTTCATGTTTGTCAAGATCCTTCTGTATCTTTAGCCCATCTTCTGGAGTGTTGGCTATTCCTGCCAGCTTGGTGTCATCTGCAAATTTGATGAGTTCCCCATTTATTCCCTCATCCAAATCCATCCAATTGATGAAGATGTTGAAGAGTACTGGGCCCAAAACAGAGCCTTGGAGTACTCCACTACATACCTCCATGTAGATGCAGTTCCATTGAGGACTACACGTTGAGTGCGGTTGGTCAGCCAGTTATGAATCCATCTGGTGGTAATGCTGTCTAACCCACATTCTTCTACTTTATCTAGTAGTAGGTTATGGTCTACCTTATCAAATGCCTTACTGAAGTCAAAGTAAACTATATCGACGGCATTCCTCTGGTCCACTAATTTTGTCACTTTGTCAAAGAATGCAATAAGATTAGTCTGGCATGATCTGTTTTTCAAAAACCCATGTTGGCTTTTGGCTATTACTTTGTTTGCTTCTAGGTGTTTGCTAATTCGTTGCTTGATTATCTTTTCCAGAATCTTTCCTGGTATTGAGGTCAGGCTGATAGGTCTGTAGTTTCCTGGATCTGTTTTTTTTTCCTTTTTTGTAGATAGGAACCACATCAGCTCTTTTCCAGTCCTTAGGTAGTTCCCCAGTGCTCCGGGATCTCTGAAAGATATAGTTCAGTGGTTCTGAGATCTCGTCTGCCAGTTCCTTCAGAACCCTGGGGCGTAATCCGCCCAGTCCTGGTTGTTTGAACTCGTCTAGGGTAGACAGGTGCTCACTTACCATTTTCTTCCCTATTTCAACTTGTGTTCCTAATCTGATTTTTGTGGTGCTGTTTTTGATAGGTTGGACTGCTTTATCCCTTTGTGTAAAGACAGATGCAAAACGTGAGTTAAATAGTTCTGCTTTCTCCCTGTTGCTTGTCACCTTCTTGCCACTTTCTCCCATTAATGGACCAATTGTTTCCTTAACTTTTTTCTTGTTTTTAACATGTTGGAAGAAGCTTTTTTTTGTTATTTTTTACTTTTGTGGCAAGCCTTTCTTCATTGTGAGCCTTAGCTTTCCTCACTTCATCTTTACATGCTCGGGCTATTTGCTGATATTCTGCCTTTCCACTTTTTATACTTATCTTTTTTGTCTTTCAATTTGTCAGAGAGTTCTTTATGCAGCCATGCTGGTTTCTTTTGGGAGCTGTTATTTTTCTTCTTTCTTGGTATTGTGCTAGACTGGGCTCTTGTAATCTCATTTTTCAAAATTTCCCAAGCTTCTTGAGTTGTTTTCCCCTTGAGGATTCTCATCCATGGAATTTTTCCTAAGCTCTCTCTAAGTTTGTTGAAATTAGCTCTCTTAAAATCCAAGATTCTAGTTTCACTGTTCTACTACTTGTGTTTGCAAAATATTGAATTCCAATATTGCATGGTTATTTGCCCCCAGGGTTCCTGTGGCTTCAACACCTTCTATCATTTCCTTTCTGTTAGTGAGAATTAAATCCAATATGGCTGACTTTTGTGATCTGACTTTTCTTACGTAGGTGGTTCTCTTGATTGTCTAGTTTCTATATTGGCTTGGTGTTTTAGTTTTTAGTTTTATTTTTTTGAGGGATGCTTTCTCCACTGCTTTGATTCTATGTTCTTCTGGTCTGTGGTATGACTGTCTGGCATATATTTTCTTGGATTTCTATGGCATGTTCTATGGTTTCAAGTGCTGCTTCTAAGCCTACAAAGAATTCTAACTGATTAGCATTGTCTATATTATAGCTGAGGCCTTTCAAGAGAATATTGTGTTCTGTGGATAGTAGACATCTAGACATTTATGTTCAAGTACCTCTTTGTTTCCGGTATTTAGATTAAACAATTTGCTTTGGAATTTTGTTTTCCTGTTTTCAGCTTATCTTATATTGATGAATGCTGTCATATTAGAATCCAGATACAATAGAAAACTCTGAATTTCCCACAGTTGATTTCACATGAACCTCCTTAGCAGATGCTGATTACTGTCCTATTTTTAGGTCATGAATACATAGCCATCCCAGTTTCGTTGCTAAGCTTATAACTAAAGCCCTGTCAAAAATATAATAAAAAAGGTACATGATTTACGAAGCTATCAGGAGAAAAACTGCTATTGTTCAAAAAGCAATGGAATATATCATCTGATATTTTTTATCTTTAACTGGTTTAACCAAGCACTCTTTATCTGTCCCTAGAAAAATGACATGGCATTCTTCAGAGTTTCCTTAGTAAAGGAACCATATAACAATTTCCAATGTTGTGCCAAGCACATTAAAAGCATGTTGTGGCATCTTAAAGAAAAATTGAATGAATAAAAATATACCTTATTTGTTTCTGAATAATGTATTAGCATCTAGGTACCCATTCAAATACTACAGGACTCCTGTACTGCTGAAATTATGGAGGAATAAACCATCTCTTTTTGGAAAGCAAGCATTCTTCTAAAGCCATGTCCTGTGCATATTTTTCACACTTATTATTTTCAAGGAGTAGTAGAAACACTCTCAGAGGTAATTTTTATGTAAATTGTGGCTCATTTATATTCAGAATTCCATTTACCATTACCTAGATTTCAATACATATTTGTAGGGTTAAACCATTTTTTTTCTTTCTCTTTTGATAGCAAAGCTTTGAAACCCTCTTTAAGCTCTTCATAGAAACCAAACAATGTGCCAGCCTTGCTGTCTTAAAAACCATGCTATTCTGGTAATCAGAAATAAAGGATGGCTTAAAATGAATACACTGTTTTAGAAATAAATATGGAATCTCAAGCACCCTTTTCTGTTTTTGTTGCCAAGGCTACACTTCTGTCCCCATAATAATAACCTTTGTATCACTGAGTTAGGAAAAGTGAAGTAATGCTTAACTTTTCGATTAGGAAAGAAACACACACCTTTTGGTTATTTCCTGAAAAGAAGGATAGACAAATACAACCAATCTTCCAAAAGTATTATAAACTGTAGCTAGTTGTACACAGTAAAAGACTGCATCTCTCAGTCAAAAATGTTGTTTAGCTACAGGTAAAGTAACTCTCCTTAGACCAGCAATCTCTTGTTTTGGATGATGTCAATGCTTTGTATTTTGAGCTGTCTTTGCAACTAAGTGCAGTAATGGCCTAAATGCATCTTCCACACTCAGCCAAAATACTTTGCCTAAGTTCTTAAAAAAAATAATCCAGAGATTTTTATCAACTTCATCCTACATTTTTGTTGTTTTTCATAGTATTTCAGTCTTTTAAAATTGTTTTTTTAGATCCATTTTGAAGGGGTAGCAATGCCAGTTATGGATGCAACAGATACTATTGCACATACAGTTGTTATGTTACTGAGCTCTGATTAACAAAAAAAAAGTGAGGGTTGATATAATCATAGTAGACGGTGCTGTGTGATCTATAATGCTTCCAGATTGTTTCTAGGTCCGGTTCAAATTGTACCAATTCAAACTGCAGCCCAGCCGTTATTATTCATACATAAATTATTCTGCCATTAAACTGCCACCGTCACTGATGCTGATTGAGGAAATTTGCAATGCTCTGTATTAGACTTCAATTCCCTTGAAAGTTAAAAAAAATGAATCATTGTTCTTTATATTTCTTGTCATTATACACCAAAGTAATTCATTGCATAATAAATACTAAGAATGCCTTTCATAGAGATCTTCTTTTGCTAACTCTTCAAACTACTACCTTAATAGGGAAGAAGAAGCATGACATTATCAAAAGTAGTTTATAAAAGCACTTAGATATGCAGGTCAGCTTCCACAGAAATCAGACTTGCATTTGTAGGTAGCTACATAAATGTGATGGCTCCTGAGAATATGACTGCATGAGGCAGGAAAGAATAGAATAGAGCACCTGACAAAACAGAATAAAAACAACTGAACTCTTATATAACAATAACTGGAGGCCAGTTGCATCACTGGGTAGAAAAACTAATTTTAGCATAATGTTTGCTTTGGAGATAAAGCTCACTTTTCATAGGCAAATGCATGTTAAACAAACTTAGGACAAAGGCAAGAGCAAAAATATCGTTCTAAATATGTGGGATAGTAAATGGTAGATTTTTATTTGATTGTTCAGTCTGTGAATCTTATCACAAACCACCAGCATTTGCATGCATGTAACATACTATATACTATGGAACCATCTTTGTCCCATTGCATCTGCCAGTCCCATCTGGTCAGGCTGAGAAAGTATGTTGCAAATCCCATCTTTTAAAGAACTTCAGGAGGTGGGGGGTCCTAGAGGAGAGCTTTCTCTGTCCTTGTCCCCATCCTGTGGAATAATCTGCCCCCTGGAGGTGAGGCATGTCCCTACTCTCCTGGCCTTCTAAAAAGGAGTCAAACATGGCTCTATGGCTTCATTGAAGAGCCACGCACCCATAGGGTTATCTGGTGCCCTGAAAACTTACCCTTCACTTTTTAAATTAATTTTAATAGTGTTTTAACATCCTTACCTCTTTCTAAATTTTTAAATTTTTATATACTGTTTTATTTACAGCCCAGAGTCTCTCTCTAAGGAAGATAGGCAGTTCAAAACTATGACAAATACATACCTACAAAAATACATACATACATACGCCTAGTTTCAAATCATTAAACATACCAAACTGATTTATTGTTATAATATATATTAGCTGATAGCCAGCTATATCCAATCTCATGCCTTCCAGATACTTTGGACTTAAAACTCGTATCCCATGTGCAGAATAAACTTGTTCTTTACTTGGATCATTGGGATTTTTTTTCTTTTTCAGCATTAAATAAAGAAAATAATACTTCTGAAATTTACTCCATTAGCTAACTAACTACATTGTCTAAGTAAGTGTGATTTGAAACATTGTAAAGATATTAAATTAAAAATGCATTTTCTTCAGCTGTATAAAGTAATAGGTATCAAGATTAATTTTAAAAACAGGAGAGATCCACACATTTGTTAAAGAAAAATTATTAATGATTTTATACATATTACTATTAGGCACATATATAAAACCATATAGGCATTCTTATCTCATTTAATTATTTTATTTAAAGAACTTTGAATTATAACATAGCAGTACAACATCTATTCTTACATTATTCACTCATTTCAAAAATAACCCCTGATTTTGATGTACATATTTCATTGTCAAACTTTTCAAAGATCCAATTCATTAAAAGCAATATAAATAAAATATATTATAAAATATATTATTAACAATATGTAGGTATTCTGAACATTCTAACCTTACTGTTAACATACCAGAAGTAGAAATATTTTTCTTAAGAAATATCATTGATATTTGAATGAAAAAAGGGTGTACGGAAAAGGTTAACACCAAAACTGTTAACCACTTCTCTACAGAACTATAAGGAGCAATTCACATATGAACAGATATTCACATATGAACAATTAAATTAATTTTTGTATTGCTCATGCATATAATACAGCAATCTTCTCAGATTGTTTCTTTCCAACTGGGTCAAAGTAGATAAAGGTCAGGAAGATAGAACCTTGCCCTCTTATGCCTATGTAGAGATTTCAGCCTAATTCCCCACTTTACTCCTCCCCTGGCTCGGATAGTCTCTTTGCCATCATCAACACCTATTACAATTTTCAAGATGAAGGAAATTATTATAGAATGATAGTCCCATTCTCTTATATTTTTATAGCTTTTTCATTCTACTTGCATATCCCCAATTTAGAGATGGGGAGAAAGATTACTTTATCTCTATCACTTCACATAAAATTTTGTTGGGTGCATTTTGTGTAAAGTTTGAGTTGAACATATTCCAGAATCAATATTGTCAAATTCTTAATATGGGTTTCTAAATAACATTAGAACATGATGCTGGAAAGAATGTAGAATTAACAAGAAGATGAATAAATGATGGATAAATAGGGATACTAAATGCTTATTTAATAAAATTGTATGATGTCTTCCTCAAGACAGAGGAAAAGAAATTCTTATTCATGCTATACATAGTTAAAAAACTGATTCAGTACTGCTAGGTGTAGCAGTGTCTGCATAAAACACAGTGCTTGATTCTACTGATTAATCCAAGTAATTCACATAATCTCTGAGCCTCCGTCCAGTATGTGAATACAGACAATATGTTTATATCAAGAATGGCCAGAGAACCTACTCTGTTTATTATCAAAAGGCACTGCACCTGGATCATTAGAGTACCTTTCCTCAACTTGTATCCTCTTATGTATTTGAACTGTAATTCTCAGGAAGTTCAAAAACTTTAAAAATCTAATCCAATAGGTGCCCAAAAAATCAAAATCATTAGTCCTTTATGCATTCTCATATAAAAGGACACAAAGAACTATGAAGGTAGAAAACTTGACCTTTAAAAAAATTCAGCTTCATTCTCTGCCATATGCTATTTTTGAGTTGTTTCCATTAGGAAGGCTGTACACTGAACTAATAAACAAAATTTAAAATCCCTAATGAATGTGATGTGAGCAGAATGGCTAAGCCTTTATGTTTTGTGTCAAGGAGCCCTGATTCAATTAGTGGCCTTTCTATTTGAAAGGATAAGGTAATGGAAAAGATTCACTCCCTAACATTTTATCAAGCCACTGAACCGTTAATAGGCAGTGTCCTATGTTGCTAATATTTAAGATTTTTTTTCTAGTCCAATCCCCTAATATTTTCTTCCTGCTTGTATTCATGGGAGTCTTTAAACTATGAGGTGATGTCTGGTTTTTGTACCAGTACAGCAATAAACAATTTTGCAATGAATCAGTTCATAGGGCCAGGTTAATGTACCTTACCATAAGCCCTGTGACTACTTACTGCCTACACCGAAACTAATTATTTTTCCAGAAAGCCCTGGTATTTGGTGCCATCATGTGGGTCATTTCAGAAAATGCAACCTAATATAAAGAGACAATAAAATTGTCATGAAATGTTAATTTTCACTTCTACAACAAGCAGATCCAACATGAACTGACGAAATGATTGGTTATATATTAGTGGCATGAATATTTTGACTGGAAGTAAAAATCCATTCTATTGTTCTGAAGTTTTTCTGGGGAACAATTTGCCTCCAGAAGTTGTGGATTCTCCAACACTGGAATTTTTAAGACAAGATTGGACAACCATTTGTTTGAAATGGTATAGGGTTTCCTGCCTGAGCAGGGAGTTGGACCAAAGGTTTTCTAATGTCCCTTCCAACTCTTATTATTCTGTTCAGTTAAGTTGCAAGTTCCTAGTTCCTGAGTTTAAAATGCTGGATCCTAAATTCTCCTTAGCTGATTCAATATCTTTTCTTCAATCTTTGGAGCTTCAGAAAACCTACTATCTTTCTGGAAATAGAAGTACATTTTGCAGGGATCAAGTACAAAGCTGCTGTCTTTCCATTATTCTGTTACCAATTAATAGAGTTGTGAGCAATCTGTAGTACATATTAACTTTGGCCATACAGGTGCATTTATGCAAATCAACTGGTCACTGAAACATGGATCAGTTGATCAATGCTAGCCATGTGATGGCGTATATAGGGTATGCAGATACGCTTCTTTTAACCTGCCAACTGGATTGCACCCCACCTGGGATGGTTTGCAAAAACAGTTCCTCTATTATAGAACTATTCAGTGAGAAATTAAGAAGTACCAAAACAAAAATTTCAATTACAGGCGAGTTTTAGAAGTAAAAAAAAAATTGCTACAATAAAGCAAGATGACTGACAGTCTTACTGCACATCATTCTTTGCCCAGAATGGATAGTCTATCCACTAATGCAGGATTTTTTAAACTCATGCTAGCTGAGGAATTCTAGGAGTTGAAATTCACACTTAAAGTTGCAGAGGTTAAGGTTGTAATGTCTCACCTTTAGCAGTTTCAGGAAACTCTCTTAGCCACCTATTATTTTGTATAGATAGGATATGCCAAATACTTAATAATTAATTCTGAAGTAAAATTAGCTAAAACCCTATTCACCAAAAACCTAGAGCATAACTCCCAAACAGAAGCTGTTGAACATCTCATCTTCCTATAGTTATAGATTTGAGAAAGATACATTGTTCATAATCAATCCATTGTTCCATGCCCTGTGGCCTATATATTCCTGGTTCCCAGCAAGTTGACTCTAGCACTTGATTCCAATTAATAGATTAATAGAAGGAACTCCTTCAATTGCTTAAGAACAGTGCTGAGATAATTTTTTCTTGTTCTAGAACCTCAATTAGGAAACCATTACATACGTGAAAAAGAATTCTAGCTTCTTGAGAAACAAGAAGAAATGGTATGAATGAGAAAATTATATAACTTATCTCAATTTCTTTCTTCAGTATATTTCTGCAGAAAAAAAATAATTTGTAGTGTTCTCATTTTTAAATCTGTTTTAATTATGTTTCATGATATGCATCTTTATTGCTTTCTATTGCATTTTAATATTTTATAGCACAAAATATTGGGAGCGCACTAGATTATTTAATTTACTTAGGGGATTTTAATATTGTGATTTTAATTGTCTCCATTCATTTGTCCACCTCCTCTTTATATACGTCTTTGTATACGTCTATATTATATGTATGTCTGTCTATACTTGTATTTTTATGTTTTTATTGTATGCCGCCCCGAGTCCTTCAGGAGAGGGTGCGGCTAAGAAATTATTATTATTATTATTATTATTATTATTATTATTATTATTATTATTATTATTATTATTATTATTATTATTATTATTATTATTATTATTATTATTATTATTATTATTATTATTATTGGGAAGGCTGAAATCACAACAGGATACAGTTTACAGCAATAGAACAACAGAATTTGTTTTCTATTGATTTCCCTTTTCTGACCTAATATACTACTTTACCTAGTTACTATAGAAAGTTACTTTGAGCATGGGGGAAAGAGTTCTGTTACTGAAGTTATAAGTATTCTAAATTCAGTCCAATTCATTACATGGTATACTATAAGGAAACTATGGTAATCTTAAATTCTGGAATTATGTATATCTCAGGAGCCAGATCCACAATATATCCTGAAACTTGATCTTAAGGGCTGACCAGTAATGGACTGGATGTAAGCTACCAATTTTGGACAAAAAAGTACAAAATAAAAGATCCACCAAACCAACATAATGATTTGGTACTGACAATAATAACTTTTCAATGAAGCCAAAATATCAAGAAGATTTCAATAATTTATCTAAATAAAAAGCTGTAATGAAACTGGGAAGCTGTTAATTAACTATATTTTCCCATTTCCTTTAGAAACCAAAGCTCTAGTTATAAGCTTTAGAAGAAGCAAAACAGGGTTTGGCTTTGGATGTCTGAAGAAGTAGAGATCTTAAAGGATTCTTGTATGCTTTGTACAGTGGCGTGCGGTGAGGTTTATGACTGGTGAGGCACTGACACAGTGCTGAGTTTCAAATATTTTTAGACTTGTGGACTTCAACTCCCAGAATTCCACAGCCAGGCATGCTCAGTTCCAATTTAAAGCAACAGCATTTGTTTTTCTCCTTTGCTCCTTCTTTCTTTTTCTTCTCCTTCCCCTCCTTCCTCCCTCTCTCCCTTCCTCCCCCTCTCAAACACACACACACACACAGAGAGAGAGAAGTTGGATTGGACTATCTCTCCTACCCCTTCCCTCTCTCACTCACTCTCAAACAAACCCCCCCCCACACACACAAAAGTTGGATTGGATATCTTTTCCAGTGGCTTGAAAGCAGCTCCTCTGCCATCCCCCCCCCCCATTCCCCTGCTGCCTTTCCCAAACACCTCCACCATTGCAAATGCAGCCTGCTGTCTGGGTGGGAAATGCCTGGAACACAATAAAGCCCACCCACCACCTCCTGCTGGCAGGCTGGGGTGAGAGGAGAGGCAGAGAAGCCGGAGGGGAGCCGAGCCGAGCCTTCCAAAAGAAAGAGGCTGGGGGGAAGTGTGTGTACTACAGCATGGCTCTTTGCCTGGCTTCCTGCCTCCTCCTGTGGTCTCCCCAGTGCTCGCTTGTGCTCTCCCTCCCCAAGGGTAGTTTGATTGCAGGTGGAGCCACGTTGCCTTTTCAAACTTGTAATCAGTGAAGCTGGGCTAGATTTTTATATAGTTTTATCCAGCTGTGTGTGTGAGAGAGAGAAATGAATGAGGGCCTGGGGAGGAAGTCACTACACTTGGGGAGGGAGAACACCAGTGAGGTTAAGCAGAGTCATCCACAGTGAGGCAGCAACTAGCTCAGCTTTTTCCTTTTACTTTTTTTTTCATGATGAGAGTGATGAGGCTGTGCCTCACTTGCCTCACCTGACTGCAAGTCACTGGCTTTGTAGAATTTACAGATGATTCTTTTGAAATCCTGATTAATACCAGAATGAGGAAATCACTGGGGATTAGATGTTTAAACAACTGTTGTTATTCACATGACCCTTTTGTTCTATGATAATGAAATGCCTTGGCATGAACGGCTGGATCATGGAGAGAAATCAGGGCTCAACCTAACCGAACAGGTTGTCTCTCTTCTTTATTGTACAATTGTATTATTTTAAATGGATATACAGCTATTTACATAACTTTATTTCATTCTCAGCTACTCCAAATGGGCTGGAAAAAATTGGGATCTGAGCTCTGTTTTCTCCACCCTGCCAAAGGAATTCAGAGCCCCTCCTTGGCAGGCAAGTCTTTCAGTCAGACACAGTCATTGACTTTCTGAAGAAGCCAGAGAAAAGAGTGCAAATCACAATCACATGATTATGGAGCACTTGGCAACTGACAGTAAGTGTGAAAAAGTTGCCAAGCATCCAGACCATGATTACTGTGACTGGGGTGAGGGGGAGCCATGACCTTTTACATCACCTGGAACTGCTTCCTGGGGCCATGAAATACTCTTTCTGAAGATTATAGTGATTTTGAACAGTCATTAAATGACTGGTTGTAAATCAAGGACTATATATAATATGCCAACTTTAATACTTTTACTGCAGCTTCATCTATTTCTTATTTTAAGTTGATGGGAAAATGTGTGTTTGTGCGTGTGTGTGTGTGTGTGTGTAGCAATTGTGGGTTCAGTGGTTACAAATCCTTTTTTGGACCGCACAATGTCCTAGGATTTCAAATGATCTAACTATTTTACATCAAGGAAAGAAAACTCAATTTTATTTGCTGAGGGCCACAACACCACAGAGACACTGTTGAACGTTGTATAAGGTTGAGAGTAGAGCCAAAAATAGATAGAGAAATACACACCCTCTCTCTGAAATCTGGGAGTCCTCCTGGATACGCGTCTTAGTTTAGAAGAACACCTTACTGCCGTGACCAAGGGGGCCTTTTACCAAGTTCACCTGGTATGCAAGTTGCGCCCCTTCCTCGATCGGGATGCCCTGTGCACAGTCACTAACGCCCTCGTCCTTTCTCGCCTGGACTATTGTAATGCTCTCTACATGGGTCTGCCCTTGAAGAACACCCGGAGGCTCCAGCTGGACCAGAATGCGACCGTGCGGGTTGTCATGGGGGTACCTAGGTGCTCCCATGTTACACCCCTTTTAGGCAGCCTGCATGGGTTGCCGGTTGTTTTCTGGGTGCAATTCAGGGTGTTAATTATGATCTTTAAAGCGCTCCATGGCTTAGGCCTACTGCCACCAGTAGCCTCCCACCGTCCAGTACAATCCCACAGAGTTGGCCTTCTCAGGGTGCCATCGGCCAGGCAGTGTCAACTGGCGACCTCCAGGGGGAGAGCTTTCTCTGTGGGAGTGCCTTCTCTTTGGAATGAGCTGCCCCCAGAGCTTCGCATAACCTCTAACTTCTTCCGGTGCGCCCTAAAAAGTTGGCTTTTTCAGCAAGCCGGCCTGGCCTAAATAGAATAAAATAAATTATTAATTTTAAATTGTCAATTTTAATTTACCTAAGTTTGATGTAAATTGTCAATTGAAGGTTATTGGATTTTCTATTTAATCTTTTTAAACTTTTGTCAAATGTGTTTTTATGTTGCACGCCACCCTGAGTCCTTTGGGAGAAGGGTGGCATAGAAGTCCAATAAAACCAAAACCAAACCAAACTCAGCGTCTTTAACCCCTAGTCTATTATGTCCCCTAATCCTAATTATTAAAAAAACAAAACAAAGGAAGTTGATGCCCTGCAATATACATTATTTATGGAACAAGCAAAAGATATTTGACATTGTTTTAATTTAAGATCACCAGAAAGACTGCACAGTAAGATAGATAAAGTCTAATTTTTATTTGGATAAATTTAAACTTAAGTAAAATATAAAAAGATGTACTAAAAGTCCAAATATCCAAAATAAATAAGATGATAAGCTCAGGAAGAAAACTACATCATCTTATTTCTTTTTATTTTAAATTTCCTTAAAATTATTTTAATTATTAAATACAGTAGCATGTTTATTTGCTAAGCCCTTAGCAATTTTCTACTGTCATATTAAGCATTTCAATTCAACATCAACGTTTTAAGGAGCTTGGGGCTATCTGGGATAATTGCAGGTGGCAAATGATGAAGGGTCCACACACTGTATCTGGAACTAATCCAAAGCACCAAAATTAAAGCAAGGTAACTCCAAGTATAAAAGAAATCACTTGCCTCCCACTCCTGTAGGAAGTGCTGGGCCTCCTGGAGACTGATGGATTTGTGTCGTCTGAATTCATCTTTCACATATTGATCTCCCAGGGTTTTCAGTTCCAGTGGCAACATATGATGAAGCTGAAGGATCTTTTTGTACAGTGTCCTTACTTGGGATATATGTTGGCGTATACTGCCTGGCATAATGTTCAAGAAAGAGCACTGGATTATCTGATGTTTCTACTTGCTTCAGTATTTGTTCTAGAGAAGCAAATTAAAAATAAGTAAGACAGGCATGTATGTATGATTTATGTAGCCACTTAATTAAATGCTACTACAATGCTTGTATGGGTATAAAATAGATGAAGCAAAAGGGGGGGGGGGGTTATGTGTGGGATTTGATGATGCTTTCCACACACAAAATCTCTGTAATCTATGCAGACAAAAAGAAAGAAATATTCAGAAAAAACAGTACCACATTCAGCCTCAGAAAATGTTGAGTTTGGCCTCTCCAGTTGCTGAAAAATTACCACTAAACTGTAATTCTTCAAGTGATGGGAAGAGCAAACTATTATACACATATATAAAAATCAAATTATCACCTTCTATTTACCTACAAATAATAAGGAAAATAAATTTAAAACATAATAAGAAAAGGGAAGATGGTATACTTTACCTTTTTCACACTATTTTCTTTTTATCTATATGCCTCATTGCATTAAACATTTGTTACAAATCTACCCAATATATGTTTGCATATAAAAATATACATATTTTATATAATGAACATTCCCTTAACTTCATCACAAATATTCTTCATATTTTTTATCCATAAATATCTTAGATAATGAATGGAACATTATGTTTTGTTCTTCTAGTCCCCATTGAACAATTTAATTAGCATTCCATTTATTCACATGCATGCTTTACTTTCATCATATATTATCGTTACTACACTTAGAAACCATCCTATTGTATTTCATACTCATACAAAACATTCAGTCACTCAAGTCTATGCACTTTATCATATGCACTCTAAATCAGTGGTCCCCAACCTTTCTAGCTCCATGGACTGGCAGAAGTGACTGAGATGATTTCAGTGGCGGTAGGAAAGGATGGTTTCACACGCAACTTAGATCCCGTGCATGCGCTAATGAAGCCCACAGTTTATGTGGCCCAATTTCTAATGGGCCGTAGACTGATACAGGACCACAGCCCAGAGATTCGGGACCCTGCTTTATATCACCAAACTTTTCTTCTCACATTCTTATATTTCTCATATTTCCTGCTAAGACAAAAGTCTAATCTTTAAATTCCCTGCCTGGCATAAATTTGCACTACACTTCTCAAATTTTGCTCAATGTCAACATAGAGACAGTCTCCTAAATACGACACATATGATCTAAAATGCAGCATAGGAAAGATACAGAAGTGCTTTCCAAACTGAATTCTTCTAGATGTGGCAGAATTTTGTTGGGAATTTTCATCCAGCACGATAGAAGATCTACATAAAGAAATGAAGGCATAGGCTGTTGTGCTGTGATGATACAAGGTTGAGAATTCATTTTGTACAGTTCTAGGAATATTCAAGATGCCCAAATTTAAATACTGGAGCACCAGAGAAGTACAATCAGATGACAATAGGGTGAAACATCAGCTAAGTTACTACCAGTAGCTGTTGCTCAGTAAATTGGCCAATCTCATTCAATGTGGGTGAATATGCTTTTGTGCATCATGGTTAATGCTTCATTGGCGTTTTGAATGTTTACAGCTATCATTTCTTGAGAGAGTAGTCTGGATTGTTATAGATGCTATTATATTACTGATGTTTAAAATAACTAAGTTTTAGTGTAAACTGCTTATTTATGTCATAATACAACATGTAAAATAGTATTTTGGTTTTATTAGCAATACAGAAGATTATGTATTCAATACCACTATTAAGCTCTATTCGTGAGGCTCAAGTCTGAGGTAGAAAATGATTAAAGGAGTCCTTAGGGACCTAAATGTTAACCATTTCACTGCTCAACCATGACATCGAACTGAGAGGAGGCGGAGGAGCAGGAGGAGGAGGAGGAGCAGGAGCAGGAACAGGAGGAATATATTGCTGAACATATAAGATATGCCATTATCTTTAACAGTATCCAGAGCAGCCACAGAACTGTATGCAATATTTTTTTGTAATAATAAAGAAATGTGTTTTGCATTAGGAATACATATACTACTTTCATGATTGTTCATATTAGAATAGCTTAGTTAGTACAATGGTTTCCAAATTATAAACTGCAAAACTCCCATTTTTATTTATTTGTTTTCCATTTTTCTTTCTTTTCTTTTTATTATTAATGTTAATGATTTATTTATTAAATTAATTTGCCACCCATTTTGCTGTGGGGCTACTTCGGGGAGCTTACAACAGTAAGATTGGGGGAGGGATGATAAAAAATGTAGACATCACAATAGCAAAGGAATACAGAAATAAAAATAAACAATAGAAATATAATAATATGAATTTTTAAAATGTTGCTTATTTTGATATTTTGTCTACATTTTGAATTCTTCTAAAATAAAGAATTAAAAAATAATTTCTGCAGTTCAATTTAAGAGTGGGCTAACAAAGGGAACTTCCAGATCAGATTTCATTGACTACGCTGCATAGGATGGAATTATTATGAAAGTGTTTTGATCTTATAGGTCAGTGATGGCGAACCTTTTTTGGCTCACGTGCCACAAGTGGGGGGAGCGCAGGGGGGTCGAGTGCGGGCGTGCCACTCCCATAATGCAACGCGCGACCCCCCCAGTGCACTTGCGCGCACAACGCGCGACACCCCCCCCCCATTTTTACATGGTTTTTTTTGCCCTCCCCAGGCTCCAGGGGCTTTATAGGAGCCTGGGGAGGGCGAAAAGAGCCTCCCCCGACCCCCCCGGAGGCCCTCTGGAGGCTTCAGGGACTGTCCGGAGGCTTCCCTGAAGCCTTCGGAGCGCTTAAAACCACCCTCCGAGCAAACCGGAAGTGACGTCCGGGTTGTTCGGAGGGTCGTTTTAAGCGCTCCGAAGGCATCAGGGAAGCCTTGAACCCAGCTTGAGCCTTCAGGGAAGCCTTGAAGCCAGCTGGCCAGCACGCGCATGTGCGCTGGCCAGCTGACAGAGCAGCGCCTCGCGTGCCCTGATAAATGGCTCCGCGTGCCACTTGTGGCACGCGTGCCATAGGTTCGCCATCACGGTTATAGGTCAAACATCTTTGTTTTCCAATTTCTTCCAGCCTTTTTATCAGTAAAAAAAAAAAAGGACAGAACTTGGGAGTACTAAGAGCTATTCATCTAGAAGCATTCCTTTATACATTGAAGTACATGTAGTCTTCCATTTATGACCACAATTCAGCCCAAAATTTCTATTGCTAAGTAAGGCAGTTGTTAATAGAGTTTTGCCCCATGGAGGCACTGATGTTAAGTGAATAACTGCGGTGGTTAAGTGAATTATGCAGTCATTAAGCCAATGGATTCTGGTTTCCCTATTGACTTTGCTTGTCAGAAGCTAGCTGAGAAGACTACAAATGGCAATCATATTAACCCAGAAGAGTGCAACTGTCATAAATATATACCAGTTGTCAAGTGTGGTCACGTAGTCATGAGGATGCTGCAATGGTCATAAGGGTGAAAACCAGTAATAAGCCACTTTTTTCAGTGCTGTTGTAACTTTGAATCAGGTGTAAAATTCAGCAGGTTCTGGAGAACCAGTAACGGAAATTTTGAGTAGTCTGGAGAACCGGCAAGTACCACCTCTGGTTAGCCTGAGTGGGGTGGGAATGGGGATTTTGCAGTATCCTTCCCCTGCCATGCTCACCAAGCTACGCCCACCAAACCAGTAGTAAAAAATTTTGAATTTCACACCACTGCTTTGAATGGTCACTACCGTATTTTTTGGAGTATAAGATGCACCTTTTTCCCTCAAGAGGCTGAAAACCTGGGTGCGTCTTATACACTGAATACAGCATTTTTTGTCTCCAGAAGCCCCTCCCCCTTCATCAAAATGGCTGTGCAGAGCCTCCAGGAAGCTTTTAGAGAGCTCTTGGGGGCTCGGGAGGGCAAAAATGAGCAAAAAAGAGACGTTTTTTGGCTCAATTTTACCCCTCCAGCCCCCAAGAACATTCTATAAGCTTCCTAAAGGCTATCCATACCCTTTGTTTTACAAAAAATCGGGCTGTTTTCACAAAAGAAAGTGGGCCATTTATGCTCATTTTTGACCCGCCCCTGGAGTACTCTGCAAGCCCCTTAAAGGCTATTCATGTCCTTTTTTTGAAAAAAAACGGGCCCGTTTTTGCGAAAACAAGCCGTTTTTGGGAGGTTTGTGCAAAAAAATTTTTTTTATTTGCCTCTTCAAAACCTTGGTGCGTCTTATACTCCGGTGCTGAAAAATACGGTATTTGTTTCAGAGTAAACATCCCTAAGATAGATAGCAACCAACCTATGGTCACAAGAGCTTCTGGAATGTCCTGAAATGGCATTAGCTATAGGAAGTGTGGGAAATTAAAATACTAGCTTGTAGATAGATTCATTAAAAAGGGGGCATGGATAGCCTTTAGGAAGCTTATAGAGTGCTCCTGGGGGCTGGGGAAAGCAGAAATGAGCAAAAAATGGCCCATTTTTTGCTCAATTTTACCCCCCCCCCAACCCTCAGGAGCACTCTATAAGCTTCCTAAAGACTATCATGCCCTTTTTTAAAACGAAAAACGGGCCATTTTTTTGCTTGTTTTGTGTCCCCCCCCCCCTCCGGAGCACTCTGCAAGTCCCCTAAAGGCTATTCATGCCTTTGGGGGGGGGGGAATGAGCCGTTTTTGGGAGGTTTGCAGAGTGCAAACACTTTTTTTATTTTATTTGCCTCTTCAAAACCTTGGTTATACTCCGGTGCGTCTTATACTCTAAAAATACAGTAAATGAATGGTTGTTAAGGATTACCTGTGAGCTGTGATTTCTAGATCTTGAATAAACTGGCTGAGAGCATATAACTACGATCACCATTCCCAATGGCTGGGTTTATTCCTACAATAACCAAAGAAAGCACATTATGGCTTCATGGGTAATATGACTCATGCCAACAATGAAGTATTTGGCATCTGCCTGCAAGTTGCATTGATATCATTGATATTCATATCTAAACTGAAATGAGAAATCTCACTATGTAAGGTGGCCAGTGTTTCATAGTCCTTTCTCTCTCACAAACACACACACACACACGGAAACATACACATCCATCCATCCATTCATCCCACTCATCCACCTATCTATTCACATATATGTATAAATATTGTTGGAGAAGATTCCTGAGAGTACCCCAGACAGTCAAGAAAACAAACAAATGGATCATAGAACAAATCAATCCAGAATCCTCATCTCAGAAGCAAATGCCCAGAAACAGGCTTTTTACTATTTTCAAATAATAGGAACACCCAGCTCTTTGGAAAAGACTCCAATGCTATGAAAAGTAGAAACAGAGGAAAAGAATGCTCAGCAGCAAGAAGGTGGATGGACTCAGTTACAATGGTGATGGGTGCACCATTGGGAGGCTTGAAAGAACAGGTTAGGGACACATCAGCACGGAGAAAATCTATATGGTCACTAGAATTATAAAACTACTTGATGGCACATAATCACATATATACAGAAACACACATGCATGCATGCACACACAGAGACTACCAACCTACTTATATATCCCTAACACTAACCCTATCTACCTATATGTGTGTGTGTCTGTCTGTCGTCTGTCTGTCTGCCTGTCTACATAGATCAGGGGTGTCCAAACTTGGGAACTTTAAGACTTGTGGACTTCAACTCTCAGAATTCCCCAGCCAGCCATGCTGGCTGGGGAATTCTGGGAGTTGAAGTCCACAAGTCTTAATGTTCCCAAGTTTGGACACCCCTGACATAGATAGATACAGTATCTATGTCTATATCTAACTATTGATCAATCAATAGTTAGATATAGACCACTATGGTTGACTGACTATATATACAGTAGTGGCCAAAATTGTGGAAACCTTTTGGGAAAAGTGTACAGTATTTTTGAGGTTTGATGGCTAATAGCACCACTTGTTTTTGGAGTAATACCATAAAATTATATATCAATGGAAGGATGATTTAATCAAGAATGTAATGCAATAACTTTTATGGAGGATTTGCTATTAGAAGTTATAAAGAAGAAAAGTAAAACGCGTAGAAAAAATGATATATACAAAAATTATCACCACATCAGTTAACACTTAGTTGGGTAACCTTTAGCATGAATTGCGGCCTTACAACGTCTTCCCATGGAGTGAACCAAGTCTTTTAGTTCTGCAGTTGTTATAAAGTGAAACCAAGATTGAATGACTGCTTCTATTAACTAGGTTTTATTGCTCACTATATCTGACTGTAATTTTTCATAGAATACAGATAACTGAACAATCTTTGTTGCATTGCATTCTTGATTAAATTAACTTTCTGTTGATATCCTCAATTTTGACCGCTACTGTATCTGCCCGCCTATGTCTGTCTGTCTGTCTACCTATCTGTCTATCACCTCGCCACTGCAAAATGAGCCTCCCCAAGGCATCATCGGCCCCATCAAACTCTGCCCGGCGTGGTTCACTGCTCGTTGCCCAGGCGACAAAGTGGGGGGGGGGGGAATTGCTACAGATCGAGAGCCGCGCTGCTCGGCTACCTGACGTTGCGACCGAAAAGGAGCGTTCCTTAGTCTCCGCCCGGCTCAAAGGTTAAGAGGAGGGGGGGCTGCCTAGAATGGAGGAGACGGTGGCCGCTAAGTGACAAACCGCGGAGCGCTGGACATCGGCGGGTTTAACCCGAAGCACCGGAAGGCAGTGCCGCGTCGCGCTCCGCCCTAGGCTGGTCTCTCCTTCCTTTGAGGATCTCTGCTTGGGAAAACCTAAGTAGATGGTCAAAGCTGTTTCTCCTGCTTAGCGGCTCGTCCCCGCGAAAAAGCTAAGCCTGCCGAGAAAATAAGCTGCGGAAGGGAAACGCTTGTTTCCTTATTCGCCCCTGTCTACCGTCTCTTGGCCGGGGTCCACGTCCTCCGATAGCTGCCGCCCCTTCGAGGCCTTGCCAGAACCTACCCCACGTGGGCATGACATTCATTCTTACACGTGGGGTTGGTAGCTCAGATCTCCCGTTAAGCTCTCAAAATAGATGGCAACAACGCCGTGAAAAAAGTTAAGCTCCGTGTTAAAGGCAGCGGGGCATGCACGCCTTTGATTGTTCGGAGGAGCGTCTCTAAGCCTGCATCCCGACCCTCGCGTAGTGGGTCAGGACCTGTGACCAAAGAGCCAGGCCCCACAGAGAAGGAGAGGAGCAAATACCCCCCTAGAAGCTCTCCAAGAGATGATGAGGGCCAAAGGGTAGGATGTCAATAAGAGGCAGATCAAAAAAGGCTGCCGATTCTTGTCACAATACAAGGCTTTCTTTTAAAATCATTTTATAATCTGGGCCATATAATGTTCATGTTTTAGTTTTTGACTTTTGATTATTCTTGTCTGCCACAAAATTGTGCTTATTCACCTGTCAAAGTTATGGCTAGAAAGGCATAAAGAGCACTCCTGTCCGATATCTAAAATTACTTGATCCCATCATTTCATAAATGGTATTCTCTGCCTTTCCTCCTCCTTTGGAAAAAGTGTCATCTTTTTACAGCCTTTGAATTCTTGGTGTTTCCTGTCACTCCAGCACTGCAGTATTCTCCTCTGAATTGAATTAAAGGTGAGGAAGGAAGGAGGGAGAAGGAGAAAAAGGACTTTTACCTGTTTCTCTCAGATTGATTGACTGCCCAATGAATTGGATAAAAGATAAAAGATAAAAATCAAATAAGAGATGGGATATATTTGGAAAAATGGAAGCAGGCGAGTAAGTAGGATATACTGTATAGGCTTAATACTGCTGAAATATATTGCAAATCTATTATGTGCCACATATATATGATTTGCTTTCTACCACTGACTCTTAACATTATTTTATTTAATTATAAGCTGGCTATATAGATAATGACTGGCACTAAGGTTGATTAGATTCCTCTCTTGAAGCAAATATCTATTTGAGTCAGGAATGTAATTCTAACTCCAATTATTCTAATGTTTTAGAATATTGGAATCTTGAATATTTTGGACTATTAGAACTCAAGAGTAGATTCATACAGATATCTCTCTTTTCCATTTTGAAATCTTGGGTGGTTGTATGGATAGTTGGTTGGTTTTTTTCTTAGCTATATTTAATTTATATAGTTACGTTTCATCTGATCACTGACTGGAATTAGTATCATCTGTCTATCCATGTCCCATCAGAATTAAGCCTGAAATATACGAGAGTTTATGGCAAAAGTGGATTATACAGTGCAGCCACTTGGGGGCAGGAGAATACCTTCTCCCAGCTTTGTCAAACCTAAACAAAGAACATTTTTAGAGCCATTTTACTGTTTTTAGGAGTACTTGATTTTATGAAGTAATTATCTCACTTGCTCTCTGTTTCCTCTTGTACAGCTGCTACAAAACATCTATACCCTACGTGGTAGAAAATTTCAGAACTCACTCTTACGGAAATTACTGTACTCCCAGGATGAAAAACAGTGCTTCTGTTAGGAAGTTAGGGAACATTACAGAATGCTGGTACTGCATTTCCATACAGCTGATACTTCTGTATTTACGTTTTGTTTATTTACTTTTTGGGATAGGTGGAAAGCTGGACCTGACCTATTTTTGATCACCACATTGCTGCTATAGAGCTCTTGGTTTCTGGTCACCTCCCATATATAGCCCTGACTTGACCTCTGTAGTTTTAAATACATTTTGAGTCATTTCTTTAATAGTGCAACTCACACATACTTTGAGAGTCAGGAAGCCCAAGTATAATGCTGAAAATCAGATGATTGAAATAAAAGCTATACCTAACTTCAGTTTTTGTCAGCATATATTTTGTTATTTAGTTTGTTTATTTATTTATTTCTCTGATTTTTGGTAGGTTTACATTCCACCTTTTCTCTAGGAGTTCAGTAAGGCATACTTACACATTTTCCCAGAATTAATCCTAATTTACATAGTGATTTGTCCTGTACCAAAAAATATGTTCCTACGCTTTATTGGATAGGGGACACTTCCAAAGAGGCATTCTAACTCCCTGAAATCCGCAAACTCTCTGAAGCATCTGTCTTCATTACTATTTTTTGCAGCGATCATTCCCTTCAATCAATCACCAATCCTTCCAATTGACCAACAGAAGAGTGCCAAATTTGGCATTTAGCATTGCCCTAGTTTCATGTTTATCACTGCTCTGTTGCAGAATGGGACAACTCACCTCAGCCAACTCTCCATGGCCAATTTACCACGCCATCTCGCCAAGGGACGATTCAACAATTCAATTTAATTATTTAAAATAATTTAAAAATTATTTTAATTTTTGTCATTCACATTTTATTTTGTTCCTCCTTTGGCATCCTTGCTTTAACTATTCAACTATTTCTTTGATGTTAACGCAACTCTTGTTCTACGTTGAGTTGTCCATGGTGGGTTGTTGTAGACACGCTTTGTTGTGCTTTTTTTTTTAAGGAAGGAGAAATGGGTCATTTAATTTAAAAAGCAAAACTAAGGAACACTTAATTTTTAAAAAGCATGGTAAAATATCAAAGTGGCTGCCTTAGCAGCAGAGTGGTGGGAGGAAATTAAGAGTTCTTGCTGATGAGAAGCAGCCCATATTTCAGTTCCAGCATTAATATTGCAAAACTATATAATGCTGGAAGTTAAGCTAATTGACTGCAGAGAATACTAATGCTGTAAAAATATACAGGCTAAGTCAGTACCAATGTTAGATCAGCAAAAATGTCTCATGGAGGAACCATGGGTTTGGGGGGGTGCACTTTATATTAGCAGATTTTTGACTAATGGTAAAGTTGATTATGTTACTGGACAATAAAGCGACTGGTTCAAATGGTGAGTAACACTAATTAAATTTCCTTTCTCTCCTGGACACAATGATATACACATTCTCTGGTGCACTGCTTGGAGTGTCCAAGCAAGGGTTAAATTCTGTCCCACTGCCCAAGGACTGGATTGAAAATCTTTGGCCACACCCTCTGGCTCCTTCCATCCTCAGTTTTTCAATTCAGTCCAAAGCCCATTGGACGTATTTAACAGCCTTATCTGACAAAAGTTCAATCACTATTTTCCTTAGCTTAGATTTTTATCGTTTTACCTTCCTTTTATTTCAATTAGCTAGCCTTCCTTACTATAGCTTTGTTTGCCTTGTCCTGAGAAGCCAGATTCGCTCCGGACGGAGCGGCGTGCTTCTCAGCCTCCCGGGTGGCTCGTCACCTCTGCGGTGCCGCCACCCAGCTGATCTTCACCGACGGGACTGTCGGAAGCTTCAGTGGCCCGTCCAGCATTCGGGAGGTATTTCCAGCATCTCCAGAAGCCGTGTGACAAGGGATCGAACAGGAGCGACCATTTCCCTGCCGCAGCCGAGCCACGTGTTCTCACTGGCGTGGCCATCTTGGGAAGCGGCAGCGGCCATTTGGTAGGCGTTTTTTTCCACTGAATTGCCGTCCATTGCTGCCGGACCCAGCAGATCTACTCCTCCCTACAGCAGTTTCGGTCAAGTGCTTGGGCATTTGGAGGCCTTGGCAACTACCATCTTCCACAGCCCTTTTCCCCTACCAATAGCAAGCTCTACCTACCAGGCCCAACAGAGCCCTGCCCCTTCTCCTGACCACAGCGCCTCAGCCTCTGCAAGTGTGTGGGCGGAATCACCATCTGCCTCCAGGCCCAAGATCTCCTCAGGTTCAGCTGTCGGTAGCTTGAGCAGCATGGACATGGATTCCATTGTTGAAGCTCCTGAACAAGGGCCCTCCACTGGGGAAGATAGTCCCTATAACAGAAGGGCAGGCAGGGCACCCAGGGAAGCTATAAGGGGGATTGGCAGGCGTCCTTATTCCAGGAAGGAGTCGGCCGGACAGGATAAAGTGGATGCCAGGTGCCAAAAAGCCCTAGAGGCAATTTGAGAGTGTGCAGAGGCAAATCACCACAGTGGCTCAAGTCCATCGTGTGGATCCACCTCAGTCTCTGGAGCCAGGGTCTTTCCCAACCTGCCCCTCCCCCATTCTGAGGGAACAACAGGAGTTCTCCTTAGACCAATCATCTGGAGGGTCCAGGTCCCCTTCCCTTTCTATTGGTGGGGGTGCAGATCTGCTTGACTGTGGGATAGGGGAGGAGGAGGAGGATTCTCCCCTCCCCCTCCTTCTGCGCCCTGTAGGCCGGCCTCAAGTTCTACTTCCAGGGCGTGGACATGAGGGAGGTGATTGCTTCCATGATATCCCAGGGCATTGCCCAGGGCCTTAAGGAACGTGCTGAAAAATCAGGCCAGGGTCACAAGAGCAAGTCTAAGACTCCAAGACCCTCCTCACCTCCTCCCTTGGTGGTTAGTGCTGAATAAATCTCGGAGGGGGAGGATCTAGCTGAACCAGATCTATCTGAGGATGAGGGTCTAGTAACTGATAAGCCCACCTTTACTGGCCTGTTCAAACCTTCGTTATTTAAGTCTATATTATATAAGGCAAAAGTCATTACTCACCAGGAGGCGACCTCCACCTCCAGGTGTCTACAGACCTTATGTCAGCATTCCAAATATGCAGAATTAAATCAGAGTCCAAGGCAGAGCTATCCTTAAAGTTCCAATTTAATAAGACAGACATGTTGACAACAAACTGTGGAATGTGTTGTCATTCTTTTCTAGAAGCCCAAGGTCATCTTTTGTCTTCGCACCTCTGCACCTGACCAGAACCATCTGGGTGGAGATGCCAGCGTAGCCGAAGAAGATTGGACCATGTGATGGATTTATTGGTGTGTGTATAAGATCATGAACTTTCAACTGGGTGAATCCCAGGAAGCTTTAGATTTGGGATTCCACAGATGTGCCAACATGCCTGTCTTATTAAATTGGAACTTTAAGGATAGCTCTGCCTTGGACTCTGATTTAATTCTGCATGATATTTGGAACGCTGACACCTTGCTGACCCCAGTGGGGGATTGTTTGATGAGACCATCCAAGCTCAGGACCTGGTGCCTGTGCCCAAGTTATTCAAGGACATTGTGCAATGTCAGTGGGTTCGGCCAGGGACCTGGGCGACCCTGGGGGGTAATGACAAGTGGCTTTATGCCGTAGAGTCTGGCATGGAAGATCTAAAATTGCTAGAGGTTGATGCTCCGGTGGCGGCCCTGACTTCTAATTCTATTCTTCCCCCAGATCTCTTGGAAGGGCTCAAGGCGGAAGATAAGAGAACGGAAAGGGCCTGTCGTATGCGCACCAGGCTTTGGCGTAGGCCATTAGGGCCTCCTTCTTTAGCAGGGCTTCCATTGCCTGGTTACGCCTACTGCTCACTTGTATTCCCCAAAGGAATACCAGGCTCCGCCAACATGTTAACAAAATAATGGCGGCAGCCTAATACACCACAGATGCATCTCTTAATGCGGGAAAGTTTGCTTCCAGAGCAAACTAACATCACCTCCCGCTGGCTCTTATGGCTCCGCCATTGGAACACGGATATGAGATCTAAATGGAAGCTTGCGTCTGCTCCCTTCAAGGGTAGCAAGTTGTTTGGGAATGCCTTAGACTCTGTCCTTATTGAAAATAAGGACAATCGGAAGGTTATGCCTTCCGTTTCGCGTAAACCGGACCACAGAATCTCTTCCTTTCGGAAGCAGTTCTTTCAAGCCACTGATTTGCAACCAATTCCTCTTCCAATTCCTTCTCCTTCCAACACCCATTGGAAGGCTAACAAGCCATTCCGCTGCAACAAATGACCACCAGTCACATACTCCTATAGGGGGTCAGCTTCAACTGTTTGCAGACCGTTGGGAAACGATCTCGTCAGATGCATGGGTACTGGAAACAGTGAGGCTCGGCCTCATCCTAGAGTTCATTTCCCTTCCCCCCGTAATTTCATTTGTTGTCCCATCCCCAAGTGTGCCATCAAGAGGGGGCTCATGAAGACAGAGATTCGTCATCTGACAGAAATAAGGGTCATAGAACTGGTTCCCCTGGGACAGGAGAGGAAGGGGTACTACTCCATTCTCTTCCTGGTCCCCAAAAGCTCAGAAGGGTGGAGGGTGATCTTGGACTTGAAGAAACTAAACTACCATCTTGCCTACAAGAAGTTCAAGATGCAGTCCAGCAGTGACGTGCAGTCAGGTGAGGCAAGTGAGGCACAGCCTCACCTCTCATCATGAAAAAAAAAACATATGAGAGCTTGCTGTGAGGTTTTAGCGCGCTCAGCCTCTCAGGCAACAACTGAGGCGAGACTGAGCTAGCTGCTGATGACTCTGCTTAACTGTTAAAAAAAGGCTCAACCCTCTTGGAAGGAATAACCCGGCTTGGCTCCCGCTTCGTCTCTCCTGCCTCTTCGCTTCTCCGTTCAGTCATTGGGCGGCAGATCGAAAGCGGGAGCCAAGCCGGGTTATTCCTTCCAAGAGGCAACTTTCCCATTGAATGACTCGCTGTCCTAGACTCAAGGAGACCCTCTCTGCAGTCCCTCTCGTCTGGCCGGGATGCTAGCGAGAGTGTTGGACTGGAGGAAGGAGGGATACATTCTCTCTCTCTCTCTCTCAAATGGCAAATCCGAGCAGCCGCTGCTGGGAGCCCATCACACACGTTCAGGTAGGGGGGGGGGTTCTGAAGGCGTGCAAGAAAGCCCCCCCCCATTGCCCGAATGTATGTGACGGGCTCCCAGCAGCGGCTACTCGGATTTGCCATTTGTGTGTGTGTGTGTGTGTGAGAGAGAGAGAGAGAGAGAGAGAGAGAGAGTCTAGGACAGCGAGTCATTCAATGGGAAAGTTGCCTCTTGGAAGGAATAACCTGGCTTGGCTCCCGCTTCGTCTCTCCTGCCTCTTCGCTTCTCCGTTCAGTCGTTGGGCGGCAGATCGAAAGCGGGAGCCAAGCCGGGTTATTCCTTCCAAGAGGCAACTTTCCCATTGAATGACTCGCTGTCCTAGACTCGAGGAGACCCTCTCTGCAGTCCCTCTCATCTGGCCAGGATGCCAGCGAGAGTGTTGGACTGGAGGAAGGAGGGATACATTCTCTCTCTCTCTCTCTCTCTCTCAAATGGCAAATCCGAGCAGCCGCTGTTGGGAGCCCATCACACACGTTCAGGCAGGGGGGGGGGTTCTGAAGGTGTGCAAGAAAGCCCCCCCCCCATTGCCCGAATGTATGTGACGGGCTCCCAGCAGCGGCTACTCAGATTTGCCATTTGTGTGTGTGTGTGTGTGTGTGTGTGTGAGAGAGAGAGAGAGAGAGAGAGAGAGAGAGAGAGAGTCTAGGACAGCGAGTCATTCAATGGGAAAGTTGCCTCTTGGAAGGAATAACCCGGCTTGGCTCCCGCTTCGTCTCTCCTGCCTCTTCGCTTCTCCGTTCAGTCGTTGGGCGGCAGATCGAAAGCGGGAGCCAAGCCGGGTTATTTCTTCCAAGAGGCAACTTTCCCATTGAATGACTCGCTGTCCTAGACTCGAGGAGACCCTCTCTGCAGTCCCTCTCGTCTGGCCGGGATGCCAGCGAGAGTGTTGGACTGGAGGAAGGAGGGATACATTCTCTCTCTCTCTCTCTCTCAAATGGCAAATCCGAGCAGCCGCTGCTGGGAGCCCATCACACACGTTCAGGCAGGGGGGGGGTTCTGAAGGCGTGCAAGAAAGCCCCCCCCCCCATTGCCCGAATGTATGTGACGGGCTCCCAGCAGCGGCTACTCGGATTTGCCATTTGTGTGTGTGTGTGTGTGTGAGAGAGAGAGAGAATCTAGGACAGCGAGTCATTCAATGGGAAAGTTGCCTCTTGGAAGGAATAACCCGGCTTGGCTCCCGCTTTCGATCTGCCGCCCTAGAGGGACTGCAGAGAGGGTTGCCTCGAGTCTAGGGCAGTGAGGCATTCGATGGGAAAGTTCCCTCTTCCTCCGCCCAGCCCTCCTTTGCTTAGGCTTCTTTGTCAAGAAGTGGCTTTTGGGGCTAATGGGAGAGGGAGAGGGAGAGGGAGAGAGAGAGAGAGAGAGAGAGAGAGAGAGAGAGAGAGAGAGAGAGCTTCTGAAGGCATGCAAGAAAGCCCCCCCCCATTGCCCGAACGTATGTGACAGGATTCTCTCTCTCTCTCTCTCTCTCTCTCTCACACACACACACACACACACACAAACACACAAACACACAAACACAAAAATGGCAAATCTGAGTAGCTGCTGCTGGGAGCCCATCACATACATTTGGGCAATGGGGGGGGGCTTTCTTGCATACCTTCAGAAGCTTTCTGAAGGCGTGCAAGAAAGCCCCCCCCCATTGCCCGAATGTATGTGACGGGATTCACTCTCTCTCTCTCTCTCTCCCATTCACTCTCTCTCTCTCTTCACTCTCCTCTCCCATTAGCCCCAAAAGCCGCTTCTTGACAAAGAAGCCTAAGCAAAGGAGGGCTGGGCGGAGGAAGAGGGAACTTTCCCATCGAATGACTCACTGCCCTAGACTCGAGGCGACCCTCTCTGCAGTCCCTCTAGTCTGGCCCCCCCATTGCCCGAATGTATGTGACGGGCTCCCAACAGCGGCTGCTCAATTTGCCATTTGTGTGTGTGTGTGAGAGAGAGAGAGAGTGTGTGTATCCCTCCTTCCTTCGCTGGCGAGAGTGAGGGACTGCAGAGAGGGTCACCAAACCAATTTCGAAATCATTCTTTATTCCAAATGCGCACAAAAAGCATCCGCGATCAGTGGAAAAGAGCACTAGGTAGCTGGAACGCAAACACAAATCTACACAGCTGTCTTTTCCAGCTTTTCGTGCGCATTTGGAATAAAGAATGATTTCGAAATTGGTTTGGCGAGGCGGGCGGAGTTGCGGTTCTCAGTGGAAGCTACGGGCAGCCGAGGCTCCGACAAGAGCGAGGTGCACATGGCAGGGGCGGAAGATAGCCCGCAGCTACCCCCTCCTTTCCTTCCTGTCGCTCTCGGCTGGAGCCAACCTCGCCGGCCCTTCCAGAGCCGGAGCGGGATGGAGCGAAGAAAAAGGGGCGGAAGCGCAAACAAGAGCTCGGGGCGACAAAGCGGACTTTTCCTTGTTGCACGCAAAACGCCGCTTTGGTGGGAAACCGCTCGCCGTTCTTGCGCGCCTCTCCAGCCACCGCCTTGGAAGTGAGTCGTGCGGACGGAGCTTTGGGGCTGAGGAGAGAGACAGGGACGGAGGGAGCGGGGGGAGAGGAGCCGGCCCCTTCACCCCCCCAGGCAATGAGGAAAGCTTTCCCGAAATGGGGGGGTATCACGGGAAATAAAAAGGGTGCGTGCTGGGGGGGACGAAGGAGGCTTTGGCGTGCCTTAGAGGTGGGCGGGAAAGCAACGAAAGGGGCAGCGAGGGCGGGCGGTGGCTGCAGGCGGCAAGGCTTGAGCGGGGTGAAAGCGCAGCCCCTTACGTTGCTTTCCCATTCACCCTGCTGAAGCCTTGCCCGAGGGAGCTGGGGATCGGGCTTTGGGTTGGTGGGAGACCTTGAAGGAGTGGGGGGGGAAGGGACTGGCGCCGGTGGAGGAAGCAATGCTACGCGGATCAGTGCACTCCGCGGTCCTCTTAATGTTCACTCAGGAAGGCGGAGAATGGGACCACATGTGCTGCACAGTGGTGGGTTTCTGCCGGATCGCACCAGATCGCGCGATCCGGTTGGTTAATGAACCCGGAAGTAATTTCCTGCCCCGCCCCCTTGGCATTTTTTGCATCGGGGCTGACTCCCTGCCGCCACCGCTGAGCTACCTCATGTTCCTTGTCTTCTGGCTGCGGCCCCACTCCGTGGAAAACATAGGCGCAATTACAGCCCGGAGCAGGAGCAAAGCCCCTTTCCCAACTGGCCCTTTCTCCCTCGGAAGGCTTCGGAAGGAAGCTTCTGCAGAAGCCTGGGCGAGTGACATGTTCCCGCCTTTACGAAGTCTCCGAGGCTGTAATTTTCTGAGCTGTGCGCACCCGCCTGTTTTCCACGGCGTGGAGCAGCAGCGAGGCTCTGCGCAGCCAGCGATGATTCCGGAGGCCATCAGTGGGGAGCAGGGTCCCCTCTCACGTTCCTCATCTTCCCGGATGGCCCCCGGAGTCATTACCGGCCGCGCAGAGCCTCACTGCTGTTCCACGCCGTGGAAAACATAGGCGCAATTACAGCCCGGAGCAGGAGTAAAGCCCCTTTCCCAACTGGCCCTTCCTCCCTCGGAAGGTTTCGGGGGGAAGCTTCTGCAGAAGCCCGGGCGAGTGACAACAAGTTCCCCCCGTTACAAAGTCTCTGAGGCTGTAATTTTCTGAGCTGTTTGCGCGCGCGCCTGTTTTCCACAGCGTGGAGCAGCAGCGAGGCTCTGCGCGGCCAGCGATGATTCCGGAGGCCATCAACGGTCCCCCTCGTGTTCCTCATCTTCCCGGATGGTCTCCAGAGTCATTGCCGGCCACGCAGAACCTCGCCGCTGCTCCACGCCGTGGAAAACAGGCGCGCACGCGCACAGCTCAGAAAATTACAGCCTCAGAGACTTCGTAACCCTGATCCTGCAACAATGGTGTATGACAGTGATGGCGAACCTTTTTTGGCTCGGGTGCCACAAGTGGGGGGAGCGCAGGGGGTCGCACATTACATTATGGGTGTGGCATGCCCACACACGACCCCCCTGCGCTCCCCCCCACTTGTGGCACCCGAGCCAAAAAAGGTTCGCCATCGCTGTCATACACCATTGTTGCAGGATCAGGGCACATGCTATGTTATTTCAATATGCATTTTAGTGGATACAGTTTATTAGTTTGACACAGAAAAGCATATCACTTGGCAAGTAATAAAAAAGCAATGTGGATGAACTTGATATTAACAACATTCTTAGATATCATACAATACTTTTTTTTTCTACTGGAGACAATGGGATCCTATTTCAAGAGGGAAGTATCACATAAAGTTGCAACACAGAATGTACCTCAACATCATGCCAACCAAGTACTGCCTATAATTATATTGCTCCAAACTAGTTTTAGGTTGATTGAAAAAATATTTAAGTCCCTGTATTTGATCAGTTGTATAGATTTGTTTGAAAGGAAAAAGAAGCTCTTTATTTCCAGAGGCTGTTGGAAATTTACCTTTTCCTCTGAAAGACCTTTTTAGTTGTGTGTCTGAATCCTGTTACTGCCAAGGACACATAATGTCAAGCAAAGTTCAAAATACAAGTAACTGGTTTGTTTTCCTGAAGCTTTTGTTTGAATCATATACATTTCTCCCTTATTGGCAGATAATTCAAGTTATTCACAAACAGATGGTGCTTGTATATATAAACAAGCAATACAGGAACGCAGGAAGCTGCCGTCTTCCAAATCAAACCATTCTAGTAGAATACTGTATCATGACTTGCAGAGACTCCTCAAGATTTTAAGCAGGTAATTTCCCAACTTTATTTGACAATGCCTGGAATTAAACCTCAAACCTTCTGCATTCAAAACGTACAATACATCTTTGATCTAGAGCCTAAATTCTAGGCTGTTTCCTTCCCCTTTTTTGAGAAAAATGTTGGTAGGGATTGTTTTTCATATTCTGATCATGCTTAGCAAGAGTCAATGGAGCATCTCTTGAACTTTGGGAATGAGAAGGCCATTACTCACCTAAATGCCAAGTAGTAAGCTTTAAGAGGCATTTCACTTTCCATGGCTGGATTCAGAAACCAGTTCTTAACTAATAACTTTTTTTTCCTTTCATTCTTGACAACCCATACAACTGATAGCTTGAATGACAATGCTATTTCAAACTTTCAAAGAAAACAAGTGCAAAGATAAATTAGACTTATTCCCATGTAGAAGAAGAGCCATGTTTTGAAATAGAGGGCAATAAATTCACTAGCCAATTATCCAACAGAGTAGCCATTAAACATATTGTCTTCATGAAGAGATGCCATCTGAATTAAGGAAGAATGGTTCCTGAACCGGTAAGAGGCAAATCAAGTTGAACAGAGAGGCTAGTGACGCCAAAATTCAGAGTTCGTTTCCCATAGCAGAGAGATTTGCCTCCTTCACATTTAGCATCTGGAGAATCGGAAGGCACCTTCACATATATTTGGCCCTAGGGCAGTGATGGCGAACCTATGGCACACGTGCCACAGGTGGCATGCGGAGCCAATTGTCAGGGCACACGAGGCGCTGCCCTGTCAGCTGGCCAGCGCGCATGCGCGTGCTGGCAAGCTGAGTTCACCCTTTTTAAAGCCATTTTTCGCCCTCCCCAGGCTCCAGAGGCTTTATAGGAGCCTGGGGAGGGGGAAAAGAGCCTCTATCCCCCGGGAGGCCCTCATGAGCATCCCTGAGGCCTCCGGAGCACAAAAAACCGGCCCTATGGGCAAACCGGAAGTTCAGGAACGGACTTCCAGTTTGCTCGGAGGGTCGTTTTGATTGCTCCTGAGGCTTCAGAGAAGTCTCCTGAAGGTCCCTGAAGCCTTCAGAGGGCTCAAAACGACCCTCCGAGCAAACCGGAAGTGACTTATGGTTTGCTCGGAAGGTCATTTTGAGCGCTCCGAAGGCTTCAGGGAAGCCTCCTGAAGGTCCCTGAAGCCTTTGGAGTGCGTAAAACGACCCCCCGAGCAAACCGGAAGTGACTTACAGTTTTCTCGGAGGGTCGTTTTGACTGCTCCGGAGGCTTCAGGGAAGCCTCCTGAAGATCCCTGAAGCCTTCGAAGCAGTCAAAATGACCCTCCAAGCAAACCGGAAGTGACTTCCAGTAGCTCGGAGGGTCATTTTGACTGCTTCGGGGGCTTCAGGGAAGCCTCCCGAAGGTCCCTGAAGCCTCTGGAGGGCTTCCGGGGGCAGGGAGGCTGTTTTCGCCCTCCCTGTGCTCCTATAAAGCCTCTGGAGCTGGGGAGGGCAAAAAAAGCATGCAAAAATGGGGGGATCGCACCTCTGTTATATGTTAATACTGATCTCAGTTCAGGGAATGTATTGAAAACAGTTTTGTTCATCAGAATCAGGAAATGTTAGCTTCATGGTTTATTTACTGTAAGGTTAAAGACTCATTCAGGATAATGAATAAACTCTTCAGAAAGAACATTTCCCCAAAAACTTAGTTAATATTAAGCATCTCCAATAAGCATATAATCTTCATTGATAGTTGTATAGTAGTAAAGAAATGGAAGAGCTGAAATTCTAAAAAGGAAGGGCTCTGTGGTACTTTTTTTCTGCTCCCACTTTTTTTAATAGTGGTTATTCAAATCAAATCAAATCAAATTTTATTTGATTAGCCGCAACCCTCTCCCGAAGGACTCGGGGCGGCGTACAGTCAAAAAGATAAAATACACATAGGACACACATACATACGAAAAAACAAGGACAATTACATTTGTGCATGGAGGAGAGTAGACCTGCAAGTGAAAGACAATAAACACAGCTAAAAACACAGTTAAAACACAGTTTAAAATCCCCTAAATAAAATTGCTGAATTAAAAACCCCTCAGGAGCGTAACGAAGTTATGGTTGGGCCAGGCCAGATATTTGAAAAAGGTGGGTCTTGAGCTTAACACGGAAGGAGCGGAGGTCTGTAGTGGTCCTAATATCCGGGGGGAGGTCATTCCACAGGGCTGGGCCCGCCACAGAGAAGGCTCTGCTCCTAGGCGCCGCCCCATGACATTGTCTAGTGGACGGCACCTGGAGAAGTCCCTCTCTGTGCGAGCGAATAGGTCGTAGGGATGTATGGGGCAGAATACGGTCCCGGAGGTAACTAGGTCCTGAGCCATGGAGCGCTTTAAAGATCGTAATCAAAACCTTGAAACGCACTCGATAGACCACAGGAAGCCAGTGCAGCTCGCGCAGGTGTGGTGTCACGTGGGAGTACCTGGTGCTCCCCATAATCACCCGCGCGGCCGCATTCTGGACCAACTGTAGTCTCCGAGTGCATTTCAAGGGAAGCCCCATGTAGAGAGCGTTACAGTAGTCCAGGCGAGACGTCACCAGCGCATGGGTGACTGTGCGTAGAGCGTCCCGGTCCAATAGGGGGCGCAATTGGCGCACCAGGCGAACCTGATGGAACGCCCCCCTGGCCACAGCTGTCACATGTTCATCCATGGACAGCTTGGCATCCAGGAGGACGCCCAAATTGCGCGCCTGCTCCACGGGGGCAAGTTGAATGCCCCCAATGGCCAGAGATGGAATTATCTGGTTGAACCGGGGAGCCGGGACCCACAGCCACTCCGTCTTGGAAGGGTTGAGCCTGAGTCGGTTGTCATCCATCCAGACCCGTACGGCTTCCACACACCGGGACATCACTTCGACGGCCTCGTTGGGGTGGTTCGGGGTGGAAATGTACAGCTGAGTATCATCAGCGTACAGGTGGTATCCCACCCCAAAACCACGGATGATCTCACCCAGCGGCTTCATGTATGTGTTGAACAGGAGTGGCGAGAGGACCGACCCCTGTGGCACCCCACAGATGAGGGGGCTTAGGGTCGACCTCTGCTCTCCTGCCAACACACGTTGCGTCCTGCCGGAGAGGTAGGAGCCGAACCACCGCAAGACGGTGCCCCGGATCCCCAACCCCTCCAGTCGGTGCAACAGGATACCATGGTCGATGGTATCAAAAGCCGCCGAGAGGTCTAATAGGACCAGGATAGAGGAACAGCCCCTATCTCTGGCCCTCCAGAGATCGTCTACCAACGCGACCAAGGCCGTCTCAGTGCTGTGCCCAGGGCGAAAGCCGGACTGGCGCGGGTCTAGATAATTATTCTCCTCCAGATGTCGTGGAAACTGAGAAGCCACCACACTCTCCACAACCTTCGCCAAAAAGGGAAGGTTGGAGACAGGACGATAATTGACCAGCTCCATAGGGTCCAGGGAAGGCTTCTTGAGCAAGGGTCTCACCACCGCCTCTTTCAAGGCGGCCGGGAGAGACCCCTCACCCAACGAAGCGTTCACTAGGTCCAGGAGCCAGTCGCATGTAACCTCCCAGGATGCCAGTACAAGCCAGGAGGGACACGGGTCCAACAAACATGTGGTAGGTCGCAGTCGCCCACGCAATCTGTCCAAATCCTCGATGACAACCAAGTCAAACTCCTCCCAAAAAGGTTTCTCAAGACTCGCCACTGGCGTCTCGACTGGGCCACTGAAGGGGACCCAATCCTTCCGGATTTGAGCGACTTTATCCTGCAGGTATTTCCCAAACTCCTCTGCCCTGCCCTGTAAAGGGGCCTCCCGTGGCCTCTGAAACAGAAGGGAGCGGGACACCCGAAACAGGGCGGCAGGGCGGTTCTCTGCGGATGCAATGAGAGCGGCACAATATTGACGTTTGGCCGTTCTCAATGCCACTAGGTACGTCCTTAATGGGCTCGTACCTGTGCTCGGTCAAGTTCGGTTCGGGAGGATCTCCAACGACTCTCTAGGCATCTCTTGCGGCGCTTCATCACCCTTAGCTCCTCGGTAAACCAAGGGGCCAGGGTGGATCGTTGCCGCCGGAGAGGCCGCAAAGGCGCCACCCGGTTCAAGGCCCCGGTAGTCGCATTATTCCACGCGGTCACCAGGTCCTCTACCCGGGGGCGGGTCAGGGCTGCAGGAGGTGGCCCAAGCTCCGTCTGGAACCTGTCTGGTTCCATCAAGCGCCTGGGGCGGAACCATCTAGTGTTCTCCGGTTCCGCCTCCCCGCGGCGAGGAGTAGCACCAGGGAAGTCAAGACGGAGGAGTGAGTGATCTGACCATGACAGAGGAGTGATGGTTAAATTCACTCCTCCCAGATCACTCAACCACTGGCGAGAGACAAAGACAAGGTCCAAGGTGTGACCTCCCTCGTGTGTCGGGCCCTGAATCATTTGAGTCAGGTCCATGGCTATCATGGAAGCCATGAACTCCCGAGCCCCCTCTGATGCTTCTCCCACCGACGGCAGGTTAAAATCCCCCATCACTAAAAGTTTGGGGGTCTCAACCGCCACCGATGAGATCAGCTCGAGGAGCTCAGGCAGGGTCGCTGATGTATGGCGGGGAGCCAGGTATACTATCAGCAAGCCCATCTGCCTCCTAGGGCCCCATTTCACAACCAGGGATTCACATCCGGACGTCTGTAGCACAGTGGACTCCCTCGGCTCTAAATCCTCCCGGATGATCACTGCTACCCCACCGCCCCTTCCCCGGGCCCGGGGCTGGTGAAATGCTTGGTAACCTGGTGGGCACATTTCCACGAGGGGTAACCCTCCCTCGTGGCCCAACCAGGTTTCCGTTATTCCCGCGAGGTCCGGCTCCCCCTCCAAAATCAGATCGTGAATGAGGGGGGCCTTATTGACAACGGACCTCGCATTGCATAACAACAGCCTCAGGCCCTGGGCCTGCAGATCCTGACCACCTAGAACGCGGGGGTTGGTACAAGCGACCGGGTGTAACCAGCACCCACGGTCTCCCAACCGACTACGGGTTGTTAGTCTGTCCTCGCATCTGCCCCTCCCTACGACTGTTGGAATCACGAAGCCCTGTATGGGAATGATATCCTCTCCCCCCTCCTCCTCTCTGCTCCTTCTGCTCAAGACCTCGCCTGGTGACCTGGCTCCGTCATCGCTCCTGATCTGGCCCACCCCCCCCCAACCCCTAAACCCCTAAAAGAATTTAAAAAACATTTCACTAAAAACCCCCTAAGTCTCCGCTTCCTCCACCTCTCGGGATTAAGAAATCCGTCATCAAGGTGGGCCCTAGAAAGGGCGGAGGGCCACACCTGCGAGAGGGGTGATTCCCGCAGTAGGATAAGGTCTAGCCTGGAATACATATGCTGTTAAAAAGTTCATTAGGGCCTAGGCTCTGTGCTGCAGATGGTATGATCGTATGCCATAGTCCAGTAAAATTGTAACAGCCGGGTATCAGTATAAAAAGTCATCCAGTCCAAGATGAGGGGGGGGGTAATGATGATAATAAGATGGTCAAGTGCCGGTCGCTAAGTGGGGGCTAGTAGGTGGTCAGTGGTGGATGGCGAGGGGTAGATGGATTTTGCTTGATAATGGGGAGGGGCAGATGGTCAGTCAGATGAAAATAGGGCGGTAAAAACCTCCAGGCGTGCACGGATGAAAAGCAGGGGCAGCTGTTAGTCCAAAAGTCAGCAGGGGGGGGGGAATAAACGGAACAGTCAAGGAGGTGGCTGGCAGGGGAAGAAGCTCTCCTGCCAAGTCTGATGATAAACCTCCTGCCAATAAACCTATTCCTTTCTCTTTGCAGCAAAATGCAGTAGGTAATATAATCTGAAGAAACTATATTTGCCTTCAAATATGTAGTTCTCCTCGAGGCTCAAAAATTTTCTTTTATCCTTTGTACATTGAGAACATCTTGACAGCAAAATCCAAATTCTCTCACCTCAGTTAACTCATCTCTGTTTGCTTTAGATGGGGAAATTCCAATCTTCCTCAACGTGGCACCAGACCAGAAGAGTAGGACTACAGTTCCCATTACTCCCAGCCACATTTAAGAAAGGTATAGTCCAGGACATAAGGGGAACCACTAGGGAAGGAAAGGCTGCCTCATTCATTTTTATTCAGAAAAAAAACCCCTCTGTATAAATCAGGATTAACTTCCAGGTGAAGCATTCATAGAATAAAAGTTTTGATTGCTTATAGTTACAGAGTTTTAGCCTAGAAGGCTGACTTTAAATTAAATTCAGCAGCAACCTGCATTTAACAAAATTAAAAGAAAGCTCATTGCCCGGTTTCTTGTTTTAATTAAACACATATTCAGTGAGAGATGTTTAACTGCAAGTTAAGGGACAGTTTTGGCAGGATCACTGCTCTCAGTAAAGAACTGTACTATTATTTTGTTTACTTTTCCCCCATTTCTAAATTTTTATGTTTTCCTTACCTCTCTGTGTGGCTGCTTCAGTTTTGGCAATCAGATTTATGGCAAAAGGGAACTGGAAACGTTCATTTTTTTGCTTTCAAAGAAGTTGTCTAACATAGGTCGTACTCTTTTCCTTCTTCCTTTTAATATAACAATAAGAAAATATGCATAAATGGAAATAAGATCATTAATGATGATGAAGTTGAAGGTTGCTAATACTTGCCATATTTTTTTTAATCTTTAGATTTTTTTTTTACCTTGCCTTCTTTCCAAGAACTCAAGGCCATGTATTGGGTGACCACAGGGAAACTCAAAACAAATCAAGATCACAGCCACAACCACACAATCAAAGCCTCGTTGTGATGCACATACTTAGCAGCAGACCTTCATTTGCATAGTTTTGGCCATCATCTTGACTTTTTTGACCTCCCTGTAGGCATTCCTGACTATGTACCAATAAAAAAACCCTTATGAGATGGGTTAGATGGGAAAATAGTCACTGGCCCAAATAGTCATTTGTCCATTAAACTTTCATGACTATGGCTGGAATTTGAAGTTAAGTCTTCCCAATCTTATTTCATCCTTTTTCACTGAAGCTTCCTAAATGCTCTTCAGCATTGTTTGGCATTTCTTAAAAACCTCTGTCTGCTCTCCCTATACCATAATTAAGAAACAGTTGCCAACCTGGTATTCTTCAGATGTGTCATACAATTCCCATAATCTATAAACCAGCATGATTGCAAATCAGATAGGTTGGCCAATGTGGAAATTGAAGCACTACATCTGGAGGATCCTTAAAGGAAGACTGATGGTAAGATCTTTTATTAATATTATAGATTACATTCTCTTTTAGTAACTTGCTAGGTTATCTACTTGTAGCAAAGAGATGCAAGGTCCAAAAATGGGCAGAGATGGAATCTAGGGTGGTGAGTCTAGCGCTGCATATGCCAATTAGTTGCCATCTCCCAAGATGGAAAAAACTTAGTGGTAGATTATATACTCTGCATGTAAAAGAGCCCAGTTTCACTCCCTGAAACATGTAAGTCTGTGAAAAGTTCTTGAAAGATAAAATGAGATAAATTCAGATGAAGCAATCAACTAAATAAAAGGAAGCTATCTGTCTTTCTTTATTCCACTACTACCTCTATTTTGTGGGTTTTTAAAGGATGGGAATGAAATGGGAGCCCGAGGCCTCTAAAATGAAAATTTCTTCCATTTACACGATTAAAATTTCTTAAAATACTGAAAAAATCCTGAAATCATGTCACTAAAATTTATTGGGAGAATAGGCTTAGTTTTAGCACTGGGACCAGGAGTGGGAGAGGCATTTAAGGAAGGAAATGGGAATGACTTGTGTCCATTGTGGCGAAGTGGTTAGAATGTAGTATTGCAGGCAAATTCTGCCCACTTCCAGGAGTTTGATCCTGACTGGCTCAAGGTTGACTGAGCCTCCGATCCTTCCAAGGTCGATAAAATGAGGACCCAGATTGTTGGCGGCAATATGCTGACTCTGTAAACCACTTGGAGAGTGCTGTAAAAACTCTATGAAGCAGTTTATAAGTCTAAGTGCTCTTGCTACTGACTTGCAGAATCTCTAGGTAAAGGTAATGGTTGCCCTCGCACATATGTGCTACTCATTCCCGACACTAGGGGGCAGTGCTCTCTCCATCTCAAAGCCAAAGAGCCAGCGCTGTCTGAAGATATCTTCATGGTCATATGGCCAGCATGAAACACCGAAGGCACACGGAACGCTGCTACCTTCCCACCAAAGGTGGTTCTTATTTTTCTACTTGCATTTTTACATGCTTTAGAACTGCTAGGTTGGCAAAAACTGGGACAAGTAATGGGAGCTCACTCCATTACGTGGCGCTAGGGATTCAAACCACTGAACTGCCGATCTGATCAACAAGCTCTATTCTCACTTACTTGAAGGTAAAGGTGGTGAAACTGCGGTCTGAAAAACAGCCATTCTGAACCAATTTTTTTCTCTATTGGGAAGGCGCATACCAACTACAAGTCCTAAGGCTTGAAGGATATTTGTTATCAGTACAATCAGCAAGTGATATTTTATTCCATCTTTTCTCTCCTGCTCATGGATTTCCTCCTTCCATTTATACTTTGGTTCTCTTCAGATCATATTCATCTTTATATTATGCGCAGCTACAATTCTGCAATTTTACAAGAAATAAAATACTCTTTTTTTAAAAAATCCCTCGGTGTATGAGGCATTTTTGGTTGCCATTCATTTCTGAATATTGTGGATGATGAGTTGTAGATAAAAATAGTCATTTAGTGTAATTGCCTTGATCTGAGATTTGCCCATCATTTTTTAGTAATTAGAAAAGACTTCTGGCTCTTTAATTGAGAGTTTGCATAGGGTCTAAACTGAGTCACCAAGTCTCTGTAGCAACCTTGCTGTAGCCTCTCTATTGGCATTTGCTGACATGCCACCCACCTTGAACTCCAAATGCGGATCCAAAGATTGCTGAGTTATGAACACAGTATTTGTGTAACTCTGCCAGTATTGTAACCGCCCATATAACCTCAGCAGAGTCAAAGCAAAACCATGCTGAAAAGTACAAAAATAGATTGAACATCACCACTGAAGAAGATGTTCAGGCTTCTGAATCCAGATCTTTAGGCATATGTTTCCTAAACATCAAGAACTTCTTCCTCCCTTTGCTTCGGTTTCGAAGGTTTTAGCCATTCTTTTGGCACATGGTAATAAAAATATGAATACTTTGACCATTTTACCCAGGAAATCAAACCCTGCCCATCATGCTTCTCTAAATTAGAAGGTGAAGATGCAGAATTGTGGCAACATGACTTTACAGCAAGAGAGAAGTACAAACATTTTGGCACAATTTTGATTCTGGAATATTTCTCCTCTATCTTTCAATCAACCATGCCACCTCCCTCAGATTAGTGCCTCCCCAACATGGGAGACAAGGACCCCAACTACCATCCCTTGGTCGGAAGTTCATTGAGAACTATTTTCCTGCACATCTGGAGAATGTTGAGGTCGGCTGATCTAAAATGACATTGCAGCTCAGATTTTGTCTATTTTCCCCACCCCTCACTTCATAGTAGGTCAGGCAGGAAAAAATAATTTTCCCAAGGCCACCCAGTAAGTTTCATAGTAGAAAGGGAACATATAATCCCAAACGTACCCTGTCTGCTCTGTAATAATTAAAGCTAGATAGCTAAAAATACATTACTATGGTACATTGAATAAAATACACAATACTATTTGCTGAGAGAGTTTCCCCCATGCTGCTTTGTTTCATGGATGACAACACATACTGGAACAGTCAATATATGGTCCAACACTTCAATATATGGTTTGTCCCTCTTCCTTGTGGAGAACTTGTAAAAACATGGGCCCGGGAAATTCTATCTTCATGGTACAACTTTGCGTTCCCAGGCTCAGTGTTACAACTAGTTGTCACTGGGGAAAAATCCATCTGAATTGATAGAATATAGAATAATAAAGTTAGAAATGACCTTGGAAGTTTTCTAGTTCAATTTCTTTGACCAAGCAGAAGAGTCTTATACTATTCTGGACAAATGACTGTCCAATGTCTTCTAAAAACTTCCAGTGATGAAACATGCACAACTTCTGAAGGCAAGCTATTCCAGTCATTATTTATTCTCACTGTCAGGTAATTTCTCCTTAGTTCTTAGATCTCTCTTTGATAAGTTTCCATCAGTTACTCCTTGTCTTGCAATCAGTTTTTGGAGAATAGGTTATCCCCCTCTTCTTTGTAACAGCCTCTCAAATATTGGAAGACTACTATCATGTCAACCTTACTACTGACTGAGATGTTCTGAGGTGGTCTTAATACATTCTGAGATGACATATCCATAAGTTGTAGGAACCAAACCTTATACCAGCTGGTTCACACTAAATGTTTAACCAGATAAGGAGTAGACTTGGCAGATACCATGTACCATGTACTAAGCTTAGCTCTTGTTCAATTTTAGTTCATGTTGGGTTTTGCATAACTTAGTATGTGTTATCAATCCAACCTATTTCTAGTTCAGTGAGTGTGAGTGTGGAATAGGGCTTTACTGAATAAAATTTGTAATGCAGGGCTACAGCATCTGGGCTACAAAACTCTTAAGATCATTTAACATGGCAACAAAAAGACACAGGACAATAATGTTTTGCTGCTCTCTAATGGGTGTTTGAATTTTTACAACCCTGATAGAATAGCTGTAATGTGTGGAGTGGGTATATGGCATGAAAGTCTTTATAGGATGTAAATAATCACTTCATTTTATGTTTCTGATTCTTGACCTTTGGTACAGGCCGTATTCTCTTGTCTAATGTACAAAATTCATACTAAAAACTAGTATTAAAAGCTTTTGACATCAGATAAGAATTCTGTGAGACTTGCCTTTACAGTTAAAATATTACTTATGAAATGGGATTGAAATTAGATTTGGAAGACTACATGATTTTCCTTGATCATTAAAAAGCTACCAGTGTATTTAAAGTCCAAATCTGTCATCGGGAGCAAGGAGTCATTATCCTCATCCAGTGTATTTAAAGTCCAAATCTGTCATCGGGAGCAAGGAGTCATTATCCTCATCCAACCAGTCTAGAAGTACATATGAAGACCAATATTTTGAGGAATCTTCTGAATGATCTGTGACAAGAGTTCTATATTTCCAGGTACCACTGTATAGAAGGCTTTTTATCAAATTCTGCATGTTGGGGCTTTATAAAAACAATATACTCTTGCAAAAATGACATGAGAGTTCATATCCCCTCACATTTTTGCCTCAAATATAACTGCACATATCCATAAATATGACAACTAGGCTGCAAAAACTTTTTATTTATTTTTTCATTCCCCAAGTTACAATACAGCCATTCAGCACTAAAATATCAAGAGGCAATGGTCACCAGCTCAGTATATGCATACATATACACACATTCCTGCTTTGTTCTCCAGCTGTTGGAATGCCATTGGTAAAGGAATACGGGTGAAGCTAACTTCGAAGGGACTCTTTGCCTCACATTTCCCCAGCTGTTAGTGCTACTGCAGTTACAAACAAAATCTCCAGTTAAATTGTAGCCATGAAGCACACCAGTGGAGCTGCACATTTTGTATCAGAATTCTCTATAGCCTTTCCAAAATGATGATCAGTTATTCCAATTATATTATTTTTATATCAGTAAATCTGAAAGCACAAGGAAAAACACATTAGGCACCAATCCATGTCTTTTATTGTTTACTTTCTAGCTTTCTATTCTTTTATTTTTAAGTATAATGAAAAACTATGTTACCATATTTGGGGATATAATTATAATTATCCACTATGTTGTACTTTTGACCTTGAAGAGTTTTCTATAGGAATGGCAGAAAAATTAGCAAGATTACAAAACACATAATGGATATATTCAACAATCAAATTACATTTTGATCATGCATAGATAATATTATTTTATAGTTTAATCACTAGGGAAAACTCAAATGTAACTGGGTGGAATCTGATGTCTTTTCCTGCTAATTCTAAACTTGCCATTTACATTTTAAACCATTCTCCAAATATGATATTTGCTTGCTTAAATCTTTGTTTTTCTTGTTGTTTGTTAGTTAGTTGCGAAGTTGTATCTGACCCAACGCGACTCCATGGACAACGTTCCTTCAGGCCTTCCTGTCCTCTACCATCCTTTGGAGTCCATTTAAGCTCACGCCTACTGCTTTGGTGACTTCATCCAGCCACTTCATTCTCTGTCATCCCATTTTTCTTTTGCCCTCAGTCTTTCCCAGCATTAGGCTCTTCTCCAATGAATCCTTCCTTCTCATTAGGTGGCCAAAGTATTTTTCATCTTCAGGATCTGGCCTTCTAAAGAGCAGTCAGGGTGATCTCCTCTAGGGCTGATCAGTTTGTTTTCCTTGCAGTCCAAGGGACTCGCAGGAGTCTTCTCCAGCACCATAGTTCAAAGGCCTCAATTCTTTGGCACTCAGCCTTTCTTATGGTCCAACTTTCACAGCCATACATTGCAACTGGAAAAACCATAGCCTTGACTATAAATCTTAAATCTTACATATTAATAATAGCACTGCAAATGACTGAAGTAATAAAACACAAAAGCAGATTCCAACCCTTTCTAGAATAAATGAAGCTGAACAGTAGCTGATTCCCCAGAGATAAAAGAAAGGACTTCTTCATGTTGCACTATGTAATTAATTATTCTAAGTCACAGTGATAGCTTTAAACAAGGTAAGCAAATGCATGTAGGATCACACTATTAATAGTTACCAATTATGTGAATTTAGTAGTATCTCCATGACCCAATCAAATATGCCTCTCGGTGTTGACTGCTGGAGAATGCAGGTGATAGAGATCTACCTCATATCCTAGTGAAGATTTATCAGATTTGGAGTTGCCTCTGGGAGAGCAGAATGACTCTCTAAGGGATATCCATGGGTTGTGAGTATGTGTCCAAAATTAAAGATGGCACTGGGAACTGTATAATTGAAGCCTCATGTTAGATCGGGTATTGAGAAGGCTGGGACAGGCTTATAGTAACAACAGCTCTTTATTAACAGTAGAACAGTATGTACAATCCAGCAACTTCTTGGTCTGACAGCAGTCCTTTTATAGGGAGCTGTCAGACCTCTTAACCAATAGGATTCAATCTCTGTTCCTGCCTGAACAGAGGACCTTGGTGGAAACCATAGCAGATAGAGTGAATATCTAACACCTCAGTTCTTTTTTATATGGACTGTATATGTGATGCATATAAAAAAAAAGAAACAGGGCTTTTCATAACAGCATTCTGGTGACCATCTTGATTTTTTAAAATCTATACCCTTGTTGGAAGAAATGTCCTTCTAGGTTCGGCTCCAAGTGGGGAAAAAGACACTGGAGTCATGGAGGCTGCTTGGAAAGATGGTTTTCTACACCCTCATAAACATATCTGCTGCTATGCTAGTTTGATCAAGTCCTGTTCTTCCACTATTCTCCCATATCTGCCAGACCATAACTTCCCAGTTTACAATCTGACCAATCTTCATTAGTAAATCAATTGTATCATCTATGATCCAAACATAGTATATGGCTCTATCTTCGCCTTAACATGATCTATGAGGCCCAGTATAAATCATGTACTTTGATCTAAATGTCCATTTGATTTGGAAAATTGGTCCAATCCAGTTTGAACATTTGAACTTAATTGGCTCTGTTTTGTTTGGATTTGATTAGGAGAAAATAGTATCTGTGCAAACACAATATTTTTTGAATTTATTTTCAGGTATCCTGTTGGCTTCACCAATTCAAATGTTCTAAGCACCTTACAGAATTAAATACAGTATCTGACTAAACTGCCTTAATCTCTGAATCAGCTATTCACATAACTCTAATGTTTATTTCTTTCTTTATTTTTACATGCTTATCTAAATGTGTATCTGTTCCCTATTACACACACATACATTGGTTTGTCAATGGTGGAATCTTTAAAAGGAACCCAGTATTTAGTTAAACTTCCTTTGGAAAGAAGAAGCTAAAGGCTTGTGTCATGTTATGATCTTAACCAATTGATTCATTAATTTATTGTTTGTAAAAACCCAGATTAAAATAAAGGAAGCAAAATCTTAACAGTCAAATCTATTAGCACACATCAGATAACCCCAAACTAGCAGATCCAAATACTGATTGCTTACACAAAGACCCCCTACAAGCTCTGAGTTTCCCTGAAAAAATGCATTTCAATTACATCCAATTACATTGCCTTTAGCTACGTTTGAGGGGGAAAGGGTCATCTTTCAACCTTTCAGAAAACCTGAAGATTCAGCTATTGTGAGTACACTGCTGATCTCCCTAAAAAAAAAATACCTTTTTAGTAATGCACTCAGAGTCATTAACAGTTGCATTTTTCAAACCATTGTAATCTACCTTGTGTTAATCTACAATAGCCAAATATTAGAAATTAGGTAGTATTAGATATTCAGAGCTTGATATTCATTCATTCATTCATTCATTCATTCATTCATTCATTCTTTCATTCATTCATTCATTCATTCATTCATTTATTTATTTGCCAAGCAAGGTCAAGCAGAGTACAGAAGTGACTAGCAGTTAATAAAATGAAAAATGCGAAGTGAAAATAAAATGTATAATAAAACATAAATTAAAATTCATGAAAATATTAATGTAGCCTTTGAAAGAGGTGTCTGAAATATTTTTAATGGAAGTTTAAACTGTACAGACTCACCTTGTGGGGGAGTCTAAAATTGTTGTTGTTGTTGTTGTTGTTGTTGTTGTTGTTGTTGTTGTTATTCTTATTATATCACGACCTGGCCATCGAAACGACCCGGCTATGGATGATGAAGCACGTAATAGTGATACCCATTGTCATTAGGGCACTTGGCACCATATAAGATACATCAACCAGCTTCCTGCAATAACACCAGTGGAACTGCAAAAAACTGTGCTACTCGGAACATCTTATATTTTAAGAAGGTACTTGGTTGATACCTAGGACGCTGGCAGCCAACCGTATCAACCATTAGCACCAGTCACTGGTATTTGTAATGCATTTTTTAATGTTCAGTTCGCTGAGTTTCATGTTTAATGAAATAATAATAATAATAATAATAATAATAATAATAATAATAATAATAATAATAATAGAAACAGAGACACTAATCCTGGCTGTGCAATAACAAGCTATCCGAACAAATGCCATTAAGGCCAAAATCGAAAAATCCTCTGATGATGCCAAATGCAGACTCTGCAAAGAAGTTGATGAAACTGTTGACCACATACTCAGCTGCTGTAAAAAAAAATCGCGCAGACTGATTATAAATTGCGGCACAATTCAGTAGCACAAATGATCCACTGGAATTTGTGCAAAAATTATAATATTAAAACAACAACAAACTGGTGGGAACATAAGCCTGAAAAAGTCACCGAAAATCAAATGGTCAAGATCCTATGGGATTTTCGTATACAAACAGACAAAATACTGGTGCATAACACACCAGACATCACACTGGTTGAGAAAAATAAGGTTACAATCATAGACATCGCAATACCAGGTGATAGCAGGGTTGATGAGAAGGAACATGAAAAATCGCGAAATACCAGGACCTAAAAATTGAAATTCAACTATTATGGCACAAACCAGCAGTGGTAATTCCAGTGGTAATCGGCACACTGGGTGCTATTCCAAAAGCACTGGAATTACATTTAAAACAGTTAAAACTTGACAAAATCACCATCAGTCAAATGGAAAAATCTGCACTGCTTGGATCTGCACGTATATTACGAAAATACGTTACAACGTCCTAGGCCCCTGGGTGGGGCCCGACTAGGCCTCCCGGTAATTCTGGAAGGCCGGAAACAGGCCCGTTTCCAGCCTCCGGAGGGCCTCCAGAGCCCAGGGGAAAAGGTTGCCCTCCCAGAGGCTTGAGGAAAGCCTTTGGAGCCTGAAGAAGGCGAAAACTCCCGACTAGCCCATGCCCACCATGGCCATGCTCACCCAGCAACCCCTGGCTGAAATTTTTGAAGCCCACCCCTGCCTATAGGAAAATCTAGATGGCTTACAATGAAATAAAAGTGAGATAAAACATTAATAAATATTAACATTACAATTAACAAAGATGGCAAAGGAAGGAACAAGGTACAAACAAGATGATTGTAGAATTTTCTCTCAGTCTATTAATCACCTCCAATATGACACTCCTCTATTGGGGGCCCAACCCAATTGGCAGACACAGTTTTCACGCTCTTCTGGAAGACCAAAAGGATTGGGGCAGATCTCATCTTGAGGAGCAGATATTCCAGAGGGTGAGGAACAACAGCAGGAAAGGCTCTTCTCCTGAATCCCATTCGCTGGAATTCCTTGACTACGTCTGCGGAAAGCAAGTGGGGAGGGGGCATCCCACTGGGATGAGACAGTTCCTCGGGTAACCTGGACATTGCCCCAAAGGGTTTTAAAGATAGTAACCAACAGTTGAATTGGACTCAGAAGCAATCAGTGCAGCTCCCTCAACAGCGATGTTACATGGGCCACTGTAGCCCTGAAGGATTGTCCATGTAGCTCCATTCTGCACCAGCCGTAGCTTCCAAATACTGTTTAAGGGAAGACCCAGGTAGAACAAATTGTAATATCTAGGTGAGAGAGGACTAGGGCCTAAGTGACAGAACCAGCACATAACATGAAGTTATACAAAGACTCTCCTAGCCACAACTGCCAACTGTTCCTTAAGTTAGAATCAAGAATCCAAGCTGCACACAGGATCTGTCTGGAGCAGCGTGACCCCAACCAGAACTAAAAATGTTAAATTCCTGGATCCTGAGGCACCACATACCCAAGGCCACTCAGTTTTACCAGGATTCAGTTGAAGCCTATTGTTTTATGCTGGCTAGGAGATTCTGAGGTTGAAGTCCACACATCTTAATGTTGTGAAAGATTGAGAAAAGCTGCTCTGGGTGATTATATATATTTGAAATGAAAACCACATATAGCCATGATAGCAAACCTATGGCATGCATACCACAGGTGGCAATCATAGCCTTCTCTGCGGCCACGCAAGCCATCGCCCCAGCTCAGCTCCACCACACAAGCCCAAGTGCCTCCCACCGGGTACCTGGTTTTCGTTGGGGGTACGGGGTGGGGGGTGTCACACATGCATTGCATTATGGGTGCACGCGATGACAAAAAAGTTAGCCATCACTGATATAGGTCAGATTTTCATAGTTTTTCCCAAACATTCCTGATACATTTGGGCAGTTGGCTCACTGTGTCAGCCCTTCAATGTAAATCAGCTGGTTTTTGGATCTCTGCCGCACATGCGCAGGAGGAGGGGCATATTCAGGGGGTTCACACATGCATCTGAGAAGGGTGGGGGAGTGTGGTTAGCTCATGCATGCGTAGGGTTTGGAGGAGTGCGAGGGGGGTAATGTGTGCATTGCACTATGGGTGTATGGCCCAATTATAGTTCTATCTTCTAATCCTCCTGGCAGTTATTTTAAATTTTAGGGTTTTTAATGTTATTTTAATTCTATTGTTGATTTTATGCAATTGGTTTGTAAGTTTTTATACCTCCTCCATGTAACATGTAATATGTTTACGTTTTGATCTTTGATTGTACACCGCCCCGAGTCCCTTTGGGGAGAGGGAGCGGTTTACAAATCTAATAAAATCAAAATCAAATCAAATCATTGTGCACGCATGCACTTTTGGCATGCAATGAAAAAAAGGTTAGCCATCACTGACATATAGGGAGGCCTCCTTTGATTGGTAACAGAGAGCTGACAGTTCACACATGTCCATTAAACACAAATCTGCATCTTTCAGGCACAGATAGTCTTTAAACCTCAACTAAGCCCAATATTTCTGTTGATAAACAATTGTTAAGTGAGTTTTGTCCCACTTTACAACTTTTCTTGCCACAGTTGCTAAGTGAATCACTGTGCTTATTAAGTGAATCTGGCTTCCCCTTTGACTTTGATTGCCAGAAGTTTGCAAAAGGTGATCAAATGACCCTGGGATACGGCAACCATCATAAATATGAATGAATTGCCAATTTTGATCATGTGACCATGGGGTTGTTTGCAATGATCACAAATGTCATAAAAACAGTCTTAAATCACTTTTTTCAGTGCTGTTGTAACTTTGAACGGTCACTAAATAAGCTGTTGTAGGTCGAAGACTACCTATATCACATTTGTGCAATGCGGATTATGTAAATGACCTATTTACATTCAATCTGGGGTGTCAAACTCAAGGCCCGCAGGCCAGATCCAGCCCACAGGGTGCTTAGATGTGGCCTGTGGGGTCACCCTGGAAACAGCGAAGGACTGCCCTCATTTTCTCTCCCGCGAAAACAGAGCTCACAGGCCTCCTGAGCTCTGTTTTCGCTCGCAGAAGGTTGCAGGAGGCCATCGCAGCCGAAAGCAGAGCTCGGGAGCCCATTTTTACTGGCAGAGCGCTTGGGCCACCACAAGCGCCCCCGACATGAGTTATATTGAGCTGGCCATGCTCACTCAGGCCCAGGGGTGGGTTCTGGCTTCTTCTACTGCCGGTTCACTCAGGGCCTCTCTTCGGGTGCACACACACTTGTCCATGCGCAGTAGTAAAAAAAATGCTACACCACTGCCAATAGAACCGGTTTGGAGCCGTGGCCAGCCAAGTTACTACCTACTCAGCTGAACCATTCTAAGCCGGTCCAAACTGGTAATAACCCACCTCTACGCTGGCCCCCTGAGGTTAAACACAACCCTGATGCGATCCTCAATGAAATCGAGTTTGACACCGCTGTAGAAATTGTGTAATTGATAGCTTCTATATTATAATCACCATCATATAAATATGCATACTATGCCATTAATGTAATGCACACAGTAAATCACTGTGGAAATGTAGTCTTTTGCATTTAAAGCTTGTAGGTTTCACTTTGCTTCCGTTTCCTGTCACTTTTTTTTTGGTTAAATAATTCTTAATAGAAAGAGACAGAGTGTTTACTTATTATCTGGCTTTTATAGTGGCCAATGCTGGCAACACAGATGATAGAGGACTCTTATTGGGCAGGCTAAAGATACATATGTAATGATATTTTCAGCCTAGAGAAAAGAGATCAGAGGGAGACATGGTATTCAGCTATCCCAAAGATGGCCCTGGCAGAAATAATAGACAGGTTCCTGTAGTCTGCAACCAGGACCACAACTCAGGTGGCCTTCAGGACACAGATAAACCTCCAAGTGCTTCAATGACCCTCTAAAAGGGTGCCAATGACCAGCTGTCTGCAAGAAATATAAATCCTTCCATTCCCCACTATCTTGTCAGAGCTGAAGAAGCTTCTTGGATGAGAAGTGAAATGTCTTCAAAGAACAAAACAAGGAAGTCCAGTTGCCTCCTGAAAAAGCACCTTTGGGACAACCATGACCTGGGTGACTGAGAATTTATTCATCTTCTTCTTGTGCCATATCTGTCATCGGACGTTGGCGATCATGTTGGCAATCCTATTTTTGTCCACAGCCGCATTAAAAAGTGCTGCTGAGTTTTTGTCCAAACCAGCCCCTTAGGTTTTGAAGCCATGATGTTCTTCTTCTGCCTGGATCTCGTTTGCCTTCAATCTTTCCCTGGAGGATTAAGTGAAGAATGCCGTATTTTTCTGGGTGTCACATCACATGTGCAAAATATTCTAACTGACATTCACAGTTGTAATAGTGCTGAACAACTAGTACTTACTGTACATACGCTCTCAAAGCTACAGCCATCCCAGCAACCCAGCAGCCACATGACTGTGATATGGGCACTTGGAAACCAGCTCACGTTGATCACCAAAAGCAATCTCAATGGGGAAGCCAACAGAAAAATTCACAAATCATTCTGGAAAGTTGCTCTTGCTCCTGTCATTTTTTTCTCTTGAGGAGCCTCCAGGTGGCAGGACAAGTGCAGGCCACAGGTAGGCTGGTAGACAACTTGTTTGCACTTACGCTGCCTTCCCAGCATTGCCGCCCGCACACCCTGCTGCAGCACTGTCTTCCACTGCTTAGGGCATGCTGGCTGGGGAATTCTGGGAGTTGAAGTCCACAAGTCTTAAAGTTCCCAAGTTTGGACACCCCTGGCTTAGGACCACTCACCCACCTGCTGGCCTGCTTGTGAGCTGCCTAAGAAAAGGCTTGTCATAACTGGGAACTCCAGTCCATTTTGCCATTGTTTTTCTTGTCAGAAAATGGCTGGAAGTTGCTATGATTGCTGTCACTATGCAATACAGACATGTGACATTGAATTTATAACTGCTTTGCTTAGCAACAGGAATTCCAATCCCAATCACCATAATCAAAACAGACAAACAGACAGCTTGGGGCCTGGAAAGCAAAGATCTAATAATTCTATCTGTCCCCCAATCCCTCTTTCCCCCTCGCCCCCCCCTCTCTCTCCACACTTTCTCCCCCTTTCTGCTTCTTTCTCTCTTCTGTCTCTCCCCACTTCTCTCTCTGTCTGTTTCTCGTTCTCACACACAAAGGCACACACACAAACCTTCTATTCATAACTGTAGCTTTCAGTGAAGTTGAAGCAATAGTGATATCTGTAGAAAGCAACTAAAAATCAGCCAAAATGTTTTAAAAATGGAGTAGCTACTGAGAACAAGAAATCAGTTGAACCACAGTTATGCTTCCTTGGGTCCAACTGAAACAGAGATTTTCCTTTTCTCAAGGATACGTTAACAGCAACAATATCAGGTGAGCTGGCAGTTAGGATATATCAGTTAACCCAGTGGTCAAGATCAAAAAGCAAGCTAGGAGTCAGACCAACCAAGGAAGAACTAAGAGTGCAGCAACATAGCAATGTATACAACATGGTTCAATTGATTTTCCTGAATGTATTGTATATGCATATGTTCTATCTTTATCATCATTGTTGTTGTCAAGATGGGTAGCTATATACTTTAAATAAATAAAATAATAAATTAATTAATTAATAAAATAATAAAAATAACATTATAAAAAATCAATAAATTGCTGTGTAAGCAGTAGCTGGGCTGAGAAATTTATATACTTTCCTATCTGGCATATATTTTATATCATCAGCTAGAACAGAAAAGCCAAAATTTATTAACCTTATTTCTTCATTTACAATATATATATGGGTAAAAACATGATTGGCGTGTAAATGATTTCACTAAATAGCAAGGCGCTGATCTCATTTTCCTCCTTTATTAAACAGTTTTATGCCCATCTTTTGAATTCTGGGTAGTAACCGTGTTTTGTTCCTGCTTAATTTATCACTGAATCAAAATGTGTGGTTTATTCCAGTTCTTCCATTTGGGGGAAAGGATATTCAAATGATCAACCAGCCTTGATAAACCAATGGAAAATGCCCAGAGAAAGTGCTTAACTTGGAGGCTGAGAAAAGAATAGCAGTGATACATGCTTTTAGCTGCAGGTAGTCCTCACATTGCAACCCTACCTTTGGACTAGCAATTGATAAGTGAAGTGAAGCAATTGCTAATTAAAGGAAATATTATCTGACCTCCCCCATAGCAACAGCAGTTCTTTCAATCCCGGTTGCAGTCATTAAGCAAATCACCCATGATCATTAAGTGAAAAATCATATCACCATGACATGTAACCTACTGCCACCTTCCCCATTAACTTTGCTTGTTGGAAGCTAACAGGGAAAGCAACAAACGGTGACCACATGACAATCAGATGGTGTGACTATCATAAATGTGGGACAGTTGACAAGTGCCTGAATTGTGATTACATGATTGCAAGGATAGTGTGATGTTCATGGGTGAACAAACTGGTTGTATGTCACTTTCTTCAATGCTTCCATAGGTTCAAGCAGTTGTTAAAAGAGTAGTCCTTAAACAATCTGTATTCATCAGCCAATTACTTCCTCAAGATGTCTCTTTGTCCTGCTGCCCCATAAAAGAAAATAGATTTTGTTAGCTAGACAGGACTGCAAGACTTGGACGTGAAATAACTTTATTGCCACTTTGAATGTGCACTAATCGGCATACATTAAAATTGAAATTTTGTCGCATACAGCTCTAAAAGGGTTTCCACCTCTAATATACACTACATAAATATGACAAGATAAAAAATAATAAACACAAAATTATGTATGTACCCACATATATAATATGACGGAGAAACAACACAGTCTAGTTTAGATGTATACATATACACGGCGAGAGAAATGAATCTTGTGAGTTTACCAGACGGATGGCATAGGGAACAAAGCTGTTATAGAATCTGCTAGTCCTGCTAGAAATACTTTGAAATCTCCTCTCAGAGGGGAGGCAACAGAAACAGACCGTGAAGTGAGTGTGTGGAGTCCCTTATAATGCTTTGAGCTCTAAGCTGGTAGCGTTTGTAAGCAGTATCCTGAATTATAGGAAGCGAGCTTCCGATAATCTTCTCGACTGTCCTTACCACTCTCTGAGTTGTCTTTCTATTTAAGGCACTGCTACCACCAAACCAAACAGTGATGCAGTTTGTTAAAACGCTCTCAATCATGTTCCTGGATAAAGTGGCCAGGATAGAAGGAGAAAGATGTGCTCTCCTCATCGGACACAGGAAATGCAAGAAAAGCAAAGTTAATGCAGTTATTCGGGCAAAATAGAACGTCCATACAATGATCAAAGCTGACCTATGTTATAGATGCCTAATAAGGAAATCCTCTAACAAAGGACCTTGTTTACTATGCATTTCCGGTGTGTTTCTCTGAAGCACGCACACCAACAGTTCATCGATTGGCCACAAGATGGCAGTCTTAGTAAAGACTTCAACGTCCACCTTTAGTGGTGCTGAAAAAAAAAATGTGTTCCTTGAAAAAGGGGCATGACTCCCATTTTTCCAACGTGTCACGCCGTTCGGATGGTACTGAGGTTTTTTCCCTGTTTCAGGCGAACTGCTTCTTTGCAGAGAAAAGCTGCTGCTGCTGCTGCTGCTGCTACTGCGGCGGCGGCGGCGGCGGCGGCAACCGCTCGCTCCAGTAAAGCAAAGTACCAACTCAGCATAACCCGAGTTGGGGTTGCCTTGAATGCTTTTCCAGCCCAGAGCGCCGTCGCCACAGGCTCCTGCCTTGACCACTTCAGCCAGCAGCCCCCGCCCCCACCGCCGCCCAGGATCCCCGAGCCCTAAACAATGGGTGGATTGTGCAAGATCAACCCCAGCACTGGCTTTCTTGCTGAGCGCTCCCTAGACTCTTGGCTCCGGATGTGCCAAATATAAACCGCGCAGTAAAGCAAACGAGAAAGTCCAGAAACCGAGTTGGGGGGAGGGGGAAGGGAAACAGGAGAGAAGATCGGCCGGGCAGGGTGAATTCCACACATCAAATCTAGGCAGAGAACTGTGCTGTGTCTTTTGAAAGGCATTCGTGGCTTTCCCATCCTCCCCCCCCCCCAAAAAAAGAGTTTTATAAGAAAAAGCAAAACAGCGTTTTGAACATACAACACTCTTTCCCTCCAGGACGCCTTTAGGGCCAACTTTTCCTTAAACGACTCCGACCACTTAAGCCGAGAGAGCTACCAATCGGGAGGTACTAACTGCGTCCGACCCCCTCGCCTAAGTTAAGGGGTCTCCAGGCTCGAAACATGCGCCACGTTAACTCTGCCTCGCTGCTCGACTTCCCCCTGAAATCTCCCTTCCCCGCAGTAAAGAAGCGGGTCGAGAGTTTAGCCTGAATCCAACCACGTCCGAAGAAGCCTTTTCTGGAAGTGAGGCGCGCTTGAACCCCTGAACTCTGGCCTCCTGTGTGGCTGCATCCAAGCCATATAGATTAGTCGTAGCTGGTCATTGGGAGAACAAGAAAAATACTCTGGGTCCCTTAAGAAAGAACGGCTGGACCGAAACTGCAGAAACCACAAGTTCAAGCGCACCTAACAGAAGTGGGTAAAAACAGCTTGTTCCAAAGTAACGCCCTTCAGATAGGTTGAAAGGAGAAATCTCCAGGTGCCCGTTCAGCAAGAGGCCTCCCAGCTGTAGGGCACCACATTGGGGAAAGTTGAACGTGAATATCGGTGCAGGCCCAGGGAGCAATCCTTTGCATTTGTGCTCTGGATTTCAGTAGCCTGGTTGGCTTCTGTCCCATCTTCCTTTCTTGTGTTGGTCGGCGCAAATTCTCTTCACCAAATTTTATTACTTTCGCGGTTTCCCCCCCTTTCTCGCCTGCCCCACCCTACCATTAAAAGCCTTCCCCTCCGACTAAAAGGGTGCGAAGTGGTCGTTTCAATAAATTTCCCTCTAGTAAAGTGGACCGGCCGTCGTTTGGCGGGTGGGGTGCCTGCGCTTTTGGCAAAGTGATTTGCCATTTATTTAGATCAAGTGATTCCTGTAATTAAACGATTAGGGATTTGCTTAATGTGATTTTATAAGAACTGCGCCCGTTTCCAAAGCAAACAAGGCGCTCGAGTCTCCTGCACACGAAACAAACTCACAAGAGCGCAGTTACCGGGTCTTCTCAGAGCAAATAGTCCTAAATCTGGAGAATAAACAGTTCGCAAAAGAATCTGTAGCTTCAGGCCATTGAAAACAGCGCAGGATTTGTTTGCCTGACTTTGAGGTTTTTTTTTAAAAAAAAACACATTAATTTCTACCACCTTCATTTCCCCCTCCTTCCTCAGCCCTCTTCCAAGAGGTTTGTCGGTTATCGTATAAGGTATCTGAAGCGATTTCAGAATCGCTGTCCAAACCAGGTGCCCTTCCCACCACCGATGATGGAGAACATGACACAGCATGATGGCTCCATGGAGAAGGGGTGGTCCTAAAGAGGTGGCTGAATGTCCCTCCAGGTTTAGCCAAAGTAAATCAGAGGGGAATGTTGACAATTGTGTGTGTGTGTGTGTGTGTGTGTGTACACTTCTTTAGAGGTTGTTCCCTCAACTGCAAAAGGGCCCTGTGGTTGTGCACCGATCACTATAGAAGTAGACCATTTTGCTCTCTGGGGGAAAAATCCAACTGTTGAAGACCAACGCATTTGGGGAAGGTTGCTTGGCTGTGAATGTACATGGGGAGTGGAGAAAGCGTGGAGAAAGCCACCTTGAAAAAGAGGATAAGCTTCAGCAGGGACTCTAATGGCTCCCTGCAAAGGAGCCATTGACTAGGAGACGGGGAGGAAAAGTTTGAGACTGAAATCTAGCTATTGACGGTGCTCAACTTGGCAGGTACGTTGTAGATGAGGGTTTCTGCCTTGCTTCCAGCAAAGCAGCTAATCTAGGAAACTATTTATGTTGCTGAATCCTGAAGAGTAAATATTTATTGCCATGCTAGATGAAGACTGGCAAGGAGAAGAAGGAAGAGGAAAGAAAAAGAGAGAGAACTTCCTTGGAGCGCATGTTCTTCACCTATGCACTTGAAAAAATGACTGTGATTTAGAGGAAGTGAAAATTTTCCCATACAGTGTAATTCTCTACTAGAGGCCCACTTGTGCCTTTTCTCATGCCTACCCCAAGTTGGAGTAGGACGGTTACGACCCCAGCTGACCTCAGTAAACCGAAGCTGGTGATTCCAGAGAGGGGTTTGCCTTTACACCAGTGTCACTGATGTCTTTCCTTGGATACATTTTCTGAAATAAATAGTTGTATTTTCACAGGCTCATTGGATAAAAGTTTCCCCCGAGATCTACAATGAAATAGAAAGCATTTCATGCCAACTGCGTCTTTACTCATATTGATTCCAGAATAAGACACAAATGCAGCATTACACTACAGCACTGAGAATACACAGGTCAGTGAAATGAAACTTCGTTTCATTTAACATAAATTTTCATGGCTTATTTAACGCTTGGGAATACATTAATTGAAATTGTCCCAAAGACTCTGTGGAGTCTCTTGTTACAATATTCCTCCACAGCCTTGCTGTTACCTTCACGATTATCCCCATTTTATGGATAGAAAAACTGACTAAGAAGGTCAGTGGCTTGTCCAATATCCTGTCTGTAGGAAAGAAAATCTTATTTCGGGTGTGATTCCTTTCTACTTCCAGCCCGCGTATTCTTTAGTATGCATTTGTTCTTTATTTTATCTCTTTATTTTATCTCTTTATCTGTGTTTTTATTTTTTTTAAATCTCTTTATCTCTTCACCTCTTTCAAGACCCACTAATTTAACATTTGCCAAGAACACCCAAGGGAAAGGTGAAAGCTTCTACGCATTGCCTGAGAACTGACGCGCGCCTCGTCCATCCTCTTTATTTGGACCTGGGCTGCACACTGATATGGAAAGTCAGGGGCAAGCGTTCACACGTGGGGAGCGGGAGAGAAAAGCCTTATTCCCCAAGGCGCTATTTTCCTCCTTGTCTGTAAATTGCACAAACTTGACGGTTCCATGCTTTTAAACGCCATTTCTGCCCCTCCCGGCCAATGGGCTACAAGGCTCAGAACCCCGGGATAATGGTGACGTTCGAATGCCCCCCTTCTTTTTTTTTTAAGGGAGCGTGAATGGAACTTTCAAAGGAAGCCAGCCAGCAGAGCGCTTTGTTGTGCTAAACTAGTTGGGCGAGTTAGGGTGTCGCTGCTCCTGATTGCTCTGGCCAATGGAACCCGATCCACCCCGCTGTGCGTAAGAGCGCAATTAAGGATTTAACCAAGCCTCTACGCTCCCTGCGAGCAGTCTGCCAGAGCTATAACCAGCTCCAGAGAGCTCCCAGCCGTCGCCACCGCCGCCTCCCTCCCTCCCTCCCTCCCTCGCTCCCCCCGCCATGACTGCCTAGAAGACCCAGCCGCACGCACGTCGCTTGCCTGCTTGCCTGCCAGCCAGCTATGACAGGGGTCTTTGACAGAAGAGTGCCCACCATCCGATCCAGCGATTTCCAGTCTCCTTTTCCGAGCAGCGCAACTGCCGCCGCCATGCACCACCCGCCCCAAGAGTCGCCCACTTTACCCGAGTCTTCGGCAACGGACCCTGACTTCTACAGCTCTCCGGGAAGCGCCCCTCATGGCTATGCTTCGCCTTCCTCGACATCCTATGGCAAAGCGCTCCATCCTTACCAGTACCCCTACCAGGGCATGAGTGGAACCGCCGCCAACTACCCCGCCAAAGCCTACGCCGACTACAGCTATGCCAGTCCCTACCACCAGTACGGTGGGGCTTACACTAGGGCGCCGAGTACTGCCAGCCAGCCAGGTGAGAGGCGCCGCCGCAGCCGCAGCCGGAGCCGGCAGGGAATGGGGAGGAGGGAGAGCAGTGCTTGGACCGGCTGAGGGGCGCACTGCAGGTAGGAGATACACCGCTTCTCTCAGGCCTCCTGGGGACGGCGTGGAGCTTGAGCTTGGTAGAGAAACCAAGCTGAAGCTCCGATGCCCGCTCCCGCTGAAGGATCCAGGTCTGCAGGGTGAACTGAGATAGGGGAGGAGGATGGAAAGAAATAAGCTTTCTTTGTCGCCCCCAAAGTCAGGATTGAAAGGCAGCGAATTTGGAAAATGGAAAGTGGGGCAATCAAAGGTGTCCCCCCCTCCTCCCAGGGCTACGCGTTAACAACAACACCACAAAGAGTGCGGCTGTGAAAAATTGTGCTATTCGGTGGACTATTTCAACCTCTCTTCCCCCACATTTGTGTACCCATTTTTTTTAATATCGCAAAGGACTGGAAAACCTGAGCCCCTCTATAGTTTTTGCATGAAGACGGGCTGAGGTGCGGAGGGGAGCAAATGGGGACACTCTTATTTTATCTTTTTTCCCCTTCTTCTTCTTCTTCTTCTTCTTCTTCTTCTTCTTCTTCTTCTTCTTCTTCTTCTTCTTCTTCTTCTTCTTCTTCTTCTTCTTCTTCTTCTTCTTCTTCTTCTTCTTCTTCCCCTTCCGGTGGGAGGAGGGGGAAGGCACCGAACGTCTCCTGAATACCGCTAACATGAACGCCCAAATTCGGATGCTGGTTTGCTGCCACACATGGAGAAGCGCGGTTGGAACAGCTTCCTTGTGGTTCCTCGGGAAGGAGACTGGAGGAAAATGAAGCGCTTCTTTGGAGGCAGCTCGGAATTCTTCCTCTCCGCCACTGCTCACCCCACGCCGCCCCACCCCACCCCCGGGCGCCCCTATTCTATGAATCAAAGGCGAGGAAACTTTTTGCGGCTGCCTGAAAGTCTCCGCTCCGCTTTCCTTATAGTTACCCGGAATTCATACATAACTATGAGCCTTTATGTGTGTCAGTGTGTATGTGTGTATATACATATACATGCATACATGCCTACACACACACACACACACATACATACATATATACATACATACACAGAGAGAGAAACTTGCACATACATTTCTCTCTTCTCGTCCACCACCCTGTGTATTTCTTCGGCTGGCCGACGATCTCCCCAAAATAGAGGGAAACTGCCAGTGGCGCACTGGGTCTTCGTAAAAGGAACCAGACGCAACCGCGCCTCTCTTCTCCCCCTACCCCACCCCCGGCCGATCGGCGGCGAGATTATTCTGTATAATCGACTCTCTGTCTGGGCCGGTTTTGGCTACTTTTTCGGCTCGGAAGGAGGGAAACGCTCTCTTCCTTTCGTTCCCCCCCCTTTTCCCCTCTCCCTGTGGTGGTGGTAGTGGTGGGGGGGGGCTTTGAACTCTGCATATTTCAGAAAGTCTCTGGTCAGGGTTGAATACATGAAGACCCCAGCCAAGCGGGGAGAGGGAGAAAGAGGGCGAGGTGGGGGAGAAAGCAGGACCGGGGCTGAGAATATGCAAAGTTTTGTGTAATCAAAGGGCGGCTTTAAGGGGACGTTTTTAAAGCCCACCTCTTCCCTCCAGCTCCTGGCGGGCACGCGCATCTCCGCCACTCAGTTCCTCCCGCCTTCTTTCACAAAAAACGCTTAGCCAGATAAATAACCATCCCGGGGAGAGAATACCTTTCGGCATAAGAGGGAGGCGACGCCTGCCCTCCAACTAATTTAACATTGGCCAGCGCTTTGGGCCTGCCAGTCCGTTTCCGCACCTTCCTGATCTTCCAGGGTCTCTGCAGACCAAACGCGTTGCATTTGTTTACACATTTGAGCCAAGTCTGGGTCAGCAGGATAATTGCGGGCCCATCTGCCAGATTCGGGGCAGGGGAAGTGGGCGGGGTGCCTAGTTTTCATGACCATCTTCTCCTCCTCTTCCTCAATCTGTTCCCCCCCCCCTCCTTCTGTATCCCTATAGAAAAAGAGGTGACTGAGCCCGAGGTGCGGATGGTGAATGGCAAACCAAAGAAAGTGCGAAAGCCAAGAACGATTTACTCCAGTTTTCAACTGGCGGCTTTACAACGGAGGTTCCAGAAAACCCAGTATTTGGCTCTGCCTGAGAGAGCCGAGCTGGCCGCCTCTTTAGGCCTGACGCAGACTCAGGTAAGGACCGACCGGTGGCCGGGGCTTGGGGTTTCCAATCCGCCTCTCACGGTGGGCGAAACGCCCCCAGCAATTCCGCGTCGGGCTGCTCTCCAAGGGACAGTTTCACCTGCGATGGTGCTGAGCAGTCCGGAGTCCTTTCTCCGCGAGAAGCTTCTGTAGGCCGGAAGGCACCGGGGGGGGGGGAGGGCAGGGAAGAGGGAGTGCATGCGTGCGGGCATGTGTTGAATGTTTATTCCTTTAATCTTCCGCCCGAGCATTTCTCCCTGCGAGGTTTCTGGCGAATCCAACTTCCCCGCCAAATGGGCGCCCTGATTCCACCGTCAGCGGCATCAGCCAGATCCCTTTGGGGCGGGGAAGAGGCTCTCAAGGCAAATTCAGAAAGCTGCGCCTCACCGAGTGGAAATTAACCGGCCTTAACTTCGCCACAGTTCCGACGCGGTTCCCAAGCGCTTTGTTTACAGCCTGGATTCCCAGCATTTGAGCGGTGGGCTTTTCGATCGTCCCCGAGTTTTTCGACCTTCTCGGGATCAAAATGAGGGAGGGGTAAGGTGGGAGGATCTTCTACTGATCAGCTCAAGGGAGGGGTGGTCGGCTTGTCAGAAAGCTACGGAGGACGGTGGTGGGGACTGCTGTGAAGAGTTGGGTCCCACAGAAAGGCTTTACGCGCACCAGGTTTTAGTTCCTTTTTGTTAGGAGTCGTGTTCAACCGGAGTCCTCGTTTCGTTTATTTGTTTTGTTTCCGTTCCTGTTTTCCTCTCCTCACCCTCCATGTTTTCAAAACTATTTGGGACAACTGCTGTTCTGGGGTTTAAATATCTGCCCCATGTCCAGAGTCTGGATAAAAGCATATATGCTATCCCTTTTTTAATAGTATAAACGCCATTCCTTTAAGGAGTTTTTTGGTTTGTTTTTGCATTAAAAAGGTGTTTGTTTTCCTTCTTATCTCGGATGCTCTGCCCCCCCCACGAGACTGTTTTGCCCGATAAAGGCAAGTCCGAGCAGTAGGAGAGATTTAAGTCTTAGTCTCGGCGGAAGACCAAGTATTCTGCCTAACCCGTGTTAGGATCCTTAAAAGCTGCTACCTTGAGTACCTCAGAGCACTCTTCGCCTTCTCACAACCTCTCTGGCATCATTGGTGCAAATCTGTGTGGGGTTGTTGCCCTCTCGCCACCACTTATCTAACCATTTCCACTTTCTCTGAAGTAAGAGCGTCACTCGGGGCCGCACGAGGAGGCAGAGCTCGGGAAGCTGAGATGGTAAAGCGACCGATTCAAGAGGGCGTCTTGAGCTGCCTTCCGCCGGTTAAGTCCGGGCTGAGAAATGATTTCCGGAGGGAGGGTCCGGTCAGCCCTTTTTTTGCATTTGGGCTTGTCCAAGTTGGGATTCAACCCCGCCGTTCCTCTCTGACTTTTGCCGCCTTTTTTTTCCTCCTCAAGGTGAAAATCTGGTTCCAGAACAAAAGGTCCAAGATCAAGAAAATTATGAAAAATGGAGAGATGCCTCCGGAACACAGTCCCAGCGCCAGCGACCCAATGGCTTGCAACTCTCCACAGTCCCCTGCCGTGTGGGAATCTCAGGGCACGGCCAGATCTCTCAGCCATCATGCTCACACCCACGGGGCAACCTCCAACCCGTCGCCCGCGTCCTCTTACCTGGAGAACTCCTCTTCCTGGTATTCCGGCGCAAACACTCTGAACGGCCACCTGCAGTCCCACGGCTCCCTCCAGCATTCCTTAGTGTTGGCTTCCGGGACAATCTATTAGAACGGGCGATCCTTTTTTTAAAAAAAACAAACACAGCCATCATTCCTTCCTCTCTTGTTTTGGACTTAATTGCTTTTGTTCATGAAGGGAAATAATAATTAATAATAATTATAATTAATAAAAAGGGGGATCTTCTCTTTAAGGAAGCTATAACAGGATGAAATGTGTAAAGCTTGTGCATGTAATTTATTGCATTTCAAAGGAAACTTTCCGGCTCTCCTCCCTCTCCCCCCTATTGCTTTTGTTCCGTTTTCTTTTATTTTTGAAGGCGGATTTTTGGATTTGCGTTTTGTTCTCAGCAGCCTGGACACTTTCAAAGGTGCCTTGAAATCTTATTGACCTCAACTTTTTTCAAGAGACTTTTTTTTCAATGTCATTTTAATCATGTACATACTTGTAGATAGAGGAATTAAACTGTATATTCTGAATAAATAAAATTATTTCCACTGTGAGGACAAAAGAGAGAGAGAGAGAGAGATGCGAAAGGGCAGGTTGCTAATCCCCCCCCCCCTTCTGCTATTGGAAATGAAGTAGCGGACACTTAATAACTGTTCCCTCCTTCCATCCAGCCTCCTTTTCTTCCTTTGCCATTCTTCCTTTGTTTGGACTGCAGTCCTATGACCAGTTTTTTTTAGAAACAGCCCTTAAATCTTCGAAGGCTAAAATTCAGAGCAGTTCTCTATCTCGTCCAGGTTCCTCATGGGTCGGGTCCAGATTCTCCCCACTTTAGGGCGGTTCCGAGGCTCCCAAAAACTCCACCAATCTTTCTTTACCGAGGTCTTCAAATCTGCCAGTAAGTCTGGTAGGTTTGGCGATGGGAGTCTAAAGCAATGACCGCAGCCTGTTCTGCTGAATGAGGAAACAAAGGTAAATCTTTCCCCAAGAAAAACGACCTGAAAAGGGGGGACTGGCCTGGGTCCAAGTAAGAACATGAACAACAAAATCTCTTCCCCACCCCCTGGATTTCTTCTTCATTTTATTCTCTTGAATTTTCGGGGGAAAGCCAGAAATAATATCTGGTCGGTGCAAGACGATGCATTTCTTTCCAAAGGAGCTTCGAACCTGGGCAGCAGCAGATCTAGAAGGTGGCATGGAGATTCTGCGCCTCCGAGCAGGAAACAAAGGCGACCTGCGAGCAGGACTGGATTTGGTCGCACGCGCCTTTGTCGTGCCGCGCCTCTCCCTTTGCGTCCTCTTCTCCGCGCCATCAATTTCGAAACTTGAGGAAAAAGGAGATTGTTTGTTTCGGGGCTTTTGCACACACACACACCCAAACCAAGGTAGCCAAGTGAACAGTGCTGGGGTCGTAGTAGGCAACTAGCTGGGTTTTCCCCCTTGTGCATCAAAACACACACACACACCTTTCTTATCCCTCTTCAGCACTTATGTCGACAATAAGGCGCCCCTTCGAAATCTCCTGCATCCATGCGACAAAGGGTACGCTTTTAATAGCAGCTTGGGTTTGGGAATCGTTTTCATGTTGGAAAGAAGGTTGGCCATAAAGAAAATGCATTAAAAATTACATCCTATCATCTGAGGAGTTCAGCAAGATATGTTTCAGAACTTGGACACAAAACCTCAGAAAAGGCTCCTTTTGTAGTCAGAACAAATTTACCAGCCTTTAGGCTCCTTCCTTCCTTTTTTCCTTCCCTCCCTCCCTTCTTCTTTCAATTTTTCTCTCCTATCAGCAGGAGAAGTAGTATTATTGGAACTAAGTTCGTTTGTAATATAGTATTTGACTTTCCTTAGTTTATATAAAATGAGATTGCTTTCCTGATACCCCTGTGCTTGGGAATGTGGTGCAGAACCAAACATAAGAATATCCTGCTGTGTTAACCTGACCCCTTTCTACAAAACGTTGTTCACGAGGCCATCCCTGCAGTCATCTTAGGAGCGTTTTGCTCCGGGCATTAGTACAGCTCACCTCACCTATTCTTTGCCCTTTAAGACGGCGTTACACTATTGACTCTGCTGAGGGCGGACGAAGCGAGCAACGCTGAGAGACAGAAAGCAGATGTTAGGAATCATGGGAATTGTGCTCCACTGACATATAAAAAGGGATTCAACCTACATTCTGCAGCTTTCATTGGTTAAGGATTCGGGCTTGTGCATACTAATAAAACCGCTCAATTTTGACCTATAACGATAATTTGACCTTGTTCGCTTGCCATTAAGGCGGCCTTTCAAAGAGCTTGTACCTCTTCCTTCCTTTGACTGGTAGAAAATCCTATTAGATTCTCCTCCAGCTGCCTTCACTCAATGGCTCTATTTCGTTGGCTATAGAGTCTTGGGTGCATAGACATGGGCATAGACATAGAGGGGTACTCTTGATAGCCTGCCAGGGACTCCACCCCGAACCCCATCGTGCATTTGAGCCAGTCTGAGCCCTCCTTCCTTTGGCTAGGTTTTTGTCCGACGTTGCCTTCATGTCCGAGAACAAGGAGCAGCTGCTGCACAGCGACCTTTTGTCCTTTACCTTTAGTAGATCCCCGTTTCACCATCTCTTTCCTGAGGATTTTATTTTCTCCTTGTCCCCTCCTGCCTCCTTGGACAAAGGCACTAGCCGTTAGTATCTTTCTTCGTTCTTTGGGGAGGTAGCGTAGATCTACCTGCCGGGCTTTCTTCCCAGTATCAACGTGGGCACCTGGATAACTATGGCTAGAGAAGAGCGCACCTCCAGCGAGCTGCGTCTTTGGAGTGGGGACAGAAGGGCTAGGAATGACTGCACAAAGCTCCTTCCCTAACAAAGATATAATCAACGGCGCTTTTAAACTCTATTCTTAACAGTTTCCCTCCCCCCCCCCACTTTCCTCCTCTTCCAAGCGACGCTGGGGCAGCCGCAGGGGACGGGCGGGCGGAGAACCGGGAGAAGAGCATTCCTGTGGGTGCCGAATGGCTCCAGGGCTGCGCCACAAGGACTGCCGAAAGAAGCCCAGACCGGAGAGAGGGAGAGCCCGCAACCTCCGCCAGCCTTGATCTCCACCCAGGAAATCCCCCCCTCCCCCATTTCCCTCCCTCCCTCCCCGGACACCCACAAGCGCATCCACCCAGCAGCTCGTCGCGCGCTCCCGGGACGAGGCACGCAAGGTCACGCGCTCTCCCGACGTTGCACGAATCGTCCGCTGCTAGGAAAATTCTCGGTTGGATTCGCTCGCCTCGCGGCTCGGCAACGTCGGGGCTGTAGCTTTGTGTTTTTGGCCGGCGCGTGAATAGAACGGGCTGCTTTTTCTCCGCGCTCGGCTCGCCCTTAGCGGGACACTCTCTGGCTTCCTTGGGGTAGTTAACTCGAATGTCTCGGAGTTTCTAGGCCTCGGCGTTTGTTTTCCCTCCCGCTAAGGTTGCTCCTTGCAGCCCTCCCGTTCCGCTGAAGCCCCACTTCGAATGCCTTTCATTTATGGGAAAGGGGTGAAGTGTTAATCCCGCCCTATACGCACTAGAAAAACACTGGCCTTCACAACGACGGTAGCTTCGCTAGGCAGATAGGTTCATCCTACCTGCCTAGAAAAGGTACCGTAGGTAGTTTCCACCAGATTGTGGCCTTCTGCAAAGTTAGGTTGAATCAGCTATGTAATAGGGTCGCTGAACGACAACTCCCATTGTTTCCAGCCACCGCAACCGAATAGGCTGCAAGTGTCGAGGTTCCAACCAGTTGGAGTCCTCCCGTTTCGGGTTTATTTAAAGCAACCACCAAAGAATCTTAGGACCATCTTTTCCTTCTGGGCTGGTAAAGCGAGAAGGAGGCAGGGCGACCAAAGGCAACGAAGGTGGGAAAAAGTGGCTAGGCTTTAGCACTTTGGAAAAGGCCTGGCGAGCGGTAGCAAAGGTGCAGACCTCCTTCCTCAAGGCAACTAAACCAGCTTTAATTCGGTTGTGTGCTTCATGGGTCAGCCCCGAGGACAAAGGCGTGGGCATGTGCGCACGCGGGTGTGCGCACGCTGAGAAGCTGATTTGCGCAGTAGCAGACGCAGGAGTGATCTTCTTCCTCCTCATCTTCCTTCTCATAGCCTGGCCGAGTGTAATATTAATGTAATCGCCTGCCAGACCTATCCTCCTGAGGTCTGACCCTCGCCCCAGTCCGATTTTTTTTTAAAGAAATAAACGCCAGTCATGACGACTACCAAAATCAAAGCAAAACACACCTTCATTTTCTCTGGGCCGGAGGACGATCCGTTTGGCAGAAGTCAATTTTCGTGTTCTGCCAGACGGTTCGCGGCGTTTTTTAGCTGGTGGGGGCGGGGCTCTTCGTTGGGTTAAACCTTACCCAAAAGGCAACAGAAGGTGGGAAGTAGCAGAAGCGACAGTGAAAGGATCCGAAGTCACCACCACGGTCCGTCTCCCCTTCCAACTGTGTTTTGCCAGCATTCCACTCAGGACCACCGCCCCTCCCCTCCCGCAGTTCAGGGATCCCGTCTGTGAACCGGCGTTGCGGCCAGAAACCTTGCAGCCTCTCCTTGGATGCATCCTGAAAGGCTCTTCCCTACTCCTTCCCCGTCTAAGCTAGAAGGGCAGCTCCAAGGCGCGGGGAGTCCTTAAGAGAATGCAAGGAGCAGGGAACCTCATTAGGAGCCGAATTTTGGACCTCACCTGCAACAAAAAGATGAACTTGGACAAATGCCATTCCATCACTTCTGGTTCAATGGCAGCCGCCAGATCCTCCTTAAGAAGTTGAAAAGGGCGGGGGCGGGGGGGGACGGTTGTCTGGTGTCGACAAACCATCCAATTGTTTGATCCCAATGCCGATTCCAAGAACACCAGGCCTTGGCTCGGCACCGCACACCATTTTCACTTATAAAACGAATCATTCCTTGCACCTAATTCAGGCGAGAATAAAAGTGACACTTTTACCAGCCTACAAGTTGTAAATTCTCTAGATCTCATCCTCTCTTACGGCTCCCCGTAAGAGTAAACCTCTCGGTTTGAGACACTAATCCTAAGGACCTGTTCTAGCAACATCGCCCTCTTAGCGACCTGCCTAGGGAAAAAAAGAAAGCTAATGGTTTTTTTTTTTCATTCGTGTTCTTTCTTAAATATCCTCATCATTAAACCCTTGATTTCATGGGAGCCTTTTGCAAATCTAACTGGCTCGGGTTCGCGGCGTTGCATGTGAAAACGTGTAAGTATGTAAAACGTGGTGGTTAGATCAAGTACCTTCTTTTGATGGTTCGAAATAGTCTTTGCATTCCGCATTTACTCAGTGCCCCAGACAATAGAAGAGAACTCTAATCTCCAGCAAACTGCTTTGTTTAATTAATTGCAATTAAGACCTTGCCCGGATAATTGCCCATTGGGCTCCCGAGGGTTCGTCCAATGAGATAATTTGCAGGAGGAAAACGGGTCTTTGGAACGTGGAGATTGAATCTCAAGGACATTCTTTCAAAGGATAATACACCGCCCAGGCGAACAATATATACCACTGTTCCAATGCATGTATTTGCCTTAAATAAAACCGAATCCCTGGATTATCACGGTCTAATCCTAAACAGTACTAGAGGGTCAGGCTGCGACCCGCTTAGATATGGAAATAGAGCCCCTTCTTGAAATTACAGTGTATCTGGAGAATGCAAGGATCTATGGCAGTCCACGATAATCATGTTTGTGTTGTAAAGTTTTCCGCTGGGGCCAAGAAGCGTGAGGAAGAGGTACTTTGGCTCTCCTGTCTTGCTTGAACGTTTCCTGCGGTATCTGCCTGTCCGCCTTGGGAGGCAGCCAGCGTGCTGGACCCCGAGCTAACCCAACGGGGTTTTCTTTTATGCCCTGGGGCAGTCAAAGTGAGGGCTTTGGGGCAAAAGTCAAGGGATCTATCGGAGGAATGCGGGCCAGGAGAGGCACCTACAGCAGGGCCAGGCTGACCAGGTGTAGAGGGAGGAATCTTCGTTGCTGTCCTTAACGTTGGGATCCTGAAAGGCTTCATTTGGAATCCATAGTATTGAGTTCAGGTTCGACTCTGTGGGAGCAAGGTGGTTTCGGCTCAGGCCTGGGGAGGAAAAGAAAAACGTTCTCCCTTTCATGATACATCCGGAACGGAGCTCCAGCGGAGGATTTCAAGCTCTGGGCGCGAGCGCTCCTCTGGAAAACCACCGCCGCCTGTCTCTAGTGATTCCACAACAACACTCCAATCGCCCGCCAGCCCAGCCTCGGACCCCTGATTTGCTCAGTTTTTAACTCTCGCTCTTCTTCTGCTGCTGCTCTGTATCAGCCCATATTCCCCCCTTCTCGTAGCCCTCCACGTTTTGATTTAATCGCTCCCGTTCGCATTTCACTTTTGTATTTTCCCCTTCTTCCTCTATCATTACACATTGAGTGCCCCGTGAAATTACAATTGTACATTTTCTGCTCAGCAACCCATTGGTAGCAGAGGGGGGGAGAGAGAGGAGAGGGGGAAGAGGTCTAAATAATGGCCGAATTAGCCCTACTGGACAGTTTCAGATGTAACACTCTGTAATAATTATATTGCAGGCTGGATTAGGATGCTATTATCATAATCTGGACGTTTACAATTATCCGTAATTTGCAAAGATGCGCCAGGTCTTGATTACAGCGGTTTTTTTTTATCAAGCTAACCATCACTAAACAGTGACAGTAATAACAGCTAATTTTGCTGGCAATATAAGAGGTGCTGGGGTGTGCAAACAATTTCACACCTGGATCTGCTCAGTCAACCAAGAATGTAGAGAAAGAGCTTCTGCCCTGAAACACGGCGGAAAAATATATATCCTCCACTGCTTCTTTTCACTCTAGATTTCCTTAGACTCTCATCTCTGCCTAACAGGTTTGCACGGGGGTAAGTTGTTTGTCTCGATTGGGTAAGGTTTCTTGGGATTTTAAAGCCTTCTTTCCACTTCGTATGATTCCTTTAGCTTTTTCCCATTATACAGTAATGATGGTTATTGTTCGTTTTAAAAAAGAAAAGAAAAAGAAAGAAAGAAAAAAGTAGTTGTTTAGCAGCCCTACGGCTGCTCCTTTCTCCGAAGTAGACCTTACCGAGTCAAGTGAGGACAAGGAGCATTTGTGGTTTGTTTGCCCGCCTGCCTTCTTCCCTGATTGGGACTTTAGGAGATCAAGCTGGGTGCCTCCGGAAGGCAGCCTTCTGCCGGCCGGCTCCGCTGACTCGACAAGGCGAGCTCCACGATTCACGTGGTGTTCAGAACGAGTGGCTGGATTCCCACGACCCACTGAAGCCCGAACCAGCCAACCGCATTTGAGACTAGGGCCATGAGAATCCTGCCTGCGTGGTGAGTTGATGGTTCAGCGAGTCGTGCGAATGCAGGCGATTGGGTTAATTGAGTAAACCCCGGTTCACTCCTGCCAGCGCAGTCAATGTGGATTTGTGGGGGAAGGGAAGGCGACTATTGGGGAGACGAATAAGGCGCCTCAAAACGGACAAGAGGAGGAGGCCACTATGATTTCAGTAGCAAAAGGGAGGGTCGTTTTCTCGGGAGCTGCCACTTCTCTAACAGTTCTATGGCGACTTATATTCCTGATCCGCATTGCCAGCTCCAATCCTGAGTAACCCCACTGTAAAAGATCGAATCCTCCGAGAGCCTCTGTGTGTGTGTGTGTGTGTGTGCGTGCGTGCGTGCCTAGATGCACGCGCGCGGGTGTGTGTATGGAGCATGTTTACAGCTTTCTCATAGCTTCAGTGGTCTGCGAATGTATTTAAGGTAAATCCTACTGTGTGTGTGTGTGTGTGTGTTTAAAGGCATCCTTAATATCTGGCAGTAAATGCCACTAGAAGTTTTCTCCCAGCCAAATGTGTTTAGAGACGGGGTGTTGAAAGAGGAGCGAGGTGTAATTCCCGACCCTCTTTTTTTACTTCTTAAATTCTCAATTATCTCCTGCTTTCCCCCCTTCCTCCCCGCCCCACCTACTCAGATGCTGAAATCCCGATTCCTCTTCTTAAACTGCATTTCCTTTCTACTCTTCGTTAGGGACTTCTGAGTGGGAAGACGTTGCCACTTATTCCAGCAGCCTTTTGCTTGTTGTATTCTTCTCCTGGCCTGAAAACCTTTTCTCCGCTCTTTAGACGAAAGTTGAAGGCCTCTTCTTAAGGATGAGGTCATCAGGCCAGGTGGCAGAGAATCGGCTTGGTAAAACAAGTTCAACAGATTGCATAAATCTTTTCTTTTATTATTGTTGTTGTTGTTGGAAAGTTCAGTGAATCTGGCTTGGGCAAAATCAGTAGGCCTGGGTCACCTTCCTTTCTCCGCTCCCGCACCTCCGATTTCAGAAGAGATTTATTAAATGCTTTTAAGGAAACAATTGGTACGCAAGGGCCACCCGGATTCTCCGGGGCAATTTCATCTTCGGTTTCAATGGAAGACCCATTTTCTTTGCTCTCTCTCTCTCTCCACCCCCCCCCCCGTCTCAAGGGGTACCGAACCTTCTTCACAACGTTTCTTCCTATTCAGAAGAATTCTAGATTTAGAAAGGGACCTTGGTTCAACCGAGAGAGGCTTCGACGGATGGGGAGGAGGCTAGAGTGGGATATAAAGAAACTGCTGATGGACAGCAAGAAAAAAATCTGTTCTTGAGAAGACTTATACATTCTAGTCGACTGGGTTTTCCCTACTCTGCCGTCCCTTTAATGGATCCCGCGTCCCCCTTCTGGCTCTCCCAGAGCGCCAGTCTGGGAATCAGCTGGATGGGTAGAATCTGAACCTTCTTGCCGTCAAAGGCCCAGTGCAGAAAGTCCTTGCTGACTTAAAAAAAAAAACCAGCCCTTTTATATAAGAAGCAAATTCTATTGTTCAACACCACCACCACCCCACATCCACACTTCTAAAGAGATTTAGCGGGGTGGGGAGCAAAGGCAAGGGAAAGGTGCACATATTTTTCTTTCATTTCCATCCCAGTTGAGGGGGATGGGAGATTATGATTAGCTCCACTGATTTAAATGAGCTAACCTAATATATTACCTAGAATACCCTTCTATTTTGGAGGGAACATGCTGCTTCTGACAGTGGAGTGTGGCGCGGTAGGGCTAGGGGTGGGGTGTTACTCGTGGCTGGATGGGTCAATCAGAAACCAGTTGAGGTGAAATAAACCAACAATATTGCATGAAACCGGTGAAAGGCCGGAGTGCAAAGCATTATAAGTCTTATAAGCAGGGAGTGATTTCCTAATTTCATTAGCATGAGATTTGCGTCTTGCATCATCTTGATTCCATAGTTATATTTATCTAGCATTGAGGCCTATACATGGCAGAGGTAGCGTGCTGTGAAACCTTTCTTCCCTGGTTCCTCGTAGCTTTCCTTCCCCATTTTCTCTGTGGCTCATTTGGTTTTCAAGATTATTCTTCATCAGGAAAACTTGGGGGACAGGATAGCTGGCTCATCTATGACAGACTTGGATACCCCTGATTTAAATGCTCAATAGCTTTTGCCCCCTAACCCAAATCATAACCAGTCAGTGAACCCCACAACCAGCTGTACCTCAGAATTCTCTTCCGTTCTTCCTAGCATTATAATTTTGGTTAATTTTCAATTTTAGGTCCTATGTCTCTGCAATTTGTGTATGAATAACAGAATAATTTCCCTCTTTTGTTTCGCCTTTCCTGTTCCTGAATCTAAATAAAGATGGCTTTTTAGTATTAAAAGTGGAAGAAAATTACAGGTAATTATCTTTGACGGTAAAAACGCTGTAATCAGCGGGCTACATGAAAAATTACTCTAATTATGGCTGCATTTAAGAGAATGGGGGGAAAAACCTTCTTATGGATAAAACCTTAAATTGTCCCCAATGTCTGCTTCAAATTGGATGGCACTGCAGCTGGGGGCTTTGTTCACAATTGATCCTGGGGAGAGCTGAACCCAAAGTTTCACAGTAGGCACGGGGAGGGGGAGAAAAAAAAGAAAAGAAAAACATTTTCCCCCTCCAAATGTAACAATGCGAATGGTAGAAAATGACAAGACTTGATCGGTTTTAAGCCATTCTGAAGACTGACTGAGCGTGGAAGTTACTCAACAAAAAACCAGCGCTGGTATATTGGTAAGTAGTCTTGGCTTTTGTGTCTAATTATAGTGACTGTCCTTTTGCACAACTGTATGTAGCTGTCATTATATTCAGCACTCCGAGAATCTCCATTGACTTCTGATAAATGGCTCAGTGGTTTCAAGGTTCATAATTTGAAGGATGCCCAGGGCTCTAGCCATTAATTCTCTCAGTATGGGGCATCCTGCTTGTGTGACGAAAGGGGCTTTTCATGATGGATGATTTCTCGCTTTGGCACCACCTCGCAAGGATATCATTCGCGGCAGCCCTTTGCCTGGAGAAGCCGGAAGCGCTCTGCCAGACCCGCAGAACCGGAGGCAGCCTATATCTGTCGGTCCGAGGAACGGCCGGCCACAGGGCTATCCCTCCGCTCACATAGGCAGCCGACCTTGGCGTGCGTGTTTGGGGCGCGGGGAGGGATGGGGTGGAAGGAAGGGGAGAACTAGATAGACTGCCGAAACTCATATCATCGACAAAGGCGCGCGACTCCCAGGTGGTTTACAGGTAGAAAATTCCAACCAATTCAGTTCAACCCAAGGTTTTCCAGAAAGATAATCTGGATTGGGAAGATCGGCATCGCCTTAAATCTACCCTCTGTCGATTCAGACAGGCTTCCCTGTAGGGAACAATCTTTACCGGTTAGAGTGGGCAGATAGGAAGGTCGGGCGGTCCCTAAAGAGACACGATTTTATGACTGGCTTGTAAGCGTGGGTATGCTTGTGTGTATAACCCTTCCCAATGACCGGCACCTGCTGAGGGAGAAACTTCCAAAGAGACCTCCTCGACCCTTAGACTGGGCTCTTCTGGTGCTGCTCCGCTCCTGGGCGGGGGTGGGTGGGAGTTGTGCAAAAAGATGCTCTGGAGAACTCCAGCTAAGCCCAGGATGTGAACTGGGAAGCAGCGGTCTCTGATAGGCAACCTCGTAGGAGCAAAGCTCCAGTAGAAGGAGTCATAAAGAATCCACCTATACTTCGGAGACGGGAGTGAGCTGGGGGGGGGGGGTGGACTGGTGGGACGGGTTGTAATATTTGGCTCTCTGAATAACCGGGAGGATGGGAAGCCGAAAGAGAAAGAAACTTGTCAACGCACAGAACTAAAAGCAGGACTCCCGCACATTTTGTGGCTTTTTACTCTATATATGAAAGGAGGAGACAAAACATACAAAGATATATATATATATACAACTAAAATTCAACAATATATACAACGCGACTGTCCGCAGCTGAAAAACAACGTAGAAGTATATGGGGAAGGGATTGTGGTCGGAATTTTAGCCTTTGGAACGGGTCGATTTTTTTGTTACTTTCCCCGATTCTTCCTCCCTCTCTCCCCCGGGCGGAATCCATTGGAAAGGATCCCTCCTGGAAGCCCCCTTAGAATAAATAAAGGTGGCGCAAATGCAGAGCTCTAGTTGGTTGCAATGGGGCATGCGCAAGAGAACTTCTGGTCATTTCCAGGTGCTTTAAATTCGTTTAGACTGGCTTATTGACTATAGGAGGAAAAGAAGGCGGGGGAGAGATTGGGAAAGAAAAGATTACCAGTTCCGACCAAGATTCACGATTGTGCTGGCCTGGGGGTGGGAGGGGGAGGTACAAAATATTCGTATTAAAAGCCAGATTTCCCCCCTCTCCTCAACCCCCTCGCCCCGCCCGCCCGCACCCTCCTCCCTGGATGGCATTTCCTTCTTCGTAAAGAAAAAAAAAACACCTCCCCGCTATCAATTTTGTTTTGTTAATTTGGGTTTGGTGAATAAAAATAGGGTTTGTTAGCTTTTTTTCATTCCACAGGATCTTTTTTTAAGTTGCTGTGCGGTGGACTAGAGGGGAAAGGTTGTAATTGGGTTTTCTCTCTCTCTCTCTCTCTCTGACTTGTATTCCCAATAAGGCTTGGTGCCTTTGAATCCCCAACAAAATATCCCAAAGAGAGCATCTGACGTGGGTCGCGACGCAAATGGTTTCTCTCAGCTCAAGATCAATTGCTGAGGTTAAAGGCGAGGGGAAGGCAGAACCGCCCCAGTCCGTCTTCCTTGCCACGCGCTCCCAATTCACCCCAAGACCCACGAGCTGGCCCCGTCGGCCAAGCCTAGCGGTTGTTCTTGGACCGATCACATCATTTGTGGTCTCTGCATAGTGTCTTGATGTGGAGAGGAGTACCAGTGAGAATAGCCAGGCATGTAGCTGTTGGGAGGCATGTTGACTCCTTTGGCAGACGCTGAAACGTCCCAGACCGGAGGCAGACCTGGAGAACGCGGCGAGAGGGTAGCCGAGCCGGGCAGGGGGTCAGTCTCGTGAGGGTTGCTGCCTTGCTTCAGCAGTTTCTTAAACTTGGAACGCTTATTCTGGAACCAGATTTTCACCTGCAATCAAAAGGCAGAAGTCACCGAAATGCCTGTAGAACAGCAGTTTAAGAGCAGCCAGGGGAGGGAAGAGGACAAAGGAAATTTCCTTTCTTCCCTCCCTTCTTTATATCTGGAGCAATACAGCCCAACTACCCTGAATCATAAAGTCCAATATCCTCCCCTCCCCTCCCCTTCCCATCTTTCATTCTCGTTGCTGTAGTTACCTGCAACAAAGGAGCCTTAGGTAACCGAGTATTACATTTTATTTTACTGTATTTATTTTTAAGGGTCTTTTTCTTCTATGAGACCATTGCAGTGCACTCATTCGTTCTGCTTGCTTACTTTGTATGCAGCCATTGAAAGTATCTACGCAGGTACATAAGCTATAGACGTGCACAGTTGTGATAGCCATCAGTATACTATGCTGCATAATTAAAAACATGCAACTCTTTTTGAATAAGAGGAGAGAATGCTCAAGGTTTTTTTTTTTTTTTTGTATTCCACAAAAGTGATTATCTACAATCTTGATTCGTATTTTAGTGGCTTCCCATCTCAAATCCCCATCCTCCAGCACCTGGAACTGCCCTTAGCAGACTTTTTCACCTGGACTGGTGCAGCTGGTTCTTCACTTACAGTGGGATGAGTGTGCAGTCCTAGAAACACATACTCAGCGGTTTCACTGGTCAGCTGGATCTACTCCTGAATAAATCTGCTTACGAAGGGGGTGCCACTTGGACTTGAAAGAGCTTTTAAGATCAGGCTCTAAAATGACTCTGGCAGCTGACTGGCTTCAGGGGGGCCTAAATTGGCTTAAATCACAAATATGTCAGTATAGTTGGAAATCCAGCTTGGCTTATAAAAAGAAAGTTACAGGAGAATCAAAAACAGCCCCTGTGCAGCAGGTCCTTTGGTGGTCAGCAGGAAAGAGCTAGAAAAAATGAGCCGATTTGAAGCTTAAGTGGTGATCGCTGGCTTGATTTGAGCGCTGTTTTAAAAAAAATCTAAGATATGGGATAAGGGAGGAACTAAAAAAGTTAGAGAGACTTCAAAAGAAGAATATAACACATGGACAAACCGCAAAGTGTGTGTCATTTCAAATGGGGTAGCTGTTGGAACTCCCAGGAATAAAACTGACAATATCCCTCTTTTCTCTAATAATATTAATTTTTTAGTATATTTTAACCTGTATGATAGAATACAAGTTCCTGTTTTACCTGGTTGCAAAGTTCACGCTTATTACCTTAAGAAATGGAATCTCAATTCTCTGAATTTAATTTTCTGTTTGACTTACATTCTGAACTGCAAGCCCTGAGCAGGTATGAGATTGATTCTCCCACCCTCCTGCCCAAAATGTAAATGCCACCAAAACTTTTTTGTTTTAAATCGCAATTATTATTATTATTTTTTTGCCATCCGGGAATCCAATTAATTGCTGTATTTCTCTCTCCCAAGTCAATAATACTCCATGTGTCATTCAGGCTTAAATTTGCAGAGAAACCAAGAACACATCAACCACATTTAACTGTAGCTTAACTTGTTCTAATTTTGTACACGCTTCCCTTTGATCCTCAGCCTCTATCAGCACCTTTTGTACATTTAGCCTAAGGGCACCAACTGGATTCTAGTTACTCATCCAGGATAATTTACTATTGAATATCACTAAAGTAGGTGTGTTTTATTTGGGCCCAGAGGCTCTCCAGCATATCCACTACCTTTCTACTATCTCAAACTAGGATGGAGAAACTGCTCTACTCTTCCTACATCTAATACTTCACACACACACACACACATATATATGAAGTATTATATATTTCTAAATCTATATGCAATATATATATATATAATCACATTCTAAGTTTTCTATCTTAGTGAGCATTTTATAGTCGATATTTTGACTATAATAAAGTAGATAAACACCCACATTATGAGCTGGTGGATATGCCTTTTTCTAAATACACTGTCTGCCTTGATCAGAGGCAAATGAAAAGTAGAGAGATAGCTGAACTAGACCTGGATTTCCAAATATCTTCTATACAGTTAACTGATAGCTCATCAATACACTTTAGATCATGTTTAGGTGGTCCACTCTTCTCCAGTTTCTATTCTTAGTCCAAGGAAATTATACATTTTAAATATATATATATCTCATTTCTACTACCACCATCATGTCAGTCCTGACCTCATCTCCTAAAGGTTGCCTAAACCTGGTCTTTCCTGGGAATTACCTGTGTCTGAGTAAGTCCTAATGAAGCCGCCAGCTCTGCTCTCTCTGGAAGTGCCAGGTATTGGGTCTGCTGGAAGCGGTGGTTTAATGCCTGCAGCTGCAGACTTGAGTAAATGGTTCGAGGTTTCCGGATCTTTTTCCCTTTCCCATTAAATCGAATCTCCCCATTTTCAATCACTGTGGTTTTTTGTTGATCTGCAATCAAAACGGAAAGTGCATTGGAAAGGAAGAGGGGCAGCTAAAGACACCTCATGCCTAGTTTAGGGTGCTGTTAATCATGCTGGGAGGGGCGATTTATAGTGTCTAGTGATAAAACTGCCCCAAGATCAGTTGCTAAAACTGTATAAGCATTAAGGTGAGGGCAGGTAGATAAAGCATCAAATATCCTTTTTAGTGGATTCACTTTTACCTGAAAAATGACCCTACCAACTTTCCTGGCATTTCTGCAGGCAAAAACTTATTACTTAATGATACTTAATAAAGTGCGTAGAGATTTTTCCCCTCAAGTAAATAAACACTGCTACTTGTGGGAATAATCCAGATGTCTTCATTCCAGGACAAATTCAAGAATTGCAGCAGGAAAATAATTTTAACGAAACACCCATTTTAAATTAGTTTATAATTACTGTGGTTATCTAAATACCCCTCTAAACCACATCTTTTATTTGTAATTAGCATAAATAAACACATATTATCTGAACATTTCCCTTTACATGGTTATCCTCATTTTATACCAACGCAGGTTAATTTATTTCTCCCTCAGTGAATAAATTCAGAGAAATTGCCAGAACTGTTTGGACAGATAACCACAGTCAAATATATGAAGGAAACCTTTCATGTTGACACTGTTGCTGATTTAGTCACTTTTATTGGTTTGTTAAAATATTTATTAGAGATTAGCTGAGTGGAAAGATGGATAAAAATACATATATAATTTCAAATTTTACAAGGTTTTACAAGGCTCAGGACTCATCCTCCCTCTGTTACAAGGCACTTAAGAGGACATTTGTGTTTGACACTGTCTAATCTTCCTTTTCCTTCCTTCCTTTTCCTTCTTTCCTTCCTTCCTTTTCCTTCCTTCTTTTCCTTCCTTCCTTTTCCTTCCTTCCTTCCTTCCTTCCTTCCTTCCTTTCCTTCCTTCCTTCTCCTTCCTTCCTTCCTTCCTTCCTTCCTTCCTTCCTTCTCCTTCCTTCCTTTTCCTTCCTTCCTTCCTTCCTTCCTTCCTTCCTTCCTTCCTTCCTTCCTTCCTTCCTTCTTTCCTTCCTTCCTTCCTGGAACTTCTGTGGCCTCTGCCTTTGGCTGAGGAGAAATTGGTTTTCATAGTGAGCCTGTCACTTTTGTGCCCATCATGTAGCAGAAGGCAAAGGGCCCACTGCTTTTTCTAAAATAATTCTGCAGGTACTGGCCCCCCGCGCAGAAAGGATAGTCGTGGGCTAAACAAACATTCATTAATAATAATAATAAAAACCCCAAACAAACAAGTTATAATTTTGAACTGCGGAAGGCCAGTCTGGTCCTAGCGAATGGTTTGTTATGGAATACAACTTGCACTCCACAGTCCATCGGAAGCGTCCAAGTGCATGACAATGCTCGCAGAACCGGGGGGGGGGGCGCATTCCCCTGAACCGGAATTCTGGTTCTCTTATAGCACTCGCGTGAATCTGAAGAACGTCAGGGAGCTGCCGATGCGACTCGTGCTGGTGTGAGAAAAGAAGTCAGGATAGTGGGAGGGGGAGCTGCAAATGGCACGCACATTAAGAATAGAGTAAGTTCCACCGTACTGCTTGCGACTCCCTTCCCGGAGAAACAGGCTCCGGATCGGGCACAGAAAATACCATTTCAAAGAGACCTACAGCGAGAAAGGGGGTGCAGGGAGCCGGGCGTCTTCATCCACAAACGGTGGGATTAGACGCCAGGTCCTGTGCATTGCCTGGGTACTCACTTGGCAGGAAACGTGCATCGGAAGGAAGGGCGAGTGAAAAGAAAGAGGCGAGACAAGATGCAAAAGAGAGAAGGTAGAAGGAAATGCGTTGAAGGCCAGAAGAAAGCTGAAGGAAGGAATAGGGGAGCCGGAAAGAGGGAAGAATGGGAAGAGAGGAGAAAGGGACGGGGAAAGGGACAAAAGGAAGGGAAGGAAGGAAAGGAAGGAAGGAAGGAAGGAAGGAAGGAAGGAAGGAAGGAAGGAAGGAAGGAAGGAAGGGAAGCAAGTGAGGAAAGGAAAAGGAAGGAAAAGGAAGAAAAAGGAAGGAAGAAAATAAGGGGGAAGGAAGGAAGGAAGGAAGGAAGGAAGGAAGGAAGGAAGGAAGGAAGGAAGGAAGGAAGGAAGGAAGGAAGGAAGGAAGGAAGGAAGGAAGGCCACACCGGGCAGGCGGCCGAGGCGCGGGAGGCCTTGGCTGAGATCCGCGCGCGCGTCAGTGTCACCCACCTGCGTCGTCCGGCCGCGTCTGGCTGCCCGTGCCGTTCCCGCTCCCGTTCCCGCCGCCGCTCCCGCCGCCACCGCCGTGGTAGGACTGGAGGTAAGGGCTGTGCTGCGAATGGCTCACGTAGGGATAGGCGGCTGCGGCCGCGGCGGCCGCGGCGGCGAGCGAGCGGTGACTGTAGGAGTTGGCGCCGGCCGGGCCGGCCGCATAAGGCGCGGCGTGGTGGTGGTGGTGGTGGTGCGGGTGCGGGTGGTGGTGGTGCGGGTGCGAATGCGAGGCCGGCGCCGCCGAGTGCAGGCAGTGGAGCGGGTAGTGGGCGCCCGCCATGGCCGCCGCCGGCGAGGTCTGCTGTTGCTGCTGCTGCTGCTGCTGCTGCTGCTGCGCTGAGTGTGAGGAGCCGCCGGGCGCCTGTGCCACTGGAGGCGGCGGCGGCGGCGGCGGCGGTTGAGAAGGCTGCTGAGGCGCCGGCGGCGGCGGCGGCGGCTGCTGCTGCTGCCCGAACTCCATGAAAGCAGATTTGGACGAGTCTTGCGCTTCCAGCCCGTCAGCCATCGTAGTCATGGTCATCATCCAAGTTGGGCAGCCAGCGACGAGCGCCTCTGCCCGGCTCGGCGCCCCCTTGCGCTCCCGCCACCTTCGAGGGAGCCTATTAGCCTGCGCCGGGCGGGAATTAGCGCCGGGGCTCGCTCGCTATATTTCCCCCCCTTTCCCTCCTTTTTTCCTTTCTCTCTCTCTCCCCCCCTTTTTTTTCTGGCGAGTGTATATGTGTGTGTGTGTGTGTCTTGGGGGGGGAGTTGAGGTGGGAGAAAGGAGAGAGCGTGCGAGAGCAATAGGGGGAGAGGGGCCTTGTTAACTGAGGGAGGGGCGGAGGGGAGGCGTGCGCGAGGCGCTGGGGAGGGAGAGAAAGAAGGAGAAGGAGAGGAAGGGAAGCGAGGAAGGAGGGGGGCAGGAAGAGAGGGACGCGCTGCCAAGTCCCTCTTTCCTGGGGCTTCCCTCCTCTCCTCTCTTGCCCTCCAGCCAGCGACTTAGGGTTTTCCCCCTTCTCTCTCCCTCCGTCGCCCTTGTTCTTTTTTGATTTGGGGGTCTGTTTCTACGCCCTTGAACCCGGGTGCCTCTGCGCTTAAAGCTGGTGGAGTTTAAGGCAGAGATTTCTTTTCTTTTCTTTCTTCTGTTTTTTTAAAGGTGGACTTATTCTCTTAAAAGTTGAGCTTCAGCTTAGAGGCTTCAAACAAGAAAACGAGGGAGGGAAGACGGAATACAACCCGCGCGCGCGCTCGAGCGCACACACCCTCCAAATAAATAAATAAATAAACGCCCAAGTCGAATGGTTTGTCTCCAAAGGGCAGCGCCTCCTCATTGGTCACTCAACCCCTGACGTCACCAAGCCCGGGCACTTCTACTGGCGTCTGCGCCAACCCACCTTCTGCACAACTTCAAAGCTTTGAGCCAGCTCGAAGCAGCCAGCCAGCCAACCAGCCAGCCAGCCAGCCAACCAGCCAAGTCTGTGTGTGTGTGCGTACGCGCGTGCATGCGCGTATGTGGCTGTTTCACCGCACCACCACCGCAACAAAGCTATGTTCCCAAACACCACTCCAGCCTAGAAAATCAGGTGCCTATTCAGTAAATATACCATGATTTGCCCTTCCATGCGTCTGTCTGAGTATGTCTGTGGACAGGTACACTTCCATCCTGAAGGTATCACTCTGCCATTCCATTATACCTCACGTTATGCGTGTGCATTACAACCCGCAAATAGCATAACACCTCCCTCCCAGAAGAAAAGCACAGTGACCCTTAATACGATTAATGTGGCCATTGCACCGTGGTAGCCCTAATTTTACACAAAATTGACAACGTGAAATGGGGTATATCCAGAACAAGTCGTCACAGGAAGCATTCAATAAAAAGGACCTCAAATGTTGGAGGAATCTCCTTCATTTGCCCAATGGCGTTTATATTTAAGCATCTTGATCCGGAGGCGAATCTTTAGAGATCTGCCAGTAATACATTTTCCCCCTATTGAAAACAGAAGCTCCTGTAATACTTTCAAATATATGCAAATGAGACATGCGGTTAGTGGTTTGGCAAATCTTGATTGCAATATAAACTACCCGAGGAAAAGTGCCTTCGCCCTAAGTTTGCCTTTCGATTACAATTCCAGTTGATTTTATTTTATTGTCAACATTGTTAATGATAAAAATAGAGTCACTTCGCAGTTATTTTTACTTTCCGAAAGGAGGCAATTAGACTTCTAATCAGGAATACACACACACAAAAGAGGGGGAAAATCTCCCATGATTAACTGCACTACTTTGTTCAAATTGCAGCTATAAAATTCAGAACAATTTGCCTGTAATGATTATGGACTGGGTTTATTTTGGGAGGTGAAATAAAAGTGGATATAGCATAAATTATCCTCTAATTATACACCAGTGTCGCCTCAATTATCCTCTTATCAAAATGGTTGTCTAACTGCCGCATTTAGTTTCAATTCTCTCCCATTTTTTTCTATAAAAAGAATTTCATACCTTGTTATTATTAATCCATTTATTATTTGCAAGGAGATTTATAGCTGAACAGCCAGGTGGTATTGCCACATCTCTCGCAAAGATGGACTGGGGAAAGACATGAACTGGGAACCGAGTCTGCACTGGATCTCTTGGCGATCTCTTTCGGGACAAGTCAGCCGTTTCCCCGGAGTTATTTTGTTCTCCTGTTTGGCTTTGTTTTAATCTGGCATCCATTAAGGCTAAAAGAATTAGGATCTTTGGCGATTTACAGACGAGCCAGGTAGGAAAATGGAGCATTGGAAAAAGTCAGAGGAAACCGAAGATTGGAGGAAAGCGGGGCTCTCAATATAGAATATTTTTGAAAAACGGAGAGGATGAGAAAAACTATTCAGATCAAGAAAATGCATGCTACCACTTTGTAGAGAGATTATTTTTTTCCCCGCGTTATAAAGTGCAGCTTCCCCTTTTCTTCCCTCTCGTTCTCTTTTCTGGTCTTACATCTCGCTGACCACCGAAAGCAAGCTTTAAAGGAGCAGTATTTTTGAATTCTGATTGTGTAAACAGGGATTGGTGTGAACTGTGGCTGGCAGAGCAAGGTCTTGACTCGCTTGCAGGGCATTTTGTCCGCGGGACAAGCAACGCGGTGTGTCTTTTTCAGAGTGTATGGATTCTCCCCCCACCTTTTTTTCATCCATCCCCCTGCTTTTCTTCCTCGCCGTTTAACTCCTCGAGCTTCTGGGGTCGGTTCAGTAACTCTGAATGCAGCTCTGAGTGCCTTGCCTTGTCCTCGCCTTCTTTAACAAGGGATCCACTCTAACACGGAAAAGGGGGTAACTCGAGCCATACCTTTACAAATCTAAAACAACTTTTAAAAACGAGCCTACTTATATAGGAGGGAAAAGCGTGAAAGTATGGGGGGGCGGGTTGCAGCGTGTTCGGGGGGGGGGGGGAGAGAGACCTTAAATACCGTGTCTCCAAGAGTTTCCTAAGATGTTTTATTTGTAGGGTGTAACTAGCGCACAGGTAGATTTGGCAGGTTTATTGCTTTATACCCTGAAGCTGCTTGTTAACAAAGATCAGGACAGCCGGGGCTGTGCAGGTGTCGAGAACTCGCTGCAATTTCCACGCTTTGCATATAAGAACGTCCGCACGGAGCCAAAGGGGAATCGGCGGCCACTTAAGAAACAGGTTGACCTCGCTCCTTTCCCCGGTTTCTAACGCCGCTTCTGACATTTGGGGGGGGGGGGACTTTGATCCCTACCGTCCTCTTACCCGGGAATAAATATTACCGAATTAGATGGCATTCCATTCCGAGGAATTAGACTCAGTTTTAAAATCAGGAATTAGGTACTTGAGAATTATTGATAAGGGCGCTTCCACGGAAATAAATAGGAAAAATAATGTATATGGGTGACGGTGGTGGGAGAGGGTCACACTTGTGAGAACTGCCAAAGTCAAAAGCTGGCGAAATTAGTTTGCCATTAAGCCCTTCTGCTTCCTCGTTCTCCTCCTTTTCTTCTTTTCCCCTCCTTGTTCTTCTTCTCCATGAAATTCCATTGGGAACTATTTGCTATGTGGATTTGGAATTTATATGAAATATATAATTTCTGTTACTTATTTATGCCTACTTCCACCCACATATATTTTAAAACAATCTGTTTTAAAGTATAACTCTCTCTGATATCTTTGTGCATGTCCCCACATATTATCCACAATGTTATTTCAATTAAAGGTCCAAAATATTTTTGTATAAACTGCCAATCTGCCAGTTCCTTAAGATTTATTGAAGTGAACAGTTCTGTGTATTTAGAAGGCTTGTATACCTGTAATAAATGAAAAAAAACCTCCCATTTAATTTATATATCTCATTCCCTGTACTTGGGAAAGGATAGCAAAGAAAAATTCACTAATGCATATCAGAGAAAAGGTTTAGTGAGTGAGAGGGAGGTTGAGGGACTGAGATTAGTGTGAAGCTCTTAATGCTTCATGTTTATTCCCCTTAACAGCTTTGTAGGAGCTCTGTAGGACAGACCACAGACCTCATCCAACAAGATCAATATGGAAATTTTCATACCAAAATTTGTCTGCTGTAGATCGAACCTTTGTTTTCTAAATGTAAACCTATTTTCTAAATTATAAAACGGACCCCATTTCTATCTCTTGCTAAGCCATTTTTAAGTCTACCTCATTTGAAGCATCAAACCCAGTCAAACAGCAGAAGTATTATACTGCCAATTTCCACCAATTTAATTAGCCAAATCCATCTGATTGGGGCTCTTCGTGGGCTGGGGTTAATGACTTAAGTTGGAAAAATGTCATTGTTGGCAGTAAATATTTATTGAGTTTATTTATTGTGGCACAGGAGTCCTTCTCTTCCCTCTCTTTTTTCAACAACTATTTTATTGTACAATTTTCTTTATAATACATCACATTTCCAGTTTTTAAGTCCTTTTTGAGTATACATAGTTTTATACACCCTGATTATAACCAATATTCTCCTAATTATACATTTATAGTCTCTTTTAAATACATAATGTAGTCATAGTTATAGGCATTATTTTCATAATTGTACCGTATCATTCTATATATCCTTTTCCCTCTCTCCTTCCTTCTCCTCTCTTCCCCTCTCTTCCTCTGATTTAACCTCTTAGCTGATCCTCTTCATTTTCCTTACAAACCATGGTGGTACACACACCCCCTCCCAGGTTCTGGACTTTCTGTCCATGCAATCTTTTTTCCTACAAGGGGCCTTTCCCCCAGAGAGGCCTATCTAGGAAGAAACTTCAACTCATTTGTTATTTCTGTGGAGATGAAGCTCTTTTCATTTCTCTTAAAATGCAAGACTCCAGACTTTGATATGAATAGGTGAGGTAAAAAGAGTGGGAAAAGGCCCATTTTTTTCTAAGGTCATCTCCTTCCATTTCTCTGCCTTAGGAAGAAGTGCTGCTTCTCAAGCCTTTGTTCCACCCTTCCTTCATTTTCTCCTTTCAGATCTAATAAACCTAAAGGGAGTAAGGCTAGTGGTGGCCTTGTAGCTATTTCTAAACCAGTGGTTTGTAGTGTTTTTACAGCTATCCTTGTGGTGATGTAAAGCCTTTATTCATTATTACTAAATCATTATGGTGAGAGCTGAAAGTTACTATAAACCACAAGTTAGTTGTGCAAAGAATCTTTTCAGGTGAAGAAAGTCCTTCCTGTCCCACTATATCCTTAGCATAGTAGTTTCCTTTGAAGTATGGGACTATATTGAAAATGAAACCCATGGAAATTAATTTTAGTGATTTCCAAATACAATCATACATTCCGTATGAAGATAAAAGTCCCATTCAGGATTTTGTTAACTCCTTTCAAAGGCTATTAATTTCTTTGGACCAGGAAGTTCTGAGTTTATGAGGAGGTGTCTCATGGAACTATAGGAGCCTTCATTTCAGTTAGTGAGACTAGGCTGTGAAGGTTTTTCTTTTAAAGTATTGTTGTTATTTAAGAACTTAATTTAACAAGGTGAAATAGTAAGACGTAAACTACAAAGAATGACTGAAAGCCAATATTCCAAGCCTTCCTTCCTTTCTTTCCTGTCTTGCACATTGACTTTGGCCTCTCAGTACTTTTAGTTCAGCCACCTTAAATAATACAAGAAAAAGATCCGAGTAGGAAGTTTATTTGCTAAGATGAACTCATTTGAAAGGCTAGTTAGGATGGAATTTTACTGTACAAAGTATTTTAATCTGAACGAATAACATTTGCTCATTTTTTAGAAAATGTAATGATTTCAGATTTGATCAGATGATCAAAATAATAACTTTATGGCCTCTCAAGTTTGAGAATTTGTAGTGATTTTTTGGAGAGCAAAACACAATAAACCCGTCTCCTCAAGTTGTATTGTTGTATCAATAACAACTCTAACTATTAAGAATCTAGAGTGCACTATTATAAATTTTATTTATAGAAGTTCTCTTAGCCTTTGGTAGAGTCCAAGACTTAAAAATTTGGAAATAAGTTCTTTTACGATTCTGAGTCTAACAAGTGACTTTGACACAAACAAGAAGAAGCTTATATCAGCTTGGAATACTAGGTTAATCATTTCATAACCACTCTCAAAAATACTTTACAATGGGAGGGGGGGGGGATTTATGCTTGCATGCTTATGTACTATCCTATATAACATAAATGCCTGACAAGGGGATCTTAAGCCCAGAGTCCAAAACCTTTTGACTCACTAAAGGACTACGCTGGGGGGAGGGGGGGCTTTCTCTGCACTGCCTGGAAAAGATTGAACATTTTGCTTGCAAAGCACTATTGCACCACAAATTTAATGCCTTCCTATTTGGATGAGGTGAGTATCAAACTAGTGCATCTGTGAATGTGTAGATACAACTTCTATTTTAATGATGTGGAAAAATTACTCCCAACCTGGAGAGAAAATCCAATTTAGTTTTCAGTTTAAATTTTGCTCCTTATCTTTGCTGCAAGTCTAGATTCCTCTCCATGAACATGATTTATATTTTTCATTTCATAGAAATGGCCTCAGTTTACTCTACCCTCCCTCAAATAAAATTCATTTACTGCTAGAATTAAGATAATTAAAATGGAAGAGATGGCTTTCTACCTACGGTTGCAAACCAGGGCCTTGTCTCGCTTTCTCAATTTTTCTTCCTAAGGTGATGTTTTTTTCGTTTTTGCTGCAGCCAAATCTCCTATCAAGGCCAAAGCTATCCAGTTAGAACTGTGAAACGTCTATTGTGGACAGATCACCACAGTTGACTTCCTTGTGCTTCAAATATTCAGGGGCAGAATAAAACAAGTCAAATCATTAATCTAGTAGTCTAAGACTTTAATGGGAATCTGGCAAAATTTGATTACTGGGATTACTGTGCCGAGAATTTCCCACCCAGAGAGACCCACCAACACCTGGAACGTCAAACAAAAGTTGCCCCAATTGCCGGTGAGAAAAGGAACCCAATTTTATTTGCTTCGTGTGCAGCATAAAACATCGAGGCGCGAAGTACTGTCCAGCAGATTTGAGCCCTTTTTACAAAAGAGATTCCTGTGTGTGCTCTGTCCAAGGTGTACATTTTTTCTTTTACAATCCCACCCTCCTCATCCCCTTAGTCTTTTAGCCTTTGCAAACAGGGCCCTCAGCTCCGACAAAGGAGGATGGAGGGTTCCAGTTGGGAGTTCTATTGGTTCCGATGCCCTGTGATGCCCTTGCTAGATGCGCGCAGACTTACGCTGATGCCTCTGTTTCCTCTTCTTCTTCTCCTCACCTACTCCGATCCTAATGGGAGGGAGATAATAGATTGAAGGGAGGGAATACTGACAGTTCCCCAGCACTTGCAGAGAGGTGGACTTCAGATGTATAAGAACTTCCCAGTCTATAATGGGATGACGGTTCCCAAACATTTCTGCTTTTGAAGGAAATCAGCTTGGCTGCCACCAGTCACCCACGCACCATTTAATGATTGCATGATGGAGGTGCCGTTTCTTTAGGAGTCCATCTCCAATCCTATTTGCTAGAACAAGGGGGAGATCATCTCTCTCCTCAAGCGCAACCCTCTTCGACAGAGTCCAGCATGTTGAGTCCAAAAACGGAACGCTCCTCCCCAAGGATTTTGCTGACTCCTTACATTCAGATAAGAGCACCATTCTAGTGATATTCATCCGGAGTGGGTACAATTCAATCAGCTTCCAAAGTACCTAAACGTTCCTCCGCGGTTGCCCAAAAACATGTCTCGTTACAAAGGTGTTTTAATTTCCACGAGTAAAGCTTTAAGTGCGAATTTGGCAGAAAAACCAGTTCGACCAGCCTTACTCTTCCTTTCGCCACCTTGGCGCCCTCCAGAGGAAGGGCTGCTGTAGCCCTTGCCCTCCTTGTCCAGCATCTCTGGAGGCTTTAAGTGAAGAAGTCGTAGGGATTGGGCGATACTGGAAAGTTATTCTCAACATTAATTGGAAGATACCAACATGCTGCAAGCCAGATTGAATTTTTAAAATAGATATGCATTTATCATCGCCTTTGTGTTATTATTTAAATATTAACTTTACAGGTAATACTTCAGAGGCGAACAGCTATTCCAAGGTTCGGTTTGCATTTTCTTTTCTCTTTTTTTCGACCAGTTTCTGGAGGGATTGGAAGTCTAATAACATCCACGGCACTTTATCCATCATAAACTTGTTCGTTTGTAAAGTTGGCTGTCAGTTATCATGACCAAAACTGTTACCAGAAACTTTAGGAGAGGTTGATGGAGCTGCTTTAATAAGCCGGCCATATCTTAGAGGAAACTCTATGGAGGCTTTGTGGTGTAAGCAGGTATAAATTTGCACCTCGAATTTCATTTCTAGGATACCCTTTGTTCCAAGGGAACTTTTCTGAGCTTCATCTCAGTTCCGTGACCGCCTCTCTGGCCTTCTCCAACTGGCACGACGAATGAGAAGAGGAAGTAATTTTTGAAGTTCTGTGTGTCTTCAAAACAAAGTTATTTTTTTCTTGGAAGGCAAATAATTCATTGCAATAAACTATCCTCAATCCTGTGCTATCCAGATATGTTCAGGCTACAGCTCCCTTTCTTAACCTTGTCGGCCAATAACCATAGTGATTGGGTAGAGAAGAAACAACACACACGCGTACACACACACACTTCAAAGGGGGCTAAAATGACCTTTAAAAGCTACAAATATTCATTTATATCGAACTGCTTTTCTTTCCTCTGCTTAGACTGAGCCCATTTTGCTTGATATCAATTCTAACTATGCATGAAAAATTTGATTTATAATATATCTAAGTTACAGCTCCCTTCCATTTTCTTTTCTTGCCACTCTGATCCAAAGTAGATAACATTTGGACACACTTTCTTATTTTGAAGGAGAGTTTGTGTGTGTAGGGAGAGGGAAATGGGGAAGAAAAGGAGTAGTGCAGAAATATTGGTTGAATAGTGTGGATGTAAAATTGCCATTTGCCCTCACATTCATAGTACCAGTGATGCCCAATTTTATATTGGGATTATATCAGGAGCCCTTTGATTTAATATTTTTCTGCCTAAATGTAATGCAGTATTTATTTATTACATTTTTTAAAATCCTACCTTTATTACCTTTACAAATAACTTGAGGCAATAAATATACATAATATTTCTTCCTCCTCCTAATTTCCACACAATAACCCTGCGAGGTGGATTAGGTTGGGCTGAGAGAGAATGACTGTCCCAAAATCACTCAACTGGCCTCTATGCTTAAGGTAAGTCTAGAGATCATAGTCTCCTGGTTTAGCAGCAGGTACCTGAAGGTATTATTTATTTACAGTGTATGGGATGGTGGATAGAATATGTAGAACATTTTTTGGATTGTATTTTCCCCCTTTGTGGCATTGCTATTTCTGTAAGAAGGGACAATGTTTAATGATCTTATAGATTGGAATAGTCTTTCTAAGTTCAGAGCAGTTCAAAAAGCTTTTTCAGAATAAATGGAAGGTGAGTGTCTGCTTTCATTGTTAGCCACTATATTTATGCTGACCTCGTCAACAGTTGGATCCAGAAGAAAAAGAATCTGCTAGGAAATTCCTTCCTTCCTTCCTTCCTTCCTTCCTTCCTTCCTTCCTTCCTTCCTTCCTTCCTTCCTTCTTCTTTCTTTCTTTCTTTCTTTCTTTCTTCTTTCTTTTTTTCTTTCTTTCCTTCTTTTCATCCTTCTTTCTTTTCTCTCTCTCTCTCCCTCCCTCCCTCCATTCCTTCCTTCTACCCAAAGGTAGCCCGCTTGGTCTCGCTGTGCTACCAGGAAATCAAATTGTCATCTCTTGAACACCAGACGAGGGGGAAGCCACAGAGATTAGCTCCTCCGTGTGACAGGAAGCTCTCCTAAAGGAAAGTTCAACGCTGCTATTCCTTGAAAGAAGGGAAGAAAGCAGGCGCTCCCCCCTCCCTTTCCCTTGGATTCTGCCCCTCCCCCCTCCCTGCTTCTTGGATAGAAACGGGAACAGACTAGGAGGCGTCGAGCACTTTCCCGACTACTAGTGTGAAGGAAGTGGTGAGCGGGGAGAGAGAGGAGCTGCAGATAGAGCCCCCACCCGCGCCCCCCAGTTTCCCCGTGCAGCCCTTTGGGCCGAATAATCGAAGGCAGAAGGGAAGAATCCGCAGAAATCCTGCCACTGTCTCATGTTCAGATTTGTCGCGTAATTTAAACCGGATCCTTGGTTCAGATGAATTCAATGTGTGCTGCTGCGTAGCTTTCTGGTTGTAAACCAGCAACTCTATATCGGAAGAGGGGGGGGGAGGGAGGGAGGATGAATATACAAACGGTTTGACTGGGCCTAGTCATGTGTGCAATGGCGGATTAATGGCTCACTGGTGCCATAAGCACTGACAAACCTTGGTGCCCACCCTCCTTTGTACATACTGTACAAATCTTCATTGTTTTTTTCTTTCTCAACTTTATGGTGCCCCCTTTGCGCCTGGTGCCCTAAGCACATGCTTAGTCTGCTTAATGGTTAATTACACCACTGCATTCGTGGGTTAGAGTGAGTGAGATGGGTTAAACCTGACATCAGTCCAGCTGCTTCTAAACCCTGGCCACTAGATCTGTTGAACTGTAACTTTCCTGCTATTCCGACAGAATGGCTATTAGGCGAGGCTAGTTCAGAGCCTTTCCTTGGTAGAAAGAAATGGAAGGCAAGAGATACGGGGCCAAGTGGTGAAATTCGATTTTGTTTACTACCGGTTCTGTGGGCGTGGCTTGGTGGGTGTGGCAGGGGAAGGATACTGCAAAATCTCCATTCCCTCCCCACTCTGGGGCCAGCCAGAGGTGGTATTTGCTGGTTCTCCGAACTAATCAAAATTTCCGCTACCGTACGAGGCCCCTTGAAGGAAACGGGATTCTTAATCCTAACCCCACGATTTCGAGGTATCTATTCCGGCCAAGTATGGAGGTGAAGACCTCGTCATCGTTAACAATAACCAGGCACGGGGAATGCGGCTGACGCAACACAACCCTTTGAAGTATGTTGGTCAAAGCGAACCGCTTCAGTTCTTCCTTTTCGGATTCTGGTCAAGGCAGCTCCCCGGAACCGAATAAAGAACGCCGTTCGCGGTGCAACAACTACGCGAAGTTCTGACCTTGCAGGCCCAGAAACGTGGCTGCAGAGCCTCTGCCAAGGCCCAGAGGGGGCGTTTATTGCTCTCTCCCCGCTTCTGAGAGGGCGCTTTCCTGCCAGGAGGTTGCTCTTTGGTCCATACTCGGTTTCCACTGGTTCTGTTGGAAACGTCGAGGAACAGTCACGTTTTGGGGGTCTCGAGGTTTTCGTCGTCTGGGATCCAGTCCGAGCAAACTGCTTCCATATTTGATTAGTGATCGCTGGAACCTCGCGGGACTCATCCATCGCCCGACTTTGAAGTGGTTCCTGCTGGGGTGCAAGAGAGAAGTCGTGTTTGAAACAACGGCATGGACTTCAGGAGACCGAGCGCAAATCTTCTTAATTCACGCAGTGCCTCTGGTCACAAAACGAAGCTTGCCCCTCGCTCGTCCTTTCCTTATCCTCTGGGTTCGCTGTAATTCTGGTTTTGCTGAATCAGGCTGGACATTGTTCTATAAAGGCCTTGGCATCAGTCTTGATGCCACGCATCCCAACGCCGATTACGTTGCCACCCGGCGTGAGCTATTTCTTTAATTAAAATAGGGATACGAAAGGAACTCATCCAATCAACTAAAATCAGCCTGCATTATTACCTAGAGGGATTTCCTTCCGTTCCGAGTTCGTTGACAACCTCGTGAGGAAGAAAACTTGGTGCAAATTGAAATTTGAGATATGCCGATTGCGGGCATTCCTCTCCCTGCCTCTGTTTTAATGCCAGGCGTTGCGTCGCCACCTCATCCCCGCTTGTTTGACTTTCGATTTCTGCAGCCCAATGTGGCCCCGGAATCAGGTGCTCCAATAGGTAGCTTTGTGTCCACAATTCGCTTTAGTTGCGGACAGGGAGAAAGGAGAAAGGCGAAGAGGAGAAGGGGGACAGGGAATCTTGACTCCTTTCAAGGTAGCTCTGAACTTTACTCACGAGGAAATAGTTGCAGGAGTTGTGCTTGTCCGCCTCCCAGATCAAGAAAGATCTGAGTCGCGCTGGAACGCATATCTTTTGGCCCGCCTGTTCTTCAGCGGTCTCGGCAACTACTCGGCCTTCCAGAGATAAGGCGCACAACCTCTTCCATCATTCCCAATCCTGGCTGAGGCGAGGGATAATCTGCGGGTGCCAATTCTTTCAGCCTCTCTCGAGCTCCTCTGCCCGCGTCTTCCAGGCTCTCGTCCGACCAAGTCGACGCCTTCCATCAATCTTGTAGGTTCCGCAGCCAAGTTCTACCGGCGGCAAGGAACCGAGCCCCGTTGGCGTGCATTTCTGGACAGGAGAGGGAGTGGGAAGATGAGGACTAGGTCGCCCGAGAAAGCAGCACGGAGACTCTTTCTTTCCTTCCTTGTTTCGCCTGGCCTAGCTGCCCCGTTGCCTCCTTTCCTTTTCGCTTCTTTCGACGGAGCTGGCAACTCATTATTTTCTCAGCTGAGCAAAAGACAATTATTTACTTTTGCCTTTTAAAAAAGAGCATTTTATTAAACCTCCAAATTGAATAGTAATAAACGGGGTAGGGGAGAAAAGACAACGTTTTCACTTTTGTTGGGAAAGTTTTCACCAATCAATTAAAAGTTTATTTTATTAGCCAGTGCAAATTGGTAGTGGTGGTAGTGGGGTAGGGTGTTCTCCAGTTCTTTCTTCATTCCCCCCCACCCCTCTTCTTTTTTCTTTCCCAGAAAAAAAATTCTCATTATCTGACCACACCAGGCAAAACTCTCTGGCTCTAAGGCAAGTCCCCCCCCCCCCCCCATATAGCAGTTGCTTTCCTCACCCCTCCCTTTTATTGTAGATCTCAGCAGACCAGAAAACAAACGTGAGAATTAATTATACTGCAAGTGATCCATGGAGAGACATTATCAAACCACCCAGGGAAGGGAAGTGGAATTTGTGTGTCAGAATGTGAATGCAGGTGTGAGAAAAATCTAAATATACTCACATCGTTTTTAACCAGCCTAATTAAAATGTTACTCATAATAAGCAATCCACAACCCAGTTTGACAAAAGTCTCGCTCCTCCACAGTCAGACCTATTCAAACCAAAGGTTTTAGTTGGACTAAATCAGACCTCTCACCTCTTTTACAAACAACATTCATATACTGTATAATGTTTATACAAAATTTGGTTTTGGCCCTGGTTTGTTGAACGAATTGATTCACATACAATGCTAAATCAAATGAGTAGTTTTTTTCATAACCCTTATGTCAAAGCCCACCAATCCATACATGATGAGTTAAAAGTAGGTGTGAATCAGGCCAACTGTGTACTGGTTTGATAAAGACTTTTTTATTAAAATATTTGACTGTAACACCCCCCCCCCCCACCAATACAGCTCTCATTTCATTCCCTTTCTTTTTTGCTGGCAGGTAGATGGAAAATGAAGGCTGAAAACATATTAATATGTCCAATGCCTGTTAAAGGCATTGGTTGAGATTGAGACCCAGATCTTTTAGAAATTACCTTGCTGAAATTTCTATTAACATTAAAGTACTATTTTATGAATCTACTCTATGTATCGTGTGAAGATTGCACATGGCAGCTAACTACATAAATATTGCTCCCTTATTGACCCATCCCTTTAGATAGAAAATACATAGATATATTTACTTATAAACCGTTGTTTTCTGCCCAAGTGAATTTCAGTGGTTTTAGAATAATTTTTTGTAAGTTTGCCTCTAACATGTGAAAGTTTATATGGGATATTTCCCCACCCACTTGGTGTCAGCCAGGGGTTATAAATGGTTTCTAGATGAGGCAATCATTTGCATGCAATATAACCATAGGCCTGCACAGTATTTTATCTCCTTATATCTAGGTTGGTAGTGCTGTGTTTCTCCATGTATTTCCTGGGGAAGAAGTCCTGTCATCCTCATCCTCAGCTGGGTACCTGGAGCTGAGAGAAGTTGTCCTTCAGCAAGAGAACCCCCAAGGCCTCAGACTTGCATTATATCCCCACTGCTAGGAAAATGCCTCTTCTGCTCCCACCTTTATAAGACTCAGTCCTGGAGTCATAGAACTAGGGTGCCAGAGACAATAGTTGCTTTGTGCTTGTAGTTAAAGTTGACTCTGGACACTCCCTCTTGCAAATGTAAACAAGGAGCCCCATTTTCAAGGAATTCACATTGTTCCTTGTGGTTTCTTGTAGTTCTTGTTCCTCATAGACAGGCTCCCTTCTGCAAATTGTTCTAAGCCAAGAGGTAAGTAATTCAAGCCTTCTTTTTAGCAAAGGGACCTTCAGCACCAGGTCATGCTGAAACTCTGCCAGCCTTCTCTTCCCTATACAGCCATTATTCTGCTTCTCTTTCAAACTCAGTTTCCAGAGGGTTTAGCCTTGTTCCAGTGCAAGAGAAAAGCAATATCCATTTTTCTGCTTGGAAGAGACAGCTAATTCATTTTGGCTCTTAATTTCATGAACTTGCCTTTTCCTTCATATCAGAGGACTTAGACTTGGTGATATATGTGAAATAATGATGAACTGAACCAAGGATTACTCCCATCAGCAACATTTCTGAGCTTCTGCCTCACCCTGAATCATAAACTAACCACAGCAAAGTGGGTCATTTTATCAATGTCCAATAAGCATAATAAAGCAAGATACAATCTCCCTGATTATTAAGGGGAAAGGGGTATATTTGAATTTGAGAAGGTTAAGGAAGCCTTGAATTTGGAAGTTAAATGGGGTTAGGCCCAATTAGTACTTGGATGGGAGAATAATAGCTTGTAGCATCTTTTAAAGAAAGATATGAGTACAGGTTTTATATTGTTACAGTAATATTCTGGTGATGCTAAAGGAATGTTAAATGTTGACATATTGAGTTAAAGTGCCACCCACCCACCCTTCCATCCATCCACCCGTCCATCCATCCATCCATCCATCCATCCATCCATCCATCCATCCTTCCATCTATCCATCCATCCATCCATCCATCCATTCATCCATCCATCTTTGAACTAGCTCAAAACACTGGCAATTTAAAGCTTATTGCCTACATTTGCAACTCCAGTCCTGTGTTGTATCTATATTGTATCCAACTGCTTTTATCTTCATTTGTGATTGTGCCATTCACTAAGAGACAAAGTTACCAGTTTTTCTGCCTTTGCTGTAGCCCACTTTCAACAGTGACCAAGCAGGGGAATGGCCATGTTGCAGCAGAAATATGAAAGGCCTGGTTTTTGTAGGGGATTTTCTTTGCACCCCCCTTGATCTGAAGATTTCTCGAAATCATGCGAAATCAGGAAACATGTGGCAAAGCCTCACAATCAAAAGTGATCAGACAAGAGGAAGGCAAACTTTGCCATGATTGTGCAACTGGCTAGATTTAGCAGTGGGAGAACTGAAATTGACTTTCCACTGGACGGCCATCTTTCTAAGTTCAGATGAGAAGCAACAGTTGAAATGGACAAATAAACAATAAAATTCTAAATCTGCAGTGCTTGTTGTTTTCATGAAATTGCATTAGGAAAAATTGGGGCTGCTACATCTTACAAAACAATGTTAAAATAAAATAAAATAAAAAGGTCTACCTGTCTCTTCCTTGCTGGAAATGTGAGGGGAAAGTTGGTATTGAAAGTGTGTAGGTCAGGAAATGATGAATACATAAGGCAGCATATAGTTAATAGCAAAACCAACCATTGGAAGAGAAACGGTGATAGGAAAAGCTAATTAGTGACCAGAATATAGCATTTCCCAAACACATTTCTGATTACAACCACAACAGGTCCGGCTGATAATGCTTGACACACCATTCCAAATTTTATACATCTCAAAACTCTGGTGCTGTGGTTCAAAATAAAACCCCCACTTAAGAAGAGGTATCTCTAATATCAACATTAATACTGAGTTCAGAAATAAAAACATTAGAGGATCAGGGTAACCTCTAATTACAAACAGCATGTTATAACATCATCCAGCCATGTTGATGTGGCTTATCCTTGTTATTCTGGCATAATGCTGAATGACAGTAATGCTGTAAGTCACTAGTGAGGATCCTATCATAGTGGAAAGTTTGAAGACAGAAGAATTCCTTCTGATCATGATTGCACCATGGAGGAATAAAGTAGACAGGTTGAGACAATATCTCTCAAGGAATACAAAACATCCACGGAATACAAACATCCAGGAGAAAGCAATAACAAACTAAAGTGGTTGCCAAGAAAATTTCACATAACCTAGTCGAAGTTGAACTGGAGACTCTTATTTCTAAAGAGGTAAGTCCCCAAGAGGCCCAGCACAAAATATTCAGGGGTTTGATACATTTGATCTCACTCCTTCCTATAATCCAAATCCTGATACAAAGGCCATCCTACATTGGTACACCATTCTTCAGTCCCATTTATTTGGGAGCAGCTAGATCTAAACTGGTAAGTAGGATGATGCATGCTAAATAATTACATGTCAGAGTAAGTGCTGAAAAACTATCATTGCAATGGAAGTTGCACTACTCAATGTCAAGCCATTCCTTATAGTACTTTTAAAGATGTTTTTAAAATAAAGAAGACAGACTCCACAATTATCCCAAATGATTCACAACTCAGTCCTGAGCTTTAGTGATGCTGCTTCTGGATTATGAGAGTTGCCACCTGAACCCCTTCTCCAATTTTTTAAGACTAGAACTTGTTCAATTTTTTAAGGTTTCTCTTTCCAAATCTCAAAATGTGTGTTTCTATTGCCATGACTAGACAAAGACCTCATCACTATGGATATTCATGGGTAACTATATTTAACTATTGGCTCTATTTCCTCCACACACACACCCTTGGTCTTGCTCTGCTCCTGAGGACATGGTGTCTCAGTGGCTAAGTTGCTGAGCTTGTCAATCAGAAGATCAGCAGTTCAAGCAGTTTGAATCCCTAGCGCCATGTAACAGAGTGAGCTCCCATTATTTGTCCCAGCTTCTGCCAACCTAGCAGTTCAAAAGCATGTAAAAATGCAAGTAGAAAAATAGGGACCTCCTTTGGTGGGAAGGTAACAGTGTTCTATGCGCCTTCAGCATTGAGTCATGCCAGCCACATGACCATGGAGATGTCTTCGGACAGCTCTGGCTCTTCGATTTAGAAACGGAGATGAGCACTGCCCCTAGAGCCAAAAGTGATTTAGCATTCATGTGCAGGGGTACATTTATCTTTACTTTGCCCTACTAACAACAAGAGTCTTCTACTCAACATGGTATATGGATTAGGACAAAAAACTCATTGAACAGTGTGTAGCAGACACAAAGCTCCAACTGAATCTAGCCAGTGTTCCAACCTTTGTTTCCAGATAATCCAACATATGTTCTGCTTCCCCTATGGCGTAACTCACTCTTGAAGTACCTAACCATGTTACTCTAGCAAAAGGTCATGCTCTCCCCTCAGCTGTCCTTGAAGTTTGAATATGGAAGACGCAATGCCGCTGTGATTCTGACACACAGAAACCACAGAGCAGTGCTTCTCCAATGCTTGTATTACAGAGACAATAGTAGTAGCATCATCTCACCGTTGTGGTATAAAGAGAATTCTGTATCTCCTTGTTGCTTCCTTTTGATACTAACTCTGCTACAACATATAATCCTGCCAGGTTCTATACAGCAGTGCTTAAAATCCATCAGATGACCTGTGTCATAAACTAGACTTAGTGAGCATCTAGTTTGTCATTCTACAGAGCTCTGTACTATAATAGGTTTAGCTTGCCATATGCTATCCTTTATGGTGCCCTATATCCATATAATGTTCCCCCCTCTCTTTTACAGTCTTTTTAATATATAATTCTGTTTTATATATTTTTTTAGATTTTTATAATTGTTATGTTTAGGCTCTAATGTATTTTCCATGCTTTTTAATTGACTGTACCCCACCCTCCTTATGTTGATCGTTGACAGTAATAAAGATTTGATTTGATTTGAAACTAAGCACAGCTGGAGGGCATAGGTTGTGAAGGCTGGGTTAAGGATTTAATTTATATTGGAAGGAGTGTCTAGGAAAGCCCCATGAATACTTTCATTTAAGCCAAAGTTGCAAAACTCCCAGTGATTTGAACTTAGCAAAAGCATCATTTGGAATATTTCTAGAAGACGACTATAATGTGTGTTGTCAGGGAGTAAACACAGATTCAGAAGTAGAGATGCAACTTCAGTTAAATGTAGAGACAAGAAGGGCTTTTCTAGGAATTGAACAGGTGATACTTAGACTGTTTTTTCCTTAGTATTGTAGATTTAAATTCACATTCTGTTACTAAGTCCATAGAACTATAAACTATTAATCCTAACCTAACCTCACATGTATGTTTATCCTTGAGAAATTTCTAGCACCCATTTCACCTAGTCCATCTAATCCAAATCTGATGACAAAAAGGTATTCTTTCAGACACATTTGATTGATCAGGTACTCCAATTTCTTCAAATCAGATTAATAAAAATTAAGATCTGTTATCAAAGAGATGGGCACATGACCTCATATAAAATTTTTGAAATAGGTTCCTCTGATTTCAACAGAATTATATCCAGCTAAGTATGATAGAATTGGAAGATTTCCATGTATTTGAGGATTCATCCAAAATAAACAACAATTAAGTGTATGGAACTGTTATCGAGTTCAGTTGATGGTTTGTTAATTGTTTTGTTATGCTTTAATTCTATGTTTATATAAAATATTACTTAGTTCTTGTAAAGCTACAATAAATAATATGAGCATAAAGATGCATTGCATGTAATCCATGGTTTGCTTTTGACTGTAGATCCTAATTAATTATGGATTCAACTGCTGAAAGTACTGCTTTTAAAAAATGGTATGAAGAGAACTCAATTTGGAAAGTTGGGTAATTTCTGAAAGTATAGTAACCATGTTTTGCAATTCCATTCATTACTGTGAAATTTCCATTCATTGCTACTTTTATTTTCAGATTAAAAATTTTAATTGCAACCAAACTTTCAGTCCTATCATAAAAAATATGAGAATCAAAACAAAACCTAAGAGATTACTTCAGCTAATACTGAGTTATTTTGATGAACTTCATTTGTACCATGTGAGTTAAGAGAATGCTAATGAGATCCTTTTAATTTAGGGATGTTATTTACATTACTTACTAGAATTAAGAAACCAGCTCCTTCCAATGGATTATAATCTCATTAGATATTATGGTTTCACAAAACATAGTGCAGAGTGCCTGCAACAGTCAATCTTGGGGCAAAATCTCTGCCCTTTTCAATAAAATTTAAACTTGCCATCTTAAGTGAACATAATACATTTGAAAGATTGGCAGCATTCATATCATGTGCTAAACACTGATCCTTTGTTTGATTTTGGCTCAGTGTGTTGCATGAATGCTATTGTTGCTTATTCACCAAATTATGTCTTAGCATGTGGTGTGAACTCAGCCACTGTGTTATTAATGATTATTGTGAACGGTCACTCTTACTGCATTGTGTGATTTCTAACCAGTGCCATAGGCACTTCTTGTTTCTCACTGCCATTAAGCTCTGTTGTTTATATTTTCCCCTCTTTGTTTCTCTGGGTACATATGCTGCTTTTGTAGATATGGGCCATACAACTGAAAAGCAACAAATAAAGCCATGAAACCTACTGCTACACAATAATTGTTAATAGAAATAATTGTATTTGAGTGACTCCAACTGAGTTCAATTCTACATAAGATGCTGAGCATGTATGAAGTACCAGGAATTTCTTTTCCATTCTACCCAATTTATTTCTGTGGACAGTGGTGACTGCAAGAAGGTCAAAAAAGTCAAGGTGGCAGCTGCAAGACTGAAGCATTACCTCTGTGCATGCAACATATGGAAAAAGAGTAGGATTTCAGTTGCATAATGTGGCCACTATTTTTACCCACAGACATGTTTTGTGGGTTCCGGTTAAGAAAGTAGCCTTAAATTGTCCTTCAGTTTGAGTCCCAAAGTGATAACCTATACTTGTATTCACATAATAGTCCTACCTGGATCAAGGGCAGGGCTACAGAAGAGGTACAGAAGAGTCCTGGAAGTGACTGCTAAATCAATGGCAAATCCCACTTGTTCCTCCCGCCCCCATCTCTACTCTCCACTCATCCATCTTTTTTGTTATTGCATTGACGCATTATTTTCATTATGGCCCTTTGTCATTGTTTATGTTATATTTTTATTATTTTACCTCTGTTTATACTCTTTTCCTTTTTCTTCCTTTTTCTTGTTATAAGCTTCCCAGAGAAGCCCCTGAGATAGGCAGCAAATAAATATAACAAATAAATAATAAATATCAGAAATCAATCAGTGGGAGTGGAAGAAGTTAATTCTGGCCCCAATGGTCCTAAGCTTGTCTTGAGCTAAACTCATCTTCCTCAATTAACCACATTGATCAACCGCAGAAAAGAATCTAAAAGATTAGATGCTGGTAGAGAGTTGAGTTTCAAAAGAAGATCAAGATAAATAACATATTTAGAGGAATTCTTCTCTTCTTCTCTATGTTACTTTCCAATTTCTTCAGCCATAAATAATGGGGAGAGTCGTAGTTGAACAAGACAAGGAAGGAGAGGGTTTTCTTCCTAGTTGAAGTCAGTGGGGCTCAAGTCATGCTATAATGTGTGCCTCTTCCCAGAAAGTTAGGCAAATAGCTGTATAGCTATTCTATCTTAATTATTTTTTTATGGAGATAAAATGAGAATTGAAGCGATATGAAAAGATATGAAGGCTATGTTCCTATGAAGCCCTCTTAAACTGTAGTACAGAACAAAAGATAATTGTGCAATAAAGCATTGTTCAGAACCACTAGTTTGTATTCATCACATCAATAGAGGATGTAAAGGCTGACGAATCTTCTAATCTTCTTCTAATTAACCAAGCACTGTCACATGAACTTGTCAACAGCTTCTGTCCAATCTACTCCAAAATACACAGTGATTTAGGAAAGCTGCTCTCCTCTATAAAATACTTCAAATTACACAGATTTCAGTGCAATGAATATTCCAGTAAGGATAGTAGGGGCAAATGACAACACTCTTATGATACAATTACCACTGATTAATTTACTACTACTACTACTACTACTACTACTACTACTACTACTACTACTACTATTATTATTATTATTATTATTATTATTATTATTATTATTATTATTATTATTATTATTATTACTTTAATTTCAAGTTTCTGGATTTGTACAACAGACTGGCTTAACCACCATGCTAGATTTCATCCAGCATACTAGATTGAAAATAGTTCTCTCTTTTTCTGCCATGCTTTACAGAAATGATTTATATATACAGGGATCTGCAGTCATCAATGACGGTGGGATTCACAGTTTGTTCTGGGCAGACAGCAGACCCTAATTTGGATGGAATGAAATGACCATAAAAAGAAAATCACTTCCAGAATAAACATGCACAATATTTACCGGAGAGGAAGATGACTTTGAATTTCAGAGTTTCTCTCTCCCAAAGAGAGATCAGAGAAGGGAAATCCTTCTTCTGCCTCCATTATCAGGCCTTAGCAAATCTAAGAGAAGCCTACCGTTTTAAAGAGTGAGTGGGAAGAGTGACCTTTTGTGGGGGTAACCACAGTGGCCCCTGCCTATAGCTACGGGTCCAAATCCAACAATGAGCCCCAGCACCTTTAACAGAGCTGTCTTGCCATGCTCCTTCCTTGGGGAATAATATCCTGTTGGCGGTGTCTATGTTTTTGTTTGCTGTAGGCCTTCCTCAGCCCTCCTGTTGTGCTCAACTCCAGCCCACCCTCTGCAGATGGAGCAACTTCCCTCTCCAGATCAGCTATGGTGGAAACCTTGGTCCATCCCTGGATTGAAAGGAGACAGACTGTGGAAAGCTGCATTTCAAGACCAGCGGCCCCTCCAGCCAGGCCACTTGCATGGAAGATTGGAAGGACCTGTTTCTTCTTTCAAGAGCTGCACATGGGAGTTTTTCTGAGGTGCAGCTTGCCGACATCCTGCTTTGGGGACATCGTCCCAGGCAATTTATTGACTTAATATTTAGTGATGCCATTCTCTGGGATGCCCTCACATCGTTTGGGAGATCCGGAAGCATGAATGTTGCTGATGCTGCCCTTGTTTTAAAGGACCTCCTCCTCCTCCTCCTCCTCCTCGCAACCTCCATTCTGGCAGTGAGTGGGGGGGAGGTGTTTGCTTCCCTCGCCCCCCACCCCCTTCCCTAACTCTTCCATGAATGACAGGAATGGTATATTTAAAACTGCCTTCTCCTCTTTATATTATTCTTCCCATCTTGCCTTCCAGGATCGATTTTTGTCACCTGCACAGTGAAGCCACGGCCCCTTCTCTGGATGGAGTGGCAAGAATAGGGAACATCTCTCTGTGTTTATTTCATTTGCAAGCCAGCCAAACAAAGATACATCTTTGCAATTTGGGTCTTTTCCTTTTTGAAAGGGGCGGATGAGATGAGGGGTGGGTGGGAGGGTGGGGAGGAGTTCTGTGTCATAAATGGGAACATTGTGCCTGGATGCTATGTCTCTCCTTCTCCTCCTCCTCCTCCTCCCCCTCCTCCCCCCTCCCCTTTCACTTCTTTATTACAGAGACGTTATTAGCTCTGACAGCATGCAGCTCAGGTTTGGAGGAGAAGGTTTTGTAATGGGATGACAGACGGGAAGGGCAGCAATCACGATCTTCTCTGGCTAAAGCCCCCCTCCCTCTGCACTATCACACACATACACACACACACACACACACACTTTTTTTTTTTTATCAGAATGTTCTGTTCGATGCCATTTATCCTTGATGATAGAAAATTGCTCTGTTGCCAGGACGCTGCTGCTACTGCTGCTGAAATAGAGGGCAGGAGCTACGTTTCCATTTTATGCCTTGAAAGCTATTCAAATGAATTTGTGGGGAATGGGGTGTGTATGTGTGGGGAGGGGTGCGTGTCTAGCTGGGCTGGAAATCTGGAGATAAACAAATGAGCGGGGGAGAAAAATCTTCTTCCCCTTGTCTTCTTTTCTGTTTTCCTACCTACCTCTTTTCTTTGCATACACAGACACAAGCATCCACTGCAATTTTATTCATCCTTCCCCCTTTTATGCACCCCCGCAGTTGTGCGCGCCTGCATGTGTGTGTGTGTGTGTATCAAGGAATGGGAGTTACATTATTTCACATGAGGTTTTGGGTGGGTTGTGTTGAGAATGCAGGCAGATATGGCTGTTAGGAGAGATGATGGAATTCTTTAAGGGGATGAAAGCTGCAAACTGTTGTGCTTTAAATACATGCACACAGACACATGAACTCAATTAAAGTCTATTTGTCTAGGCACCCAATCAAATTCCCTTTCTTTCTCTATACTACACAGTTATTTGCCATATTCAGGCTATGGTCTTTATATCAGAAAGAGATTTTCAGTTTAAATTTCCTTCCTAGACAAACCAGGAGGATGTTTTAAAAGAGAGAATTTTATTTTTTAGCTGATGCTCAAAATATTTTTATAGAGTATTCTGGTTCTCACATGGTGCTAAACCATGATTTGCTTCATTGAATAACAACTATAGAGACTGACACATGTTACTCAAAACACATGTTACTCAAAAGCAACACAAATCACACAATAGTTCAAATCCTTCCCGTCTAAATGTCTGAACTCCCAGTCCAATTACATCTAATAATATGGCTTGAATTGGTTAGCACCCTGATTCCACAGGATCCTAAGAACCTGGTTGGATTCAGATAACAATTCTAGGCACATTTACCAGCTAGTAAATCTTATAGAAATCTAAAGTGAGTTGTGGACCAAAGCAACAAATATTTAGAGCCTTGGGATATCAGGTTACTTGTGAGTGGATTCACACAATACCTTAAACTACAATGTGGTTTGCTCATTTGTGGTCAGCATAGTGTAGGAATCCATCCAGCTGTAGTTTGTTTGATAAATTATGGTTAAGAAAATTATGACTGAGCAGCCTACAATCCTGTACTTATTTATCTGGCATTATGCTCCACTGGAGTTACTCCTGTGGCTTAAAATCTGCATTTTTAAAAACATAAATCAAAATAGACAAATAGGCCCCTTCCGATAATTCCTAGCATCACATACATAATGAACCACCTTTCTTAAAAAATGACTTTATAAAATTGTTGTTATTATTTTAAAAAATGACAGTACCAATAGTAATTGGTGCTTTGGGTGCAAATCCCATAACAACTGGAGCATCACTTGAGAGTCATCGGCATTAAATAAATTCACCATCAGTGAATTGCAAAATGCAATTTTGCTTGGAACAGGTTACATCCTTGTGATCTATCTGCAACATCATCAAACATTCATAGCTGCCTATCCCAGGACTTTGGAAAGAGCTCGATAGGAAGGCAAAAATGCCAAATCCAGTCTGAACATCTGCCTGACTGTGGGTGAACCATAATAATAATAATAATGCCTAGAATGTGAAGGTTCCTGGATGGTCATAGGAACTTGGCCAACTGTGTCCTGGAGAGACTGATATCACTTTAACACAACTGAGGGCCAGTTTATAAATTTAAATGGCAGATGTCTTTAGTGTTTGGATATTTTATCCTTAGAGCCTTATGACTAAGGTTTGATAGCAGCAAGCCACCAGTCACATCAAGACTAATATGGCTCTATGTTTGAATATGCTCTCAGTGTAAGGAAACTGGGTTTGTTTTTGTCTAACGTAAAGAGTGGTTAAGGCTGCATTTACAGTCTGATTCTGAGCATTTGAGCCTTGGTGGCGCAGTGGTTAGAATGCAGTACTGCAGGCTAATTTACTGTTCACCCCAGTAGTTTGAGTCTTACCAGCCTTCCATCTTTCCGAGGTGGGTAAAATGAAGACCCAGATTGTTGGGGGCCATATCCTGACTCTGTAAAACAGCTTACAGAGGGCTATAAAGCACTGTGAAGCAATATATAAATGTAAATGGTATTGCTATTGCAACTTGAAGGTAATTTAATTTATCCCATAATCAGGATGATCTAGCTGCAAAAATCTGGATGACTATTACTATGACTTATTATCCTAAGTCTTTGGCTTATGACCATATTGGACTTCGCCCATTACAGTTGCAAGTAATGATGTTCATAAAGGAGTCACTGACATGACTGATCTGAATTTACAACCTCTTTTGGGGTGATCATAATGCAAACTCGTTGTTTGTTATGGGGCATTTCCCCCCAAAACTGGAAATAAACCTAATATTTTAAACAAAAATATAAAATATGGTCTCATGATTGCAGGATTCCAAGGGCTGTGAAAGCTGGTTAGCATGGAATTATGACTGTGTGAAGGGGACTTTTGGAAGTTAGGGTTTTTTGGGGGGATCTGTTGTAACTTCAAATAATCACTAAGTGGTTGAATACTCATAGGTATGTTGTCATCTAATATTCATTGGACTCCCGTAGCTCAGATATGGGGCCTTATCCTAAGTACGTGCCCCTTAGGATTGCCCTTTGGCCTGTTGGAAGAAATGTACTTCTGGGTTCAATTCTAAGTGAGTAAAACATGGAAACATGGAGGCTGCTTGGAAAGATGGTTTTAATGGTGGGCTTGAGTTCCTGAACAGAAAAAGTGATCACATGCTTCAAAGATGCTGAGTGAAGAAAAAGAAGTGAAGGGGCTTGCTGAGAGTTCCTGAGTTTTAATACTCTCTGTTCAGCTCCACCTCTCTGTTTCCTGTTCCTGTGTAAGAAATGTATTCTGATTGGTTGTCAGACTCCCAGGGGTGGGGGTCTTAGCTAACTTTGTAGGTTGTGTGTGTTTGGTTGTGTTCCCAGGTGCCCTGTGGTGAGATGGGTAAAGGGCTAATACTATCATGCCTTAATCTCATCATCCTGGAGCTGAAGGGGGATATTTTTGTTATGTAGAATAGACTGACTCAAGCATTGTAATGACCCATTGACAAAGATGGGGGCTATTAAAAGTGAGTCTGTTTCTTGCCTAAAACATGTTTCTCCATATCTTATCCAGAGAAATATAATATTCTCCCTTCGTAATATTTCTCAGGATATTTCATTTTTCTAGCAGGGGGGTGGGTTTTAACTTCCTACAGGCTCGTATTCCTTCTGGGAGACTCTCAAAGAATAGTCTTCCAGTAGGAAAAAAAAATCACAAATCTTCTTAGAACTGGAGATTCCTCAATACTTGAATTTTGGGCAACAAGGAAGGCTGCCTGAAGTTTGAAATGAGGCATCTTGATTGGATCACTTTCCCAGTGATGGGGTTAAATGATCTAGAAGAGTTCCAGTGCTTGCTTGTATATAGAGACCCTTAAAATTCAGTTGCAGGGGTGTTCTATTATCTCTTGTGCTGAATAACTCCATTTATTCATCCACTGAGGTAAAGAGGGAAAAATATTGGAGGAGTAAGAAATGTTTTTTTTGTTTTACATGTTTATAAAGCACACATTCTTAGCATAGCCAGTCCACAGAAGCTTGCAACAAAATGCAGTAAATAACTATACATCCAAATGACATATATTGAATTTCATAAAATGTTATGAACACCTTAAAGGAATAAATTGTAATTGATGGAGAGGTTGGAAGGAGCAGAAAGATATGGAAAAAAAAGATGATTTTAATATTTTTTTTAAAAAAATCTTCACTATGCACCAGTGGTGGTTGTAGGAGGTACGCCCTAGTACGGGCATACCGGAGCCTGCCCAGAGCATTGGGTACCATTCCAGTACGGTGCTCCAGAGGGCCCACCCACCAGCCCAAGCTCCTTACCTGTCCTTTAAGACTTTGGCGCATCCGTGCACACTCATGGCATTTATGGCGCCTGCATGATGCTCTGCCAAGCAGCTGGAGCATCACGGAGGCTTGCAGAGGCATCGCACGCAGGTACGATGCATGCGTGCGCCGCGAGTGTGTGTGTGCACTGTGCACATCTCTGTGGGCGACGCCAGGCCCGTTCCAACCGGTATGGTTGGAAAGGGCCTGGCGTCACCCCCCTGGACGTGCATACTGATTGGAACAGAACCGGAACCCACCACTGTTATGCAGGCGACACTGGGCCCGTTCCAACTGCGCATACCAGTTGGAACCTTCTGAATTTCACCTCTGCTGTTAGATACTTGTCCTAACTACAATGGTTTCCACCAAGGTCATCTGTTCCAGTGGGAACAGAGGTTTAATCCTATTGGTCGAAGGGTCTGACAACTTCCTATAAAAGGGCTGCTGTCAGACTCAAGCTTTGCTGGATTGTTCTCACTTGTTATGTTATAATAAAGAACTGTTGTTACCGTTAAGCCTGTGTGTGCCTATCCATTACCCAATCTAACACTGGCGACGAAGGTGGGATTGGAAGACAACTAGGTGAACCAAAAAGAGTGTAGCAATCCAGCAAGTACATCCAGCCTGGAGGTCAGCGCGGTTTCGAGCAGCCATTTTTGAGTGGCAAACTGAAAAAGCCTTCTGAACATAAAATGGCCATGCACGCCCCACCGACACCGTAGGACCCAGTCACCGAGCACTGGGACTCATACATGCTACGATTTGACTGCTTCCTCGAGGCAAACAATGTCATGGGCCTTTCTGAAGGCCGCAAGAAGAACATGTTCCTTGGATACTGTGGCCGGGAAGTGTTTGAGATGGCGAAAGGCCTCTCTGAGCCGACACCGCTGCAATCAGTCACCTGGTCCATGCTCCAGCAGACGTTGAGGACCCATTATGCCCCCAAGCTGTCCAAACACATTCACTGGCATTAGTTTAACATCAGGAACCAGAAAGAGGCCAAGTTGATTAATGAGTATGTTGCAGCTCTTCGTAAGGTCACAGCATACTGCGAATTCTGAGACCTGGACAAGCTGATTCTGGACCGCATAATTTGCAGCGTGCGGGACATTAACCTACAGAGGAGGTTACTCACTAAATCTAACCTCACTCTCAGATCACATTGGACGAGGCCAGGGTGTCCAAATCAGGCGTCAAATCTACTGAGACTCTGCAGCGCTAAAGTGCTCCACAAGACGTGCGAAAGAGTACACGCATACATCGTGAGGCTGCAGAGCCTGAGAGCTCAAATGGTGAGGAAGATGACAGCTGGTGCATGCGCAGTAGCAATGCCCAGCCGGAGCGCAAATTCAAACCGCATCTCCCGCCTTACGCTAGCTGCAGAGGAGACCATGCCAGATTGGTTTGCCATTTCCGCAATGCAACCTGCCAGCGCTGCGAGCGAAAGGGGCACATCGCCAAGGTATCCGGAGTGAATTCCCTGTCACTACCTGGCAGCCTAGAAGCACACCAAAACACCAACAAAGGTGCTTTGGGTGCAAATTCTATAACAACTGGAGCATCACTTGAGAGTCATCGGCATTAAATAAATTGACCATCAGTGAATTGCAAAATGAGTCACCTACCACACGTCAATCGGCCAAGTCCATACCAGGCGGCCAAAAAAGCTGAAGGTCACAGTCCTCATCGACTTGTCCAAGGAAACCCCTCCTACTGAACTGCACAGGTCAGGCAGAGCTACCCAAAAGCCCATCTACCTGCATGACTACATAACAAGTAGAATTGTTCCATCCAAGAGGGGAGGGGGTGTTAGATACTTGTTCTAGTACAGTGGTTTCCACCAAGGTCCTCTATTCCAGTGGAAACAGAGGCTTAATCCTATTGGTTGAAGGGTCTGGCAGCTCCCTATAAAAGGGCTGCTGTCAGACTCAACCTTCGCTGGATTGTTTTCACTTGTTGTACTTAAGAAAGAGCTGTTGTTACCGTTAAGCCTGTGTGTGCCTATCCATTACCCAATCTAACACCTGCTTCAGCTGTTGTTGGGATGGCTCAAACAACCATAAAACTTTGAAATGTATGATATGGTGATCATAGCAGCCTTTGCCAATTTGGAGACTTCTAGTGTGGTAGAATTATATTCCCAGACTTTGTAGTCTCATAAGATCTGAAAAGTTCCAAAGTTGCAAATGCTCACATACTTTTTGTGTAAGTCATGTCAGACTCGGTGGGATTTGGTTTTGATGATCAGCAAGAACAAGAAAGGGAAAAAATGGTTTCTAAGAGCAGGTTGAAAGATTGCTATGCATAGTTTATCGTTTTAAGGTGGCAAAAATGAAGGGTTATGCAGTTTTGCTGCACGTTTCAATATACATATATCTACTTGTAAGTTAATCTCTCTATAGTTCATGGAGCTTGATTCTAGATGAATATGTAGCTTGAAAAATGTACTTGCTAAGTGTGTAATTGTAACCAAGCAGTGTAGCACTATATATACTCAGAAATGAATTCGACTGCATTCAGTGAAGCTTCTTCCTTGACAAATGTGTGTAGGATGTCTACTCACAATTCTATTGAGGCTTGATTTTACTATGTTAAATATAACTTGCTCTTAGATACTGTTGTAACCTTAATTAGGAGAGAGAACAATGGTAACAAAATAATATAATAATTTTAATATTCTTAAAAAAAGAAATTTCAGGCTTCACTTTAATTGTTCAAGAGCCACAGATTCAAAACTATTGCAATCAAGGGCAGTACAGGAAGAAGAAAAAAATCAAATGATTCGAAGTGCAGATTGTGCAAACAGGATAAACAATAGATCATATAAAAAAAATTGCACAAACTGACTATAAATAATGATGCCATACAGTAATCAACGTGATTCATAAAATCTTTTGTAAAAAAATATATCATTTGAACAGTAATGAAAATTGGTGAGAATGTTTAGTTCTGTGATGGCGAGCCTGTGGCATGTGTGCCACAGGTGGCATGTGGAGCCATATCTGCCAGCATGCGAACCGCCAGCTCCAGTGTGCATGTGTGTGCTGGCCAGCTGATTTTTGACCTTCCGGAGGGCTAGGGGAGGCCATTTCCGCCCTCCCCAAGTGTCAGAAAAGCCTCCGGAACCTGGGGAGGTTGAAAAATGGGCCAAAGGGCCAGCCAGAAGTGGAGAAAAGATCCATTTCTGGCTTCTGGAAGGCCTCCGTGGAGCTGGGAGTCTGTTTTCGCCTTCCCCAGGTTCCAGGAAAGGTTCACATGCACATGCCCAGGTGGGCGGGGTGCATTGCATTGTGGGTATGGGCACGCACTCACACAATTTTGGCACATGTTTACAAAAAGGTTCGCCTGGTATATTTGAAAATGTAAAATCAACAGAACATTGCAGACCAAGTTCAGGTCTTTATTTGCTCACACCAAATAGAGAGAATCTTGTTAGACTAACCCTATATTATTTTCACCCTATTGAAGATGCCCTGGGAGATGGCTGTCCTAACCCTTTTCCTCTGCCTCCAATCCAGCTACGGGTTTTATTTGACTCTCGTCTTTTCCTCCTCTTTTGAATGTGTTCCCTCCTTCCTGACAAACTGCTTCTTCATTGTAGTTAATCCCATCACCTCCCCCTTTGTAAGCACCTCCATATCACGTAAAATATTGTAGGATTTCTAAATACAACCTGATGAAACCTTGGTGAATCAGATTTAGCTAGGGTTTGAAAGTGTGGATAATTGATGTGGCAATATCAGGGAACAGTAGAGTAGAAAACAAATAATTGGAGAAGATCACAAAGTATCAAGATCTGAACATTGAAGCTGAAAGATCATGGCAATGGTGGCACACTATGTGACATATCAAAGAGCCTTTGGGTGGCACTTAGAAAATCTGTGCATTGACAAAATTCCATCTGTCAATTATAAAAGTCAATGCTGCTTGGATCTGCACATATACTACGCCAATACCTTATCCTAGATTCCTGGGAAGAATTCGATGCAAATGAAGGCCAACATCAGAATTGGCTGCTGTGATTTCATATTGTAGTGTATATCATCATCATCATCATCATCATCATCATCATCATCATCATCACATTGCTTTTATAATAGCATTGGTCTTTACAATAGCAATGCTAGCAATCTTGCTATTGTGGTCAAATTGGGTAATGGCTGGGATGCAAGAACATTATACAGCATATTAATATAGCAAATACATTGATGTATATTTATTTACACTGCTAGTAATTTGTCTCATCAGAGCATAGAAACAAATATATAACAATAAATATATGCAAATAAAATACAGATATTCTTTGTCTTATGACCACAATTGAGCTCAACATTTCTGTTGCTATATGAGACATTTGTTAAGTGAGTTTTGCCCCATTTTACAGCCATCAGTTGTCAAGTGAATCTCTGCAGTTGTTATTAACCCAGTTGTTAGGTGAATGTGGCTTTCCCATCGACATTGCTTATCAGAGGGTCACAAAGGTTTATCACATGATCACGGGACACTGCAGTTGATCATATGACCACGGGACACTGCAGTTGATCACATGACCATGGGACACTGCAGCCATCATATATATGAATCAGTTGCCAAGCAGCTAAATTCTGATCATGTGACCATGGGGATGCTGCAATGATCATGTGTGAAAAACAGTCATAATTAACTTTTTTCAGTGCCATTGTAACTTTGAACGGTCCACTAAATGAACTGTTATAAGTCAAGGACTACCTGCATATGAAACATCAAAAAATACCTCACAGCAAGCATTCATCTATTTGCAGTCTTCAGGTGGGTTTTTCTTTGCAGTACAAAAATGCTGATCATTTTCAATACATCCCTAGAGGCGGACGATGCTTCAGGCAAACACTAAAAATAATAATGAAAAAAAATCTTAGTCCTTTTATTTATAAAGGATGATCAAAGCAGTAATCAGGTGATCACACAACAGGGAAAAAGTGGTCTGGCAAAATACCGCTATTCCATTTAATAGGACCTCCATTGCCTGCGCTAGAGAGTTATCAGTATCAGGAAATAATTGGACATTTAAGATGAGAGATTAAGGGGATTGCAAGTCAAAGCACTGAGAATTCAATTATAAGAGTAGAATGCTGTGACAGCACCCTGCACTCACCCAACATGAAACAGATGTTCTTGTTCATTCTTTTCCTCGTGCTGCATATGTGTTTATATAGTCAAGATAAGTTAACACACAAGTTAAATGATATATTAACTTACCATAAATATCTGTCTGTGTTTTTAAAGATAAGGTAATGATTCTCTCAAGTCAAGCTTGACTTTTGTTCTTAGCAACCCTACAGAAGTGGTTTGCTATTTCCTTTCTCTATGGATTTTTAAAAAATCTTTCCAGTTTAGCTTTCAGTTGTAAGTTTTCCTGGTGGTTTCCCATCCAACCACTAATCAGGTCCACCCCACTTAGCTTTGTTTAGATCAGCCATGGCTGAGCTGGTACGTCTGCCTGTTTAATCCCATTCCTCTATGCACATACACAGACCGCATTATATAGATATAAATGTTTCAGTCCCGTAAGCTAATTAGATGTATAGTATGTGTTTATATGGCTATTTTCTCCCCTCCAATTCAATTGTGTCGATTCTCAGAAGCTTTCTGGACAAATTTCTGCAGTTTTTCAGAAGTAGTTTGCCATAGTCTCCTTGCTAGAATCGAGGGACTGTCATTGGCCCAAAATCACCCAGCTGGCTTTGTTCTTAAAGCAGATCTAGAACTCACAGTCTCCTATTTTCTATCCTGATGCCTTAAGCCAGTGGTGGGCAACCTTTTTTTTCAACTGAGCCAAATCTCGCCAAAACCACGATTGAAATTTACTTTGAGAGCCACATTTTTAAAACCGAAAATACATAGGATGGTACACTGTTTTTAGTTTCAATAAGTTTTTTATTGAGAATATTCTGCATGCAAGTATCCACATAGGTCGGGAGGATACAAATAACACAACTAATAAAACAAAAACTTTAGAACGATATTATTTATCGATAACGTTAAATTCTGTAAAATTTGCCTTACAATGTAGAGAAAATTACATCCTGACATTGACTGACAAAGTCACAACCACTAATGTGAACATTGGCCTTGCATTTCCTTGGATAGTTTGAGTAAGTCAGGTTTGTATGTTGTTGTTTTTAATTTCATCTCTCTCTCCCACTTTCTTTCTTTTTTTCTTTTTCTTTCTCTCTCTCTCTCTGGCTCTTTGTCTCTCTCTCCCTCCCTCCCCCATCTCTGTCACTCTCTGTGTGTGTGTGTGTGTGTCTGTCTGTCTCTCACTCACTCTGTGTGTGTGTGTGTCTGTGTCTGTCTCTCCCTGTCTCTCTCCCCTCCCTTCCTCTCTCTCTGTCACTCTGTGTATGTGGGTGTGTCTGTCTCTCACTCATTCACTTAATCACTCACTCTGTGTGTGTCTCTCTGTCTGTCTATCTTTCTCCCCCTCCCTCCCCCTCTCTGTCTCTCTCTGTCTGTGTGTGTGTCTGTCTGTCTGTCAGTCTCTCTCTGATTCCCTCCCTCACTCCCTCTCTCTGTTCCTCTCTCTGTCTGTCTTTCTCACTCACACACACACACACATACACACACTGTGGTCACCTTGTTGAGTGTTCCAATCACATTTGAAACACTCAACAACTGGCCTGCATTTATGGTATTTTGCAGCATTCTGCAGTCATAGGACCAAAATTGGTTGTCACTCGCCCGGGCTTTTGCAGAAGCTTCCCTCCGAAGCCCGAGAGGAGGGAGGGGAGCGGGCACCCGGCACACAGAAGAGCTGCATTAAAGGGTGTAAAGAGCCGCATGTGGCTCCCGAGCCGCGGGTTGCCCACCACTGCCTTAAGCACTCCACCACACTGGCTCTCTTTGGTACTTTTCACTAATTGGAATGTTCATCAGCTATGTTCAGATGTAATAACATCACAGATTCTGATTTTGGAGGAAAAAAGTGCAAACAGATAGTCCTTGGCTTACAACCATAATTGAGCCCACAATTTTATTCATAAGCCATGATGGTTCTTAAGTGCCAAGCATCCAAAATGGGGTCATGTAGCTGTGTGCTTCTGTGAAGGTGAATGTCTGATCTGAGTCTTAAGAAACATTTTTGGAGCCTATTGTAACTTTGAACAGTTACAATATGATTGGGTCACAAGTACCTCTAGTCCTCTAGAATCAAATATCACCAGTCCTTACATTCTTTCCCAATCTGATGCTATCTCATTGCTCTTCAAGGGAGATAATAATAGTAAACCATGAGTAAAATTCAGCAGATTCTGACAGATTCTGGAGAACCAGTAGTGGAAATTCACATTCTAACTCTCAAGAGCAGTTCAACAGTAGTACCACCCAAAGGGATGGTGGATCTTTTGTCACAAAATGTCTTCAGTTGGAGGCTGGACAGTCAATTGCATAAAGACTTTGATTTCAATTCTTGAACTGAGACAGAAGATGGCTTAAATCAGGGGTGTCCAAACTTGAAAACTTTAAGACTTGTGGACTTCAACTCCCAGAATTCCCCAGTCAGCATGTCTGGCTGGGGAATTCTGGGAGTTGAAGTCCACAAGTCTTAAAAGTTCCCAGGTTTGGACACCCCTGGCTTAAATGGACTTCAGTGACTTTAGGTTTCCTCTAAGTCTCCAGCTTCAGAGTGATCTAAAATCGAATGAATTGGCTTGCCCATCATAATTTGGTATCACGAGCCTCATTACAGATTCCTGTCTTTTCCTTGATTTATCAGTCAGAAAGTGACTAGAATTGGAAACTAATTCACTTTGCTTTCGTTATAACTTAGTTGAATTAATCCATACTACTAAGTGAAAGCATGCCGTTCCATAAATTATGAATTTGAAAACAGCATCTTTCTTGTGATTGCACTGTGAATAGGTTGGGATAACATAGCAAGTTATTGGAATCTAAAATGGAAATTGAAACTTCCAATTTATATTCCTCTGAGAACATAAGGATTTTCAGCAAGGGCCTTGTCATCAAGTGTTTTTCAACCTTGGTTCTTTTAAGAGGTGTGGACTTCAGTTCTTGAATTCTCAGAGGTAAGTCCACATCTCTTCAATTCGTGAATTCTGGGAAGTAAGTCCACACCTTTTAGAAAGGCATGGGAACAGTGGGATGTATATAATTACATAGGTTATAGTCAGCCTCTAGAATTTAAACTGTAGAGGCCTTAAATGTAACAATGACTTAATCAGCCTTCATCAGCTTCTTGTTCTCTTCAAATATGTTGAATTGCAACTCCCAGAATTCCAGACTGATACATTTATAGAAACTATGGCCTTTTAGCTCTTAGGTCAAAGCAGTGATGTGCGGTGAGGTTTATGGCTGGTGAGGCTGGTGACGTCATCAGCGCGAGCCGCGGTCCCCTTCATGTTGACTCAGGAAGGCGGGGAATGGGACCACGTGGGCCGGAGGCTGAAGCTGCCTCAGCCTCCTGCACACGTGGTCCCATTTCCCTCCTTCCTGACTCCTGAGTCAACATGAAGGGGACCACAGAGCGCGCTCCGCAGGACCGCAGCTCATGCTCCGCGGTCCCCTTCATGTTGACTCAAAAACGCGGAGAATGGGACCATGTGTGCAGGAGGGAGGCTGAGGCTAGAGGAGCCTCCTGCACATGTGGTCCCATTCCAGGACCACGTGTGAAGGCTCCTCAGCGCCTTTCCCCTTTTTTTTATTTTCATGATGAGAGCGGTGAGGCTCTGCCTCCCCTGCCTCCCCTGACCGCATGTCCCTGGGTCAAAGGTATAGCTTCCTGGAGTTCATTTTCTGAAGTTTTTGTTTATTTGAACATTGAAATCATAACATCTACAATGTATACTTTTATTTTAGCCAAGATGCTTGAGGTAAGCAATTTGACAGATGTACCTGTCAGCATTCCAAATATCATGCAGAATTAAATCAGAGCCCAAGGCAGAGCTATCCTTAAAGTTCCAATTTAATAAGACAGACATGTTGGCATTGTGCTGTGGAAATCCCAATTCTGGCAGTTACCTAAGATTCCCACCCAGTTGAAAGTTCATGATCTTGTCCCCACACCCACTAATCCATCATATGCTCCAATCTTCTTCTTCCATGCTATAATCTCCACCCCACTGGTTCCGGTCAGTTGCCAAGGTGCGGAGACAAAGAATAACCTTGAGCTTCTAGAAAGGAATTTTTTATTTTGAAAACAACATGTTCTACCCATTGCTATTCCCACCCCTTACTGAATATGCATGCTAAAGATGAAGCTAGAAGAGAGAGTGTGGCAGGCCAAAGATTCTTAAAGGAACCACTGCAGGCCTGACAGGCGGCCTCTCTTCAAAAGGGAAATTGTTTCTGGAAAAGAGAATTAAAATTAGAAGTTACAATAACACAATTAACCACCTCTGCCTCCCCCAGGGGGACCCTTTGGCTTATCAGGGAATTTATTGTGGAATTGTTTCACTAATTTATCCGCTTTTAGATCCCAACTTTTCACCCATGTAGCTTCAGACAAAGGGTATCCCTTCCGATGCACTAAATATTGTAAGCGACCTCTATGCAGCCTGGAATCTAAGATTTTTTTCACCTCATAATGTGTTTCCCCTTCTACCACTACAGGAGGTGGAGGAGTTTGGGTGGATGGTCTTATGCTAGACCTCATTACTGGTTTCAAAAGCTACAATGGAATACCAGGTAAAATTTTCCTAGAATTCTGGGTAGGCTGAGTTGAACTGTAACTGGGTTAATTATCTTTTTTATTGGGAAAGGACTTAGAAATTTTGGATCCAATTTCTTACTAGGCATCCTTAATCCTTATGTATTTGGTGTATACAAAAACTTTGTCCCCCACCCAGAAGGGGGGTTGGAGGGAACAATGTTTATCAGCTTGCTTCTTGTAGGCTTCTGCCGCATCTGCTAGAGCCTTCTTCATATTTTCCCATAGGGATGGGAAGGGTCTTTAGTGTGTCCATCCATTCATTCAGAGACATGGAGGAGGGAGGTTCTTTAGGCAGCTCAGGCATGGGTACAAATTCCATGCCACTGGTAATCTGGAAAGGAGTTAATCTGGTACTTCTGTGGACTGCATTGTTGTATGCCACTTCTGCAAAGGGTAGCAAGTCCAACTAGTTGTCTTACTGATAGTCCACATAATACTGGATGTATTGCTCCACCATCGCATTGGCCTCCTCCGCTGCGCCATTTGTGCTGGGATGAAATGCTGAGCTAAGTCCCTGTGTGGACCCAATTGATCTGAGGAACTCTCTCCAGAACTTGGCAGTGAACTGAACTCCATGATCTGAAATGACCCTTTTTGGCACCCCGTGCAGGTGATAAATGTGTTTCACAAACAGTTTCGCTAATTTCTTTGCAGATGGCAACCCTGAGCAGCGATGAAATGCGCTTGCTTGGAAAACAAATCAATAACTGTCCAGATTACTCTATTACCGTTGTTGGCTGGAAGCTTGACGATGAATTCCATTGCGATCTCTTCCCATGGTCGGCTAGGGTTGGCCACTCGTTGTAGTAGTCCAAGGGGCTTTCCCAGCCAGATTTTCATTGTAATGCAAGTACAGCTTTTTACATAATGTTCCACCTCCGATTTCATCTTTGGCCACCAAAATTGACGCCTGGTGAGGTGGAGCATTTTTAGGAATAAAATGGTGCAAAAATTTGATCTGGAGATTAGATTCAAAATGGTTTATTCTTAATTAGGGTTAAAAAAATAAATCAACTTCCGTTTATTACTCATTTTTGCCCAAATTATTAATTGAAATTGGACTAGAGACAGTTATCACCCTCATACCAAATCTATGAGAGATGCAGGGTTCATCCTTCATGAATGGAGTGGCTTCCTAGTTTCGCATCAAGACTCCGCTGTAGAACTTGCAGCCTCATCCCTGCAGGGACTTACAGTTTGGACCCCTTCCAGGCTAAGTCATCATTCACCATTAGGATGTCCTTGTTGTTGAACCACGGGTCTGTCCGGAGTGCCGCTTTCAGCTCGGTCGTCAGCTTATCTTGGCTTTGAGTGGTAACTTGAGCTGCCTTTTGGTGAGAGGGAAATATGATGGGGTGGATAACGTCTTCCTTCTTACTGTCATATTGCAATTTTCTCGACAGAGCACCTGCTAACAAGTTCTTTCCTGCGGGGATGTGTTTAATTTCGAATTTAAACCTTTGGAAGTATTGTGCCCAGCAAACTTGTTTGGGGGATAATCTCCAATGAGCTAGGAGAGCTTCAAGGTTTTAATGATCAGTCCAGACCTTGAATGGTATATCCCCCCCTTCTAGGAGATGTCTCCAGGTGAGCATACTCCACCTGATCGCGAATGCCTCTTTCTCCCAAATGGCCCACCTTCTTTCAGTAGCGGTGAGTTTCTTGGAGATGTAAGCGCATGGCAAGAGGTGGCCTTCTTTACTCTTTTGCTGTAGTACCGTGGCTATCACTACATCACTGGCATCCATCTGGATTATGAATGGTCACTCTGGGTCAGGGTGTTGCAATATGGGCTCTTGGGCAAAGAGCCGTTTTAATTTCTCAAAGGCTTTTTGACAGTCCATTGTACACTTTAGTGGTTGGTTTGCTTTTGGCTTTGTTGGGGAATTGCCTGCCTTTAATAGTTCAGTCAATGGTAGGGCAATTTCTGTGAAAGTCAAAATGAATTGTCTATAAAAATTTGCAAATACAAAGAAGCTTTGTAGTTGTTTGCGAGTACTTGGAGGTTTCCAATCTAACACCGCTTTCACTTTTCCTGGTTCCATTTCTACCCCTTTGTTGGAGATACGATACCCCAGGTAATCTAGAGAGGTCTTGTGGAACTCACACTTCAACAATTTTGCATATAGTTTGGCAGCTAGAAGTTTTTTCAGGACTTGCCGTACCAGTTTCACATGTTCTTCCAGGGTCGCAGAGAAGATCAAGATGTCATCTAAATAAACAAGTACTCCGCGGTACAGGTGGTCATGTAGCACTTCATTTATGTACTGCATGAAGACTGTGGGTGCTCCTTGTAGTCCAAAAGGCATGACTTTGTACTGGAAGCTGCCCAGGGGAGTGTTAAAAGCGGTTTTCCACTCATCCCCTTTTCGGATTCGTATGCGCTAATATGCCTCTCTCAAGTCCAGCTTGGTGAAGATCTTGCCTTTAGCCAAGTGGTTCAACATATCTTTCATGAGGGGGAGGAAATAGATGTTCTTTTTGCATACTGCATTCAAGCCTTGCAGATCCACACAGAGGCGAACTCCGCCATCTTTCTTTTCTCTGAAGAGCACTGGAGCTGCTACTTTCGACTTCGCTGATTCAATAAAACCCCTTTTTAAATTGGTGTTGATGTACTTCCTCAATTCAATCATTTCCTTGGGAGTCATAGAGTACATTTTTGGCTTTGGTAAGGTCGCCCCAGGTTTGAAGTCTATTGCACAATCTGTGGGTGGTGAGGTGGAAGGCAGTTTCCGTCTTCCTCATTGAACCCCTCCGCCAAATCCCAGTAGATCTTTGGTACTCATTGGATCCCTGGAGGTTTGGTGTCTGCTGCGGGTGCTGCAGGTTCCGGATGGTTTGGGCTGTTGGGTCCAATCATTCCTGGGTGGACTTTTGGCTCCACCAGTGGTAATGATCCAAACCCAATAATCAATTTTATAACGCCGTCCTCCCACTTTATAGTAGGTGCCCACTTGTCCAGCCATGCAAGTCCCAAGATAATTGACTCCTGCATTCTAGGGGCCACGATGAATCTGAGGAACCCATAGTGGCAGCCTATAATCAACTTTACTAACTCAGTGATCTTCGTGGCTGAAGTCCCCCCAATTAGGGTTCCATCTATTTGCTCAAACTGTATAGGATGGGTTAGGGGTTTTGTGCGTATACTTAGCTGCTCTACTATTGACATGCTGATTAAGCATCGAGTGCAGCCGGTATTTATGATCGCCCCAAATTCCCCCTCCACCCCCGTTCCTGGCACTTGGAGTTTGGCTTTTATCGAGAAGGGGCAGATAGATGCACTCACCATTGGGTTGTCTTTGGCATTTTTCCTCCTCCTCCTCTGAGGTGGCAGGGGCTTCTTCATTGGCATGGTTCTCCGCCTCCACTGGCTGTTGTAGCAGATGACTCTTTTCTGGTGGTTTTCTGGTTTTTTTCTTTATTGCGCTGGCAGATGGTTGGCGCGGTTGTGGAACAGGGGCTGGAGCCCGGCATTCTGATGCTCTGTGGCCAAGCTGACCACATCGATAGCACTTTATAATGGGCCCTGAGGAACAAGGGGTTGGTGGAGACTTTTCAGCTCACTGCCTCTGCATTCGGTGGGCCAAAGGTTTTTTGGCAAGGGTTCCAGTCCCAGGCTTTGGATAGGTGTTAATCTTGTGGTCCAGTATGATTGCAGTGGTGTACCATTCTTGGAGATGTTCTGAGACCCCCCTTATAGCACAAGCTTCTTTCAGTTTGGGATCTAAGGCCTTTTTGAATGTGTAGACCAAGAGTCTTTCTGGCCAGTATTGTAGTCTTCCAGTTATTCTCCGGAACTCCCAAATTAATTCCTTCACGGGACGACAGCCTGTCGCAATGCCTGAATCTGGTCTTCAGCATCCACGTGTTGGGCCACATCATTAAATTGGGCATGCATCAGTTGGATGAACCCAGTTACATCATCTAATTCTGGGGCCCTTTCCTCATGGAACTCCACTATCCATTGTGCAGCCTCCCCTTCATTCATCCCCTCGGCTATTTCTTGGATCAACTCTCAATCAGACAGGTATTGTGGGCCTACTTGATCAACATTCGCCCATACTCAATTCAGGAAGTAAGCCAGCTTATCTGGGGTCCTGTCGAATATTGCACGAAACCGGGGGGGGGGGTGTTGGAGGAGGGGCGCTGGTGGTTGAACAGGGGCAGCCTGTTGGCCTGCTGCCTGAGGTGGTAAGCCCCTTTGTTGGGCCACACCCATTGGTTGGGCAAAAGCCTGTTGAGGCATTGCTGGGGAGGCTGGACCCAGTGGCGGTCCCAGTCCCTGGTTCTGGCCATGGGCAGTTATCTGGAATGGCGCCATCTGCTGGGAGGGGGCAGGCATCGACTGATATTGAGCCCATCCATGACCCGGGAAGAAAGCCCACCCTGTGTTTGCTTGATTCATGGGCTCAGAGCCACTCCTTTGCAGCTGGGGGGAGGTGACTGATGTTGGCTTTCCAGCAGTAAGGGGTTGGTTTGATTCGCTGGTTACTGTGTGAAAAGAGCCAAGATCTCCACTCCACTGCGTAGCAAATTCTCTGCTAGGAAAGGAGAATGTGGGCTGTGCCAGGTTCCACTTAGGTAGTCCTGAGGGGGCGAGGGGGCTGATTCCACTCACGTTTAGCTGTCCGAATTGGTCTGGGAGGCCTATCAGAGAATGGCTGCATGAGGGTGGCTGGGATCTCCATTCCTCAGACCTTCTGGCCATCATCCAGTCCTCTGTCGGAGCTTCCCTGGTGCCCCTCTCTCCTCCTAGCAGGCATTCTTTAGAAGTCATAAATCCTGAGGCTTCGTCTCACAGGACTAATTCCATCTGCGGGGGTCAGTCTGGAGGTTGGTTCATTTTGCCATGCTCCCAGCCAGGATTCCTTTTCCTTAGCTTCTGCAGCCTCACATATTTCTTTAGAAGGCGCATAGATAGTATCGACAAATACACGCAATCCATTGTCTTTGGCTTTCTCTGCTGCATTCTTTTCTTCCTCCATCTTCACTGAAATTTCGTACTGCCAAGGGTTGGGTCAGAACTGGGATTCAGTACCCCTATAAAAGTAATTTTAAAGCAGAATTGGGATAATGTCAGCGTCCAAAATATCATGCAGAATTAAATCAGACTCCAAGGCAGAGCTATCCTTAAAGTTCCAATTTAATAAGACAGATATGTTGGCATCATGCTACGGAAATCTCAATTCTGGAAGTTACCTAAGATTCCCACCCAGTTGAAAGTTCATGATCTTGTCCCCACACCCACTAATCCATCATATGCTCCAATCTTCTTCTTCCACGCTGTCATCTCCACCGCGCTGGTTCCGGTCAGTTGCCAAGGTGCGGAGACAAAGAATAACCTTAAGCTTCTAGAAAGGAATTTTTTATTTTGAAAGCAACACATTCTACCCATTGCTATCCCCCCCTTACTGAATATGCATACTAAAGATGAAGCTAGAAGAGAGAGTATGGCAGGCCAAAGATTCTTAAAGGAACCGCTGCAGGCCTGACAGTACCTAGCTATCATGAGAATGACAGAAATGTGCATTGTGATATCACAATGTAAGTTCCTCTCTTATATACTTGTCTTTAATGTTGTGATGCGAAACAGAAGAGGTAGAGTTTACATCACAATGCTGCTATGGCCATTTCATTATATACGTTCAATACTACAAAACATGAAGAAAGCTAGGGAAGTTTTAATTTTTTTCACTTACATTAAAGAGGGGAGTAGATTTGCTTTAAGAAGGCTTTTAAACATTTGAATGTACCATCAGAATATTTTATTATATTCTTTTAGCTAATTGTAAAATGTATAGCCCTTCAATGAAGTTTTTTTTTAAATTTACATTTTATGCACTTCACTCTTTCTCTAAAGATAATTGAGAGAATGAATTAAAATGGTGCAAAAATTTGATCTGGAGATTAGATTCAAAACGGTTTCTTCTTAATTAGGGTTATAAAAATAAATCAACTTCCGTTTATTACTCATTTTTGGCCAAATTATTAATTGAAATTGGACTAGAGACAGTTATCACCCTCATACCAAATCTATGAGAGATGCAGAGTTCATCCTCCATGGATCAGTTTTGCCCAGTCTTTCCCTCTGCTGAGTCAAATGTAATTCTTTTTTTTTTTTTTTAGATTTCTCTGTTTGGATTATATCAGGGGTGTCCAAACTTGGGAAATTTAAGACTTGTGGACTTCAACTCCGAGAATTCCCCAGCCAGCATGGCTGGCTGGGGAATTCTGGGAGTTGAAGTCCACAAGTCTTAAAGTTCCCAAGTTTGGACACCCCTGGATTATATAAACCTAAAATACGCAGTTTCAGAATTGTGTTTCAGTCCCATCTTAGTCATGAAAACCAGCTGGGTGATTTTGAGCCAATCACTCACTCTATGCCCACCTCATAGGATTGCTGTTGTGGTGAAAATAAGAGGAGGAAGGTGTGTTGGTTATATTTGCGACCTTGAATTATTTATAAAAATAATAGAGGCAGGATATAAATAAAATGAAGATAATAAATTCTGTAGCTTGAATAGTAAGATATCTTCTTGTACTCTGAATATTAATTCACATCTTCTTCCCTCTCATAATATTTCCATTTATAGAAGAACTGTACCATTTTGTTCTGTTCGTGGAATATTTCTCTTACGTTTTCCTTTGCGTTTTTAGTTGTTTAGCTGCTGATTGTGATCACAGCAACTCTAACTCACTTATTATAATATATCTTGAATATATGTAAGGATTAAAATTAAAACTAAAAGGGGACACATATTTCATTTGCTCCTATTTAGATAAAAAAATATTTTCTTTATTTCTAATGATATTGTGCTTTTTACCTTCAAGGTAAGAGGTTGGATTTTGGAGAAAATAGTCATAGAAGAAAAGGAGAGAGAGAGAGAAACTATATTAAAAGTATAATGATTACAGGAAGAAGGAACTAAACGCTAAGAAAGTAAAGTCATGGTTTAGAAGGTAGTTTAATTTCTCACTGGAGTGAATAGATGTAGGACAAAAGGAACGTTAAGGTGGAAGCTGTATGGAACAGAATGAAAAGAATTGTGTCAGAATAATACAGATAGAAATAACAGAATGATGTCTGTATGAACTAATGGGAATAATGGATTCCATCAAAATAATTGATGGGAGAATGAAGTGAAAGAGACTGAGAAAAATCATATTACTGTGAAAATGATAAAGTAACATACTGAGGAACTGAATTGATATAAATGCTATAAATGCTAGGATCTAAGAAAAATGGTGGAAGGAAAGTCTAGAACAGGGGTCCTCAAACTTTTAAACAGGGGGCCAATCCACGGTCCCACAGACCGTTGAGGGGCCGGTCCCGCTGGATAGGTGTGGCTAGGTGGTCATGTGACTGGGAGGGTGTGGCTAGATCATGTGACTAGGTAAGCATGGCCAATTTAACAGTTCATTAAACAATGCACACAAATTAAACTTTAATTTGTTTTGCCCCTGGTGTTTTATTTGGTTTTGTTTGCATGTTGCTCTTTTGGTTGACTTTTCTTTTTACTAGATCATTTTTTCAGTTGTTTACGAATCTACTTCAGGAAACTCAGTTTTGCAGCAATTCTGAGTCCCTAGGAGCTTACCATCAACAACTCTCTCTCTCTGTGTCTCTCTCTATCTCTCTTTCTGTCCCTCCCTCCCTCCCTCTGTCTATCTCTCTGTCTATCTCTTTTTCTCTTTCTCTATAATCTTCTGGAAGTGGGGGAGATGAAAAACAGGCCTGTTTCCAAAAATATTCAGCAGGTCAAAAACAGACTAAAATGGGCCAGATTTTGGGCTCCCTGGGTGTATGTGAGCCCCATTTTTTTACCTCCCCCACCTCAGAATGTCTCTGCAGGCCAAAAATGTTGACATTCCAGTTCCAGCCCACGGGGCTCATGAAGGTAAGTCCTGCCCTCGGCCAAAGGGTGGGGCTGGCAGGTCGGTGGGGCAATGTGGATGGGGTAGCCTCGTCCTGCACAGGCTGGATTAATGGCTTTGACATTCGGTAGTTTGAGAACCCTTGGCATTCAGCAGGTTCTAATCAGTTCTGGAGAACCAGTAATGGAAATTTTGAGTAGCTCAGAGAACCTGTAAATACCACCTCTGACTGGCTCTGCCCCCATCTATTTTCTGCATCCCGAGTCCCAGCTGATAGGGAGGAAATGGAGATTTTGCAATAATCTTCCCCTGGAGTGAGGAGGGAATGAGGATTTTACAGTATTCTTCCCCTGCCATGCCCACCGAGCCACGCCCACAGAACTGGTAGTAAAAGTATTTGAATCCCACCACTGACCCTTGGTCTAGAAAATGCCATAAGAATATTGAAAAGGGCTAAGGCTGCAGGTGTAGATGGTGTAACTGTAGAAATGTTAAGACATAGGTATGATTTGCTTGTGGAATGTATGCTTAACATTTGTGTGAAGACTCCTGTGTCTGATAATTAGAAGAAACTGTTGTTCTTCCTCTATTCAAAGAGCTAATCCAGGTAGATTAGTTTTTAAGTGTGGCTCGAAAATTACTTGGCAAAATTCTAATCCAAAAGGGAAAATAGTAACAATAGTTGCAAAGTGCAGTGTAGTTTTATACTAGGCCAGGATGTTAGCTTTTATATAATTCCCTAAAGCATGCGTACATTTTCTATAGATTATTTCTAGATGACACACCATTTTATTTTCAATAAGTTATAACAATAGCTGTATTAATAATTTTATTGGGCGTGAAAGTATATTTTAGGTATGTTTGGCCAGAATTAAAACTTTGATATTTGGGGGGAGGGCACATTAATTAAAGCACAGGATAAATTTCCAAGGCACCTGAGGGTAGAACAAGAAGCAATGGGTGGAAACTAATCAAGGAGAGAAGCAACTTAGAACTGAGGAGAAATTTCCTGACAGTTAGAACAATTAATCAATGGAACAGCTTGCCTCCAGAAGTTGTGAATGCCCCAACACTGGAAGTCTTTAAGAAGATGTTGGATAGCCATTTGTCTGAAATGGTATAGGGTTTCCTGCCTAAGCAGAGGGTTGGACTAGAAGACCTCCAAGGTCCCTTCCAATTCTGCTATTGTATAAAAAACAACAGCACATGGAGTGTCTCATGTTGCATAGATTTAAATCAAGGCTGAATAATTATGTTTTATCTGAAATGATCCAAAGACATTTTAGTTATGGATTATATTTTTCAAGATAATGTTGTAATTTAAGGCACCTTTTCTCAACTATGCCCTACTGAGATTGATGGACTGCAACTCTTGTCATCCTGAACTGGAATAGCAACATCATTTTAGAATGGTGGAATTTGTAATCTGACATATCTGGAGATTGCCAGGATGAAGAATGCTGTCCTTAAGACTACAGGCAGTCCTCTATTTATGACCACAATTGAACCCAAAATTTCTGTTGTTAGGTGAGTTTTGCCCTATTTTTAGGACCTTTCTTGCCACAGTTGTTAAGTGAATCACTGCAGTTGATAAGTTAGTAACCCAGCTATTAAGTGAATCTGGCTTCCCCATTGACTTTGCTTGTCAGAAGGTTGAAAAAGATGACCACATGACTGTGGGACACAGCAATGGTCATAAATATGAATCATTTTCAAAGTTTTTGAATTTTGATCACATGATCATGGGGATACTGCAGAGGTCGTAACTGTGGAAAATGGTCATGTCACATTTTTCAGTGCTGTTGTAACTTTGAACAGTCACTAAATGAATTGTTTAAGTTGAGGACTACTTGCACTTTGACATCATGCTTTCTCATAGTGTTATGTATTTGGTTCTTGGAAGTTCTCTGGAATTCATCAGCTGTCTTTCACTCAAAGTAATTCTCCTTAGAGATTTTCTGTGAAATATAAATCAAAGCTTTGAAGCTAGTTTGGACAGGATATTTATTCCACGTTCATCCACTTGTTTGCATTTGATGAAAAGAAGGTTCTTCCTTCTAACTTGCCTTGCACCTAAATGAAAAAGAGAAAGCAGAAAGTTATTTGTGGAAATATTGGGAAAAGATTTCCAATATCTTAGAATGGGGACCATTCCTAAATTAGCACCTTAGTAAAGCAACTGTTTGCACATCTGGTTTAGGAGATGTACTACTTATAATTTTTGCTATTTGAACTAGGATTTGGATCCTTTAGTTAAAAAATCCCATTTGAAGATTTGGAGCTTTTATGTTGGAATATCATCCAGTTATATTATTACTTTTTCTGATTAATTTGTGTAGCAGTAGCTACTGATGCACCACAAATTTTACATTTTTAAGTGGATCCTAACAAACATTGCTAAATCTTCTTTGAACATGAAATTAATGTGCAGTAAGATTAATGGTTGAATAACAAGTATGGAGAAACAAGTATCCAATGCATTTCTGATCTGTCTCACAGTTGACCTAGAAAGATGACTAATTCCATAACTGCTTCACATATATCTATACTTGTCAATATGGTAAAGAGCGGTTTACACCGACCTCCTGCAAGGTTATGTAGTATATCTGGCAGGACATGAATAACAGACAATAAATGTTTATCTTCATTTAAAGCAGGTTATTTTCCTTTAATATAGTACATGAGCAGGATCTGTACATAGTTAGAACATTATCTATTAATGACGAACATTATCTCCCACAATTACTGAATGAATCAAATAAAAGTATTTCCCACTGCATCTGATCCATACTATTGATTTAGGATGCATTTTATAGGTGATAATGACTAAATAGTAATTTAGCATATAATGTGCATATATCAGGTTTCAGATGGTCATTTGTTTCATTGCAGTCCTACCAAATGGTGAGAAATGCCTTATCATTTCTCTTAATCTGTAATATTTTGATCAGGTGAAAGAATACTGCAGCTTTTTTTCCTGCTGAATTATTGACAATGACAACTAATTCTGCAGTGCATGAATAAACAGTTAACTTGGATCTTCTTCCAAAATCAGTAGGATTCTGTCATCATCTGGCCAGCCTAAATATGTAGCAGTTCCAAAACTGCTGACCAAACAGCTACATAGATCTAGTAATCCATGGTTTTGAAAATGATGTTCTGTACTCACCCTTTTTCAACTTTGATTTAAGTAGCCCAACTGCTCTTTTACCTCAGTCTGTCTTACTTATTGGAGAGAGCAAACTAAGCATATATTGTGTTGGAAGAGAACCGAGTTCTTTGTCTCATAATAGAAGTTTACACAGCTTGTAGAAAGCAATTTCCCTTCCCATTTAGATCCCACTGCTCCACTATTTCATTTTTATATTTCTTTCGCTAATCTTTTCCCTCTTTTCAAAGCACCAGATTGGTAGTGCAATAAAGCTATGCACTGCTTAGTGCCAGCATTCCAGAAAGAAAAGGAAACACACTGATTGTAAAATGCCTGCAGGGAAAAATAAAGAATTTTTAGTTTTGTAAACTGATGCCTAACAAACAAACTATCTGTAGAGTTAACAATAGTTCTTGGTGTATTCTAACCCTCAATTTGGATTGTAATGGAGTAGAGTTAATATCTTCAAATCTTTGTGTGTGTGTGTGAACTTCCATAGAAAGACTGTAGAAAACAGAATATTGGCCCAGAAACACCTAATTCAGAAGAGTTCATCTTCTAGTGATTTCCCCCCCAGTAAATGAAATTTCAGAAAAATATCACTGTTTAATAAATGTCCAAACTTACACATTATTCATGGTTCAGTTAGCTATTTGAGATGATACAATAACTATTGGTCCCTTGGATGAAACACAAGCCAAATTTTCTTTTGGCTATTGTCTAAAACCATGAGACAATGTCACTTAATGGGGTGAAAATTAATTTTTGCATTTTTTAAGTGAGTAGTTCTAAAAATATGTGTTTCTATACCAAGAAAGTGCTGTTATTTTTGTAATTACACAACATTTAGCTTGGTATGGTAAATCCACATTTGATCATATACCCCACAAAATTCTTTTGTAACCAAAATACTGTTAACTTTATCTTCTCAAAATTACATCTTGTGCTACAAAAATTAAATTTGTTTTCTGCATTAATCTTATCTAGCTAAGCACAAAATAATCCATGCAATCATAAACTAACATCAGAAAGCAATTATCTGAGTTACAAAAATGTTTAAGCAAGTTTCATTAAGTTTTGTTTTGATTCGTTCTTCAACATCAGCTGCTGACTTGCTTCTTGGCCTCTGATATAACCCTCAAATTTCCCATGTGTATACACTCCTTTTGCTGCTTCTGTGACCTGTTTCACATATCTCTCTATTGATTGGGTATGTAGGGCCACTGTGGTACTTGCATTAATTCATCGGTGAACTTTTTTATTTCTTTTTTTAAAATTTTTTTATTTTTCTTTAAAAAAGACAAAACAACACATACAGAACAAGAGCAAGGAGGGAAAAAAACACAATTTCATCAAGCATGTCGTTTGGTTACACGTTTTTGTGCAACGGTTTTTACAATTAAGAATAAAGTCACTGATTATCCATTAAACCTAGTTAAATATTTCATTGAGCATTGTGTGGGTGAACTTTTTTATTTCTGTTGTAGACAGTTTGCACATCAAAGATGGCTCATATTCCTTCAGACCAGTCAATCAGCCAATCAGTCAATCAGTGGATGCTCTGCCATGGATTAAAGGTGTATTTCTTACATATACAGAAAAAATCTCCCAGTACATCATCATCTGTACCCCTCAAGCACATCAACTCTCCTCTTTTGAATGTCATCTGAACACAAGGATGTCTTTATTGTCATTTCACTGAAAGTGTACCATATTGAGCACTGAATGATTGGCAAAATATCATCTACTATTGCCTTCTTTTGCAGTCTGACTTGCTGTAGTTGGAACAACACACGATGCAGACCTTCAATCCAGGAATATTTTACTTTGATGTTGAATCAGCAAGGGTAGTACACACCAATAATGCATTATCATTCTTATGCTTTGGATACTTTTCCCTTTAAAGTCATGTTTTGAAACCCATATTTGACAAAGCCTATTTGCAGTTGTCAACCAGTGTCAACCAGTGTGAATGGCTTACATGGCCAATTTTCAGAAGAGCCAGATCTATGGGAAGTTCTCCTGTCCTTACTACCCATGTGATCCTATATCAATATGCTTGATCAGTAAAGAGATCCTTTACAACATTGTTACTCAGTAAAACGAGAGGCTCACCAAATGAAACTCTGGTGAATGAAGGATCAATGTCAAGTTCTGTTGCAGTATCTAGAATATTGCCAATTTTATCTGCCCATTTGTTGTTAGACAAGATCTTCCCATCCAATTTTGTGATTAACTGTTGTAGGAGTAACTCATTCATATAGAGTGCACACACCAACTAGATTAACTTCCGGTCAAGCTTGACCTCTATCCAGTGCATGGCATCACCTTCACAGCCAGTATTAAAATCTGCAGAATCTTCTCCAATGGCCTCCATGTTTTGTCAATGCCTTTCTTTTTTATGAACTACACCGGACTATCTGCAATCACTTGAGCAAGTTTTCCTGTTTCTGAGTCTTTCTCTGGAGTTAAATGATAAAGATAACTTCTACCTGGCTCACTGCACACAGAATAATGTTCTTCTTTTATGGTACTGGGGAATTGCTGATCTGAATTGTTTACTTTCAGGATAACTTTAGTTACACCTGTATGGCCGGTGAAGAAGATGCATTATATTTCTCCATTCTTAAAGAGTAACAAATTCTTAATCAAGGAATTTCATAATTTTTTTCTGGGGTCTCTTGACTTTATTTTGGTCAACTACAAGTCTCTTGTGTTCTTCGGTTGAACAAGCCAGCATCTATGAAAGTGGCCATGATAATGGCAGCAGTGGTACATAGACCAACACTTATGCTCTGTGTAACAACTTTTGTTATTTCTAATCTATTCTGTCTTTTGTTTTGGAGTAAATGGTATGTGTGTTTGGTCTAAGACAGTGACAGCTAACTTTTTAGGTACTGAGTGCTGAAACTGGAGTGCATGTAACAGAGCACCGGAACCCAGAAGAGAGCAGCTGGCCAGTGCGCAAGCATGCATGCATACTGGCCAGCTGCTCTCTTCCGGGTTCCATCATGCACATGTGCACTGGCCAGGTGATCTGGTGCATATGTGTGCCAGACCAACTGTGTGCACAACGGAACCCCAAAGAACAGCTGGCAATGGCATGCATGCCCACAGAAAGGGTCTGTGTGCCACCTTTGGCACCTATGCCATAGGTTCACCATCACGGGTCTAAGGCCTCTTCAAAATTCCATCACATTCCTCTTCATCTTCCTCATCAGTTGTCTGCCTTCATTTTCATCATAAAAGATGATTATTCAAAATGTCTGAAATACTTCTCTGTTTATATTATCAAGCCTTTGTCTGTCATCATCTTGCCGCTTTTGCCTTTTTACTAATTGTTCCTGCTCGGGCATATCTGGCAAACCAATCTGGTATGATCCAAAAGAGCCAATCTCATCTCTCTGACCTTTAACAAAAGCAAGTTCCTTCATTGCTATCTTCATCTCCCTAGGGCAGATAGGTTAATGTGAGCTTTTTTTCCCAGCCAGCAGAACAACCAAATTCAGCACACAGAACAATTTGACACTTGCAATTGAGGATGTCAAACAGTTTGTCATGTTTCCCAGTGAAAGTCTCTTTGACCTCTAGCTTTCCTCTATCAAGAGATATGTTTTTGGCTTATTCCAGTTTTCTTGGATCTTGTTCAAGATTGTCACTTGTGAATTTACAACAGGGGTCACAAAAGAACAGTTTGTTCATTCCCACCTTTCAAGAACTTTTGGTTATATGTCTCTTGCAAGATTGGCTGCTGGGTAGTTTCTAGAAACATCACTACTTTATTCTCTTAACAGTAGGGCATATCTGAGAATGTCTCACAATGTTAGAAGTTCAGACAGCAACAAGTCTCTGCCAGTCCCAATTAGGTTGCTCATATGAATGAATGTTCCCAGTCTTGTTCCATTTTTGGAAGCCATTACAGATCAGTTATCACATTCACAGAAAATGAGGCTAGCAATATTAACACTCTCAGACAAAATAATGTTTAACAAAAATACTTTTCAAGAGGCAACTGGATTTTCTGTTTTTTCTTTGAAGACCTTTTACTTCTTATCCAAGAAGCTTCTTCACCTCTGACTGGATGTGGGGAATGGAAGGAGGCCCTGAAATTTGAAAAATTTGCCATGTCCTAGATGTGCATGACAAAGAGCACTATCTATTAGGAATTATCAGTATTTAGATGCATTGTCAATATTTAGATTGCAGAAAATATGACTTCTGCAACACAGAGGTCCATGCCTGGAATGCTCTACCTTACATCCTCAATCCTTCACAGCTTCAACCTTAAACTGTACCGTGGACCCTTCCCCATTCTTAAGAGGTCCGTAAAGGGAGGACCAGCATGCCTATCATCTCTGTCCTACTGTTCCCATTTAGTCATTTCCCTTTTTCATGTCCATGTTCATACTTATACATGCTATCTTGTACATGTTTGACCAACAAACAAACAAACAAACAAATCAACAAACAAATATATGTACTCAATACAGCTGACGTCTCAAATCTAGGTCCATAAAAGTTCAACCAGGTATTTGAAATATATTGAGATTTTACAGCTTTTTCAAAGAAAAATATGAAAAATGTGAAATTGCCAGACAATATTGATCCTTTCCCTGGTTCAATGTTTCTTAAAGGGTGATTCTAGAAAGATCCTCTCAGAGTGCTCAAAATCAAAATTATTTGTCAGTTTGTGTTGAAAAAATAATACAATATTAAAATGCCATAAAACAAGTATGGTAGCTGAGGTAAATGTGACCATTTTATTTTTAATATAGTAAATATTTATAGCAATAGCACCTAGACTTATATACCGCTTCATGGCATTCTCTAAGCCAGGGGTGTCAAACCTGCTGTCCACAGTCTAGATGAGGCATGCAATGGCCACAGGTTTAGTGAAGGGGCATAAGTTATGATATGATGTGTCGGCGTGAGTTTGATTCCCCTGCTCTAAGCGGTTTACCGAGGCAGCATATTGACTCCAACCATCTGGGTCCTCATATTATCAACATCAGAAGGCTGGAAGGCTGAGTGGGTTACTGCCGGCGTTACTGCCAGCTTGGTGTGCGTGCGATTTGCGCAGTTGCTTGTAAATAAGTCTGTGCATGTGCAAAACATTGAAAATGTCAAAAAAACATGTTGTGGCAACTGGGGGACTAGTTCGGGGGCATGGCAAGCCTGTGGTCTCTACCAGTTCAGTAACTCAGTCACAATTTCCACTACTGGTTCACCTGAATCGGTGCGAACTGGTAGCAACCCACCTGTGATTCTAATCACTGTGCCACCATGGCTCTTGATATGTATAAACCATACAAACAAAAGCTCTTTCGGATTCCCCCATAATTTTTAAAGGTGGAAGGAGTACTGAGAGAAAAATGTTTAAGAAATACTTCCCCAGTTGTTCCTAACTGCAAGACAAACATGTTTCAGTGCATCTTTTTTGTCTTTCCGTCTCTTTTTAAGTCCACAGGTGAGATTGACTTGACAACTATGGCTATAGTGTTATCAAAATAGCACTTTCTTTACACTCCTTACTCTAACACCATTTTACAGTAATCTGGGGAGCAGCAGTGGGGAGGATCTGTTAGATTTATTACCCATGATATTGGAGAGAAATCAGATGACTGCCACTGAATGATAACTAAAAGAAGAAATAGAGGGAGGACAGGAATTGCCCACAGAAACATGTTATGCTGGCCTAACTTTCTGTGATGAAGTGATGAAAGTCATGTAGTCTTAGAAGATATGCAATGAGATGGGTGACAAACAAATATAAATAAATAGACATGCTTGCCTTCTCTTTCTGTAAAATGGGAACATTTACGCAAAAATATTTCTTTTAACATTTCATTGTCAAAATCTTAATCATAGTTATTATTTATACATCAAGAAAACCTCTTGCTGCATGGGACATTCTTTCTGCCAAAAGTGTGGAGATGTTTGAAATATGATGCATGAAGATTGCACTTATTGAATTTTCAAAGAATTAAGCAACTCACTATACAGTTCTGTATACCTTGGACAGGCAATATACAAGAACACTACAAGGATTAAAATCATGATAGCTCAGGAAGAAACCAACAATCCACTATTTCAAAATATATTGTCATATGTTATTTGAACTTAAAGAGAAACAATTCTGGATTGTAACTGGTTCAACTCTACCCACAATAGAGTATTTATTGTTCTTAATTGTTCCTTTCATTAGATGGCCAAAGTATTTGATTGATTTGATTTGATCCATTGAAGAATGGATTTACTGGAGAAGAGCCTAATGCTGGAAACGATTGAGGGCAAAAGAAGAAGGGGACGACAGACAATGAGGTGGCTGGATGGAGTCACTGAAGCAGTAGGCACGAGCTTCAATGGATTCCAGAGGATGGTAGAGGACAGGAAGGTCTGGAGGAATGTTATTCCATGGGGTCGCAATGGGTCGGACACGACTTCGCAACTAATAAAAATTGTTCTTAAACTTGGTTGCTGAGAGAGCAGTGAGCAAATTTTACTTATGTTAAGCCAAAATATGTTCTGCATTTTTTAAACCATTTAATTTAGAAACAGAATATTAATAGAAAAGTCAACCTAGATAGTAGCTAAATCTTTTGTAAATCACATATTTTATTGCTGAATATTTTTATGGAGAGTGTGGGGCATAAAAATTAGCAGATATTTAGGAACAGCAGCATTTGTAAAGTCTTCTGAATGACAAAACATTACTGTAGCATCATGCCATAAGGTCTGTCCCTTTTAATGCATTTCAGTAAAGTTGTAATGCATGAATGAAAAAACTGTGGGCTTGTTTCATGATGCCATGATGTTGCTTCTGTCAATCAGATTATCTCCATTATCCTGTCCTCCCTGCAAATCTTACTGTTTAGAGACATGTAGTCAAGGGTATCTGTGTGCACTTGGTTTTTCATTACAATCCATCCTGAAATCTTACAGTCTATAATGAAACTTTATCCTTTAATTAAAGCCAAGGAGGATTCCCCCTCCCACACGATATTTCACTTTTCTAGATAAAACACTCCAGAGAATCGGACAATTCATTAACAGAAAACAAAACCCACAAAAACAGCCATCTTACAAGCATAAAGTAAGCTGACAAACAACCTCTTGGGTGGGTGGATGGGTAGATAGATAGATAGATAGATAGATAGATAGATAGATAGATAGATAGATAGATAGATAGACAGACAGACAGACAGACAGACAGACAGACAGACAGACAGACAGACAGACAGACAGACAAACATTTATTGTCATTTTTACTGTGGGCTCATTGGCACACATTAAAAATGAAATTCTGTTGCCTGATCTCAAAAGTGTAACACATCTATAGATATGCTATACACATACATATGTATATGCCTACATCATTATATATAAATAAATATAAATATAAATTACTGTCTGCCTTGAATACATAGTAGAAAGGGGAAGCTTGAGAGTTCACAAGGTTGATATTATATGGAACAAAACCTTGACTGAATCTGGATGTTCTGCTTCAGATACCATAAAGTCTCCTCCCAGAAGGAGGCTGTGTGGTATTTATACATTATCTAGGCTGAATTATCAATCCCAGGGGGGTCAAACTCATCAACCACAGTCCGGATGCATCACACACTGGCCATGCCTGGTTTAGCAAAGGGGGGGGGAAGTCATGATGCATCACATGACAACAACGTGTCATGTGAGTTTATGAGTTTGACACCCGTGATCTATAGTATTGATATAGTTCTTTCAGTAGAGTAGGGGATTAGCATTTTTGGGTAACTATTGTTAATCTTAGTTTTTAAAGTTATTTGTCATAATATCTGTGTTACCTGCAGCTGGAACACCTACCGATTCAATTTATTCATCTGCCCCTGTTCAGCTAGGTCAGTGATGGCGAACCTATGGCACGCGTGCACAGGTGGCACGCGGACCCATTTGTCAGGACATGTGAGGCGCTGCCCTGTCAGCTGGCCAGCACACATGCGCACGCTGGCCAGCTGAGTTCACCCTTTTTTAAAGCCATTTTTTGCCCTCCCTAGGCTTCAGAGGCTTTATAGGAGCCTGGGGAGGGCGAAAACTTCCGAGCAAACAAAGTGACTTCCTGTTTGCTTGGAGGGTCGTTTTGAGCGCTCCGAAGGCATCAGGGAAGCCTCCGGACAGTCCCTGAAGCCTTCGGAGCGCTCAAAATGACCCCCCGACCAAACCGGAAGTGACTTCCGGTTTGCTCGGAGGATCGTTTTGAGCGCTCCGAAGGCTTCGGGGACTGTCCCGAGGCTTCCCTGATGCCTCCGGAGGGCGTTCGGGGGGGCGGGGGAGGCTGTTTTCGCCCTCCCCAGGCTCCTATAAAGCCTCTGGAGCCTGGGGAGGGTGAAAAAAGCATGTAAAAATGGGAGGGGGAGCGCCTGTAGTGCACGCATGCGCACTGGGGGCCGCGCATTGCATTATGGTGCGGCACACCCGCACACAATCCCCCTGCGCTCCCCCCACTTATGGCACGCAAGCCAAAAAAGGTTCGCCATCGCTGAGCTAGGTCATCCTTTTTGAGTTAGTAAAGAGCAAAAAGAGAAATTATACTATCAGTAATAACAGAAATTATTTGCCTATTTTATTCAACAAAAATCTTTAATAATAATTCCTACCTGTAACAATACTATAAATCCAAACAAACAAACAAACAAACTATTAATAAAGCATGCTGCCCAGAGTCTCCTGTAAGTTGGATGATCATATAAATTTGTTAAGCAACAAACAAACACACAAAGCTTATGGCAGTTGTATATTCTGGAATGGTCATTTTATTGTTAGAAAGACCCCATTTCTATTATATTGGTTTTTTGTGTGTTTTATTTGCAGCTATTATAAAAAGATGGTTAAGAACAGACAATACCATAAATATATCAATATTAGTTCACTGAGATGATCAACTATTAGAATGTCTGAAGACAAGAATGAAAGCTGGGTTTGATATTAAAACACTGTACCTTTTCATCGTCTGCAGTTCTTACTCCAGTGAAGTCTATTATTAATTCATTTACTTACTTTACTTACTTTACTTTATTTGGACTTTTATACCGCCCCCTCTCCCCAAAGGGACTCGGGCTTTACTCGGGCTTTGAATGTATGGCTTTACTAGGACTCGGGCTTTACTCGGGCTTTGAATGTATGGCTTTACTAGGCATTTAATACTAATCACAAATCTGTGGAAAAAATATCTTTTGTGAAAGATACGAAATGTTGACTAGGTCATCATTATAAGGATAGAAACAACCATATAATTCTGCAGGGGTGGGGGGAATAAAGACTATCCTATTCTACTGCAAATGATGAACCCCATTCACAAAACAACTAATCCCTAGAAGAAATTTAGTATCCCCCAAATAAAAAAATTGGGTGAAGAACTTAAAGTTGGATGTTATACTGCATGTGGATTTAAGTAGAGTGATTGCCATGTTACCTATATCTAAGCTTAGTTTCACCTCCTCTCTCTTTTTTCTATTAACATCCCTTATTATCATCAGACTCCTAAGTTACAAGATTATAACTGTGAAATGGAGTAGAATTTAATGTACTAAATTCTTAGATCCCGCAGAGCTATGATTTTCTGAATCAGTGGGTAGCTTTTCCAAGTTCTAGTTTACATAGTAAAATCATCTCATAAGAAATGCTTCTTGATCTTCATCAGTGACATGACTGTCTAGATAATATAATATATAATCTATTTCACAGAACTGGAGACACCTAGCTAAAATCTAGGGGCATCCATGTAGAAATGGCTACAAAAATGCTGTCAATGTAAGAAAGCACCAACATTTTACATGCTATTGACAAAACATAATATGGTACAGGAGACATAATATTTAGATGATTAGAAACACAGGATGTAACTTCATAGTACTGTGAAAGAAATTATTTCTCAAATGAATATTTGCCAACAGGACAAAGTATAACCTATGATGACATACCTTATCTAGGATGGAATATATTACTCTAGATATACTATATGGTCCCTAGTTGCAAAAAGGTTGCCTTATAGGATGTAAGTAATGTTGAAGGCGACGTGGGCCTACATAAACTGAGCACCAGTGGCTATCTCAGATCTGCTGGAAATAGAGTGTATATCTTCATATCTGGCCAACAATACAAATATCTTCTTAACCAGTTTTCAAGAACTCATCCATATGATTTTCTCTTTGGCTTACCTCCGCAGTATAAGGAGTTGAATTTGTATTTAGCTATTGTCTCCACTCCCCTTTTATCTATTTCTTTATCCTGACAGAAGGCTTCATGTAGATACAATCTATGAAGTTTTGTTATACCAATATAGTCAAGCACTTGCAATTGCCCAGACCCTTTGGCTCAGGGGTGGGTTCCGGCAGGCACTACAGCCAGTTTGCTCATGGGATAGCTTCACGCATGCTTGATGTGTGCTGCATACACATGCGCAGTGCAATAAAAATTGTTATGCACAGAAGTGAAAAACAAGATGGTGATGCCTACTGGTTTGGGGGGCATGGCAGGCCTGGGTCACTGCCGGTTCCAGTGACCCAAGCCGCCACCCCACTACCGATTTTACTGAATGGGGCCTTCATATTGATTTAAAGGCCATAGGAAATAATAGAATGTATGTTACAACACAGTGAGAGAAAAGTTATATACTTACTCCAGATGTTGAAATGAAATTACTTACATGTGGATTTTGCAGCATGAGATTACCATGTGCATGTTGTTATGTGCACACAATTTTGGTTTGCTCTAGATGTACAGGTCTGGACTTTTGCCTCCAAGGTTCAGCCTTAAGTATGTCCTGACTCAGAGACTCAGCTATAGGAGAGAAAGCAGTGACACCAGCAGGTGCACAGAAAAATGTGGCAATACAAGGTGTATGAAGCAGTATCTCAGCATAACAACTGTGATGATCAGAGAAAGGGGCTTCTGGTCAAACCAAGTGTTCTGATCTAGGCTTCCCAAGATCATGAAGGAGACTCCTCAACCCGATAAAACCTTTTTTATTTAGGTTAAAGGGAATTTCTCTCCAGCAAAATCCTGGCAAACAGTCTTTCATGAGATTTCACAACTACAGACTTTTATCAGGCTTGGAGAGTTGCCAGGCTGATATCTTCCAAATGACACTCTGTAGCAGCAATTACTTGGCAAGAAGTCAGGAACAGATCTTCACCCTAATGAATTGAACTAATTGTCTCCTGCAAACTCCCCTGCACTTTCGCTCCTCTTTATTTCCTATGGGAAGGGCCATTCACTGTCCACCTGTGCCTTTGCTGCCGAGTCGACCATTGATCCTTAAATGTTCCCTTCTCCTGGCAGCTCTGCTCACATTGGGAACAGGCTCCAGCTTTCTACCCTACTGATCTCCGACTCCAAAGGCAGCTGATAACTGTCAGGCAGCCCTGGCCCCATCTCTGCCCCTGACGCAGAGCACTCATCAGAGCCTTCCTCAGACTGGTCCATGTTCCCCCCCAAACCTCTTCACTGTCTGAGTCTGTCACCAACTCTGCTGGCCGATAGCGGGCCACAACACCAAGAACATAGAAGATATATAAGAGGGAGAGATAATAGATGCTATAGCAAAGAGAAAAATAACATAAATGTTATAAAACCCACTGCCTTGATAATAGATACAGGAAGAAAAAGGCAGAAGAGGAAAGTAATCTAATAGATCTTTAATGTTGTAGGTTGAAATAATCCTTCCCTTGATTACTGAAAAAATGACATTTTTACTTATCCTTTTCTGAACTGGGATATACAGTAAGAGAAAGAAAAGTCTCCCTGGATAGATTTTAGCAAGCTGATAGCAGGAAACTAGTTCTGTAGTCTAAACAATTGTTTAAAAAAGCTCATGAAATTCATTTTCAGTAAGTAATAAGCTTGTTAATAGAACAAAGTCTCTTATAACAAAATTTCTAATATTAAAAACTCTTTAAAATGTATAACATTTCTTATAAAATATTTCCTAAATATTATAACAATAATTTTGTTTTTCATTTCAGGAAAAGCACAGTAAAAAAATGGAAATGTCTCCAGATAAAGATTTATGAACTACTTTCAACCCTCATGAGTTCTGTCTGCCAAAAATGTGTAGTAAATCTGATCCTTTTTTTCCTGACATCATATTGTATTTCATCTTTTCTGTTCCATATTGTCAAACAGAGAAATCCATTGCAAGAAGTTCATTCATTCGTTAAGGTATTATGGAAAAGTTAATACCTACTGAAAATGAACTGGTGCCTAGGGAAGATACAGTAGCGGAGCATAAAGAAACAGAGGTGAGAGGCACCTTGGAGAAAATAATTATTTTATCCTTGCTTTAGTGATATTCAGAAGAGGAAGTACCAAGAAGGGTGAGATTTCCATATTTGAATTTCAAAAGAAGAAAATTTGATAAACCCAGAGGAAATGGCAATCCTGAAGGAGAAAAGTGGTCAGAAAGGATGGGAAATTCTACAAAATAAGATCTTGAAAGCACAAGACTCCCAAACAGAAAAAAAAAGGAGAAATCTAAAAATATGTAGGACTCTCTACAATGCTAAAGAGAAAAAGGGTCACCTGGAGTTATCTTCAGCTATCACTAAATGTAGATGATGAAGGTCTTGTTGGAAGAAATGTCTGAGTTCTAAGTGACAAAAAAGACACTGGATTCATGGAAGTTGCTTGGAAAGAAGATTTATTGATGAACATGATCACCTGGTTTGAGGTGCTGGGCAAATAAAAAAGGGAAGAGATGCTGAGAGTGCCTGGGTTTTATGCCCTCTCTGGGCTTTTGAATTGGATCTTGTACTCTGATTGGTTATCAGCCTCCCATGGGGCCATGCAGGGGTAACTTTGTAGGTTTTCTGTGTCCCAGGCTTGGTTGAGCCTTGCTGGGTGATGATGTAATGAAGGGGCTTTTGGCAAATCTTATTACAGCTCTGCCTGAAGGAGGTAAGTCTTTGTTATAGGCTGGCCCAGACCTTAAAGGCCCATTGACTAAGGTGAGGATGGGCCTGAGGTTTCTGCCTCCCTTTTAGGGGAAATATTCTGCCCTTTTAATATTTCCTAAGCTATTTCATTTTTCTAGGAGAGGAGTGTGCTAATTTCCTACCCTCTGTTTCCTGGTTTAAGGATCACCAAATGTCCTATTGAGGTAGCTGTTGATTAGGCCTATAATATCATTGCCCAACTCGGACTTCTTCTCTTTCCAAAGTTTCTGCCTTATAGATAATATTGAGATTTCTCTGTGCTCCTCTGGCTTTATTAATTGATTATGTGCCATTCAGTTGTCTTCAAGTTGTAGCAACCACATGGATAGCTTCTCTGGATTCAGGGGTGAGAAACTGCATCTTTACTATGTGAGTAGAGTAAGGGGTAGCTTCCCCCTTTGGGTGGTGGGAGTGAATTGTGAATTTGCAATGATCAAATGGATGGATATTTTGGATACATGACAATAGCATAGTTCAGGTAAAATATCATCCTGAGTTATTTCATTCTTTTTGGATTCTCTTCACGCTCTCATATAGCTGACCATTTACTTAAATGAACAAAAATACAGGGGGGAAAAACTATATCAGCATAACATGTAGCAAGAACACCACATGAGCATATTGAGCAATGGCATCTTAGATAGTCTTTGGGTAGCCAATTGTCAGACAAATAGAGCAACCTGATGATGGTGGAAGAAATAGAAATGATCACTTCATGCTCTGCATGTGTTGTGGCCTGCCAGTGGCAACAGATTCAGACAGTGAGGAGGTTGGGGAAGAACATAGGCCAGTCCTGGAGTCTGGGGAAGGCTCTGACGAGTGCTCTATGTCGAGGACAGAGATGGGGCCAGGGCCGTCTGACAGTTATCAGCTGCCTTTGGAGTCAGACATCAGTGAGGCAGCCTGTTCCCAGTGTGTGCATACGCAGAGTTGTCAGATGAAGGGAAAAGCTAAAAAACAAGGGTTGACTTGGGAGTAAAGCCACGGGTGGATGGTGAATGGCTCTTCCCATAGGGAATAAAAGCGGAGTGAAAGGGGAGCAGTGTTTGCAGGAGACAATTAGTTTATTCCTGCATTCTTGCCAAGTATTGCAGCGTCTGATATTGGCCTAGCCACTCTCCAAGCCTGATAAAGGTCAGTAATTGTGAACTATCTTGAAAGACTGTGGGAGAGGAACAGGAACAGGAATTCACTGTAAATTAAGTAAGAGGGGTTTATCAGGACGAGGATTCGCCTTCTGGGGAAGCCTAGATCAGAACATTATGAAGAGAAAATGAGTTTTTTCTGAACAATCTATTGACAAATAAAAAGACCTGGTGATGTTCATTATTGCCAGAGACTTATCCAATCAGGAAAATTTGTAGAATATGCGCAGTTGCAAGAAATTTTGTTTAGCAATAGATGATAAAGACTTGTTATGAGAAAAGTAGTAACTGCCCTTTCTATCCAAAACATAGTAAATTCAAACTCTGAGTGTCTACTAGAGCTACTATTTCCAAAAAAGGTGATAGCTACACACTAAGGAAAAAAGAAGAGGTGAGAAAATAAATATTGGGGATGATGTCTGAAGTTACATTCTTAGTGGAGCATATTCAAGCAACCTTACCAGATACAGAGATTTCCATTAAGTTACACTAGAGACTTTCCCTGAAGGGAGAAGGATCCAGCTGATAATTGTACTAATAGTTTTTCCCCAATGTCAATTATATATAATCCAGCTGTGAAAATCAAACCTTCTCCCATTCTTTGTGAAAAGAAAGATGACATATTATGTAATATTTATTTTTCAAACCGTTTTGTTCCCACAATAACCCTAAAAGTTAGGGAATTTCATAAGTTGTGTTTTCTCCATTTCTTATGAAACACACTAACAGTCCTTGATGTATGGCCAAAACTGTGATCAGAGTTTCGTTGCTAAGGAAATGAGTTGTCCTTGATTTTATAACCTTTTTTTCCCCAAGGTTGTTAACCAAATCACTGAAGTTGTGAAGTGAATCACGTGGTTGTTACACGAATCCAACTTTCCCATTGACTTCTTGTCAGGGAAGGACACAAATGGTGATCACATAACCCAGGGGTGTCCAAACTTGGGAACTTTAAGACTTGTGGACTTCAACTCCCAGAATTCCCCAGCCAGCCATGCTGGCTGGGGAATTCTCGGAGTTGAAGTCCACAAGTCTTAAAGTTCCCAAGTTTGGACACCCCTGACATAACCTCAGGAAGCTGCAATTCTGGTAAATACATGCTGGTTGCCAAATACCAAAATTCTGATCATATGGTCATGGGGATGCTGCAACTGTTATAAGTATGAGAACCAGCTGGAAGTTACTTTTCGCCCCAGTGTTGTAACTTCAAAGAGTCAATAAAGGAATGGTTGTAAGTCAAGGATTACAACAGTCCTTGGAATCAAAAAGGATTTGATGCATATAATCAAACAATTGTCAAATATATTATACACTAGATTTCAAAAGATTATCTCGTAAAGATATTGTCCTTTTAATTCAAATTCAAATCAATTCAATTCAAATATTTATTGTCAATGCACAACATGTGTACAATGAGATTGGACGAGCTTTCCCCAGCACATCCGGTTAATGGTATTGAGTCTGAAATTATGGAACATACTGAGTTTCAAAAGGCTCTTCAGCAGAATAGTATCTGACCTATTTTAAAAGCAAGGCCGGGAAGAGGTATTTCTGAATAAGTTAAAATTTGTTAGATAAAAAACTGAAAATTACAATGGCAATGGCTAAATTTTTAATCAATGATTATAAAAACAAGTTATTTATTAATATATTAAATGTCTTATGTAATATTTATCAATTTCTTTTATTTTTTAACTGTTTCCTCTTCTAACTTTAAAATTATGCCTGGTTTGTTATCTTACAAATAACAATAAATATAATAGACAATCTATATAGCTGTACTGAGTTTTAAATTTCCATCTTCACATCATTTCAAATCACCTATATTGGAATATTGCCATATATCTACCAGCTTATATGCATTTTAACAGAATAACATCTAAACTGGTAAATCCTTTTCAACAAAGAAACTTTCAGGTGGAATTTGCTGCCATAAAGTACTTCTTCAAATATAGAGGGAAAAGTGCTTTTCCAGGCATAGTAAAACTGATGTAAAGCAGTCACCTTAATAATAATAATAATCAGAACAGAACTGGAAGGGACCTTGGAGGACTTCTAGTCTAACTTCCTACTTAGGCAGGAAATCATTTCAGACAAATGCTTGTCCAAACCCTTCCTAAAAACCTCCAGTGTTAGAGAACCCACAACTTCTGGAAGCGAGTCATTCCACTGATTAACTGTTCTAGATTGCTTCTCCCCTTAACTAATTTCTATCCATTGCTTTGTGTTCTACCTTCAGTACCTTGGAGAATAGGTTGACTTTCTCCTCTCCCTTAGACACTAGTACACGGCTATCACTGGAGCATTGCTTTAATGCATGAGCTATGAAATGATCTGAGCCATGGAAATCTGGTATGCCAAAAATTCGTATATGGGGAAACATATGTGATAAAGAAGTTACTATGTTTGCCATGAGAATTATGGGTATTCCTCCCCCCTCTCCATTTCAGTAAGACAGTATCAGACCACAAAATAAAAGAATAGTGATCCTATATTTTTTATAGATGGTCCAGATCATGTTCATCCTTACCCACTTTTGGGAGGAATTGGTTATATTGTATGCACTTTGCTGTTTCTATTTTAATTCTTTTGATTTTTGGTCTCGTTAGCAGGAATTTTAAGATTTGATTGCAAAGAATGAAATATTCTGTTATTTACAGGGAGCAGGAAAAACTGAGTATATTTGAATGGTTGCAGGTTAGAAAAGATTACCCAAAGTTTTAATATTATTTTCCTATTTTTCACTCCAAAATAAATGTTGCAAAAACATAAGAGTTGTAGAGACAATCCAAGGTCCAATGTGAAGTATCTTTTCATGAAAAAAATTAGGTTCATGTTTTATTTTTTTTCCCATATTGAAAAGGAATCGTGAAGAAAGAGGCAAAAATGGTGATTGATAAATTAGGTATCAAAATGCATATATTAACCAACAAACTGTGCAGAAGCACTAAATTTTGATTCTGATAATATGCTATGCAAATTTTCAGTTTCATATGCAAATATAACTTGTTCTGTTGAAGAGCTGGGTAATCCACCAGGACTTCATCATTAGCACCATGCTAATAAAATATGCATAATTCATAATAAATAAATATTACAAACTAGGTCATAGAACTGTTTTGTTTATTTGCTTATTTGAAAGTAAACTTGCTACCCATTGACAGCTGCATAGAATGTGACAACAAATGGATGACAGACATGGTAATGAGTAGCATCTGCGTTATTTATGGAGCCACAAATGCTTATATACACATTCATAATCTCTTTTAGGAAAAGGGAATTCCACACCAAGTATAGATAAATGCAATCCAGACCCTCTTTTGGGCAAATGAAGCACAGATTTAAGTCTACAATCCAAATTACCAATTGTTTCCAGTGACTAAAACCCACTGCATTAGTATGGGATTTCTACAATTTAATTTAAAACTACTGTAAAAAGAAATTAATAAATTAGGATTAGAATTCTGTTCCTTTGAATCTGAGCGTGAGTGGGAGACACCTTGATACTAAATATGGCATCTGGTGAAATTCTGCGATGAGAAGTCTTCCAAAAATTGGGTGGCATGTCTTAAAAAATCCTCCTATAGTTCACCTGAAATGTTGCTCAATCTACAGATGATCTTGCCAATAAGGAAATAAATAAGCTGCATTTTTAGTAGAAATTCCTGCTGTAAGAGGGGACCTGTAATTAATAAATGTTGAAAAAGATACCATTTTTTAAGTTACTCTGGTTCACATTTTTACCCATATTGTTGCCTTCTTTAAAAAAATATGATTCTTGATCTTGATAGAGCATATGTTTTAGTCTCTTGAGTTGAGTCCCATCTTATTTGACATAGACTTGATGCCCCATCAAAAGGAATAGGAATGCAGATAGGTTTAGCTGGTATTTGAAAGGCTGGCACTACAGGTCTTCATTGCTGGGAGAGGCTATTGAAAATATACAATCCCCAGATGGGAGTGATTTAGTGAAATTCAAAACAAAGAGAGAAGTGAAAAGCTGTCAAATGTATCCCTGGCCTCCCTTGGGTTTTGTTTGATGTGGCCACTCTCTACCTGGCTATTTTTCCTTCTTTACTTCTAAAAGCTTGAATTTTCCAGTGCAAATTGAGGTGGAGAGAGTGAAGCAGCCATATTTTGTCTGTGTCCTTGTATCAATCAAATTTTGTGCATTCCAAGGAAAGAATAAATTTGGTTTCCATAGGATTGGAAAATGTTCTTGCTTTCTTCTCTTTTAAACTAATCCCCACAAAATGGCATCTTCTCATCAATATTAATTCAATCCCCCCCCCCAATCTTCTTTTCCCAGGAAATTTCTTTCGCTTGAAGAGATTTTATGTAGGCCAAGTTGGAAAGGAGAAATAAATAAGAAAGTCCAGAGAATTTTTTTAGAGCATTTAAAATGAAAAAAACAACAACTTTGGGCTCATGAATTCATTTCTACCTCAGAAATTATCTCAACATGTTAAGACAACAGCTCTTGTATTCTCCAGCCAGCATGTCTGCTGACTACACTGCCTAGGGATTTAGGGAATTGTAGGGCAATACATAACGAAGGAACCAAGGAAGGCTGAATTAGATATGCAACTACTATATACCATTTACATTGCCTTACTCTGGGTGAAAGGACTTTTCCAGAGTCTTAATTATACTATGAGATATTTTGAGGTAGAAATCTTGGGTGTTAAAGTAGAAGTAAGCAAAACGTTTATTCTGTCACTGAATTCTACTCACTTTACTCATTCATTCATTTATTCACTCGCACAAAAACGCTGTTGCTTGTAAAGTACTAAATGTACCTACTTTGAAGAGATGTGTATCTCACTGGCTTTCAGAAACAAATAATGGGAAATTCTTTCAAAGATGATGCAAATGTGTTCCTTCAGTGAGCAGGGAGTTGAACTCAATGACCTAAACACTGTAAATCTTTCAGAATCTGTGTGTTCAGATTATGAATGCATTGTGCATGCATAAGAATCATCCATAGATTCTTATGTAGTCAATTATGAAATTGCTGTAACAAAACATGCATATTCCAAAATTATTATTGCTATTGTTATCGTTATTATTGGGATTGAACAGAGCAGCTTTATGTATGTAGGACATCCATGGCAAAATTATTTCATCAGTTTCAATGTGATGGAAGAGTCAAGTGGGGCAACACAAGAGAAGAGACTGACCCAGTATATGAAGATTGTAAATGTATCTTTGCCAATGCACTGGAACTTGCTGGATAATTTGTGGCGTTTATTTTGTATGCTATAGTTAAACATCAACTAGAGATAAACTCCCTTTATCCCTTTATACTTTGCCCTTCACGGAATTATACTATGTTGGTGCTTGGCCCTTTCACAGCTCATGTGTCTGGTTTCTGATGGAGGGTGCTAATCAACCCTTCCATGTCATATTTTAAAAGCATGGTCCCTGAAAAGACCACAACCCAGGAAGGGAGGGTGTTTGGTATCTTTTCATTTCATATTGAAAATGGCCTATGTTTCAAAAGTACTAACCCCGTGGTCTCTGCTCAGGGCAATTTTGCTTAGCCTAGCGGAATGTCCTGGAAACTACTGGTAATAACTTCGCCTCCAAGACTGGAACATGTTGAGTAGAGACAGAAAGCCTATGAACAACTGGTGGCTAGATGCCAGAGTAAACAAGTGTGGTTCCTCGGGTTGTGGTTAGAAATGTCTCCCTTTCAATATGCAGTGCAAATCCTCTGCCAACATTTGCCATAAAGTTATTACACAAAGCTGTTTTTCCTCTCAGTAAGACAAACCCAGTGAAAGACTGCTTCTCGTCCAGCCCCTTGCTGACATTAGGCCTCTGATCATCTGTCATGCCAGGAGAAACCTGTGAGCTGTGGTCTCCCTTTAAGGCTGCATTTTTCATTAGACGTGTGTGTGTGTGTGTGTGTGTGTGTGTGTGTGTGAAGAGAGAGAGAGAGAGAGAATAGAGAGTAAAGGGAAAAGATTCCACATAGACTGTTCTAATATGTGAACAGCTAATTCTGTTCTCTCTTTCCAAACCCACATTTTTGCTGGCCCATGGCAGAAGTCATAGCCATGGAAAGAGTGCTTTGCCTGGAATTAGATCATTGGTCCATCTAGCTCATACTTGCCCACATCAAAGCTAGGGAACCTGTGGCCCTCCAGGCACTGTTGACATCATCTCTAACGACCTCCACCATTAACCATGTCAGTAGGGGTTACTAGGGGTTGAGGCAAGATTTTGCCTTCTCTTTTGCTTGTTTTTAATAATAAAAAAGATGGTGGTGGTAGTGGTGGTGGTGGTGGTGGTGATGATGATGATGATGATGATGATGATGATCTTTTTAATGATAAGATTAATTAATTAATTAACCAATATTATTGTATACATGATGTAAAATGGCAATAAAGCCTATACTATAAAAAAGATGACGATGACGATGACAACTATAATCTTTTCAGGGAATTAGGGAGAAATATTTTCAAGTTCCAGAGTCTTTTCCTAAATTCTAAACTGTTTTTAAAATACTGGGTACATTTTCCCTGAATTCTGATGCTTCCCCACCCATTCCTATTTTGTATTGTGTTGTGTTGTGTTATTTTGTTGTGTCTCGTCTTGTCTGCCCTGCCCTACCCTGCTTTCCTTCCTTCCCTCCCTCCCTTCCACTCCCCAATCCTCTCCTACAGGATACTACAGATCAGTGTGGAATTCCAAATTTTTTACTACCAGTTCTGTGGGTGTGGCTTGGTGAACATGGCAGGGGAAGGATACTGTAAAATACTATTCCCTCTAGGTCAGCTGGGGCTCAGGAGGCAGAGAATAGATGGGGGTGGGGCCAGTCAGAGGTGGTATTTACCGGTTCTCCGGACTATTCAAAATTTCTGCTACTGGTTCTCCAGAACTGGTCAGAACCTGCTGAATACCAGCTCTGCTACAGATGTGCTGATAGATGATATAGAAATGTATAACAGCAGGCAGGGATGGAATTAAGAATGCACTTGTGATTGTTTTAGAGCCCTAAAGTGCATCAAAGAAAGGTAGGTGTGAAATTACAGGTAGAGCGAGTTATCTAATATTATCTGACAGGTATATGTATACAAATAAACAGTGACTGTTCATAATTCAGAGGTTCTGATAGATTAATTCGTAGTGGAAGGGAAGTCTTTCTTTCTCATTGCTCTCCTTAAATAAAAAAGAAGAACCTTCTGCTGATTCATTACAAATAATCGATCCACATAATCAATTCATTGTATGTTCCTTCATTTGTATATCATAGTATATCATAACCTAGAATCAGGCTTCTTTCATTTTATATTATTCTGAATGAAAACCCAGAATTTGTATCCTACATTTAGAACGAAGAAGTAGCTCTTGCTCAATAGCTATGCTATAGTAAAGACTATGGGTTGGATTTTGTGTCATTCCTTTCAGTTTTTTACAGCAATACATATGGATAATTACCGTATTTTTCGGAGTATAGGACACACATTTTTTCCTTTAAAAAGAGGCTGAAAATCTTGATGTAAAATACACCAAATACCTAACTACTTTCTCCCCTTACCTATCTACTGTATTTCTCTCTCTCTATTTTTCTCTCTCTCTCCCTCTACCTATCAACCTACCTACTCTCTCTCTCCCTATGTATCTACTGTATTTCTCTCTATCTCTCTCTATTTCTCTCTCTCTATCCCACTACCTACCTATCTATCTATAATCTCTCTTCCTTCCTTCCTACCTACTGTATTTCTCTCTCTCTCTCTTCCTTTATCTACCTACCAACTACCTACTGTCTCTCTCTCCCTCCCTCCCTACTGTATTTCTCTCTTTTTCTCTCCTTCTCTATCCCTCTATCTATCTACCTAAAAATGCTTCTTCAAAACCTAGGTGCGTCTTATATTCCTGTGTGTCTTATACTCAGAAAAATACAGTGATCATAACTAAAATTCCATTCATTTCAATGGGAATGATGTAATTTATGTCTGGTTGCAACCCATTGATTAAACACAAGTCACTGCAAACCTCTAGCAGCTGTTGGAGAGTGGATAAAAGGACAGTTCAATTTATGTGTTGTTAAAAGGCTAAAGGAATTTACATCTCATTTGTTTATTTTTAGAGCAATGAATCTCTGGTATCTAAATGCCAGTATTAAACTATGGGAGATGGGTACTGTTATGATGTATTGCTGTAACATCAGTTTTGATATTCCAACAGGTTTGGGATGGAAGGCATCTTCTCCTAACTATACACAATAAATTAACCCACTAATTTGAATGGTGGTCCTTGAACACTTTTCAAAAGTAACATGCAGATCTAAGTTGAAAAGGTTGTTTTAAAACCTTAGTATAAATAACATTGAACTTTGTCTCAAGATGTAAGAAAACTTCCATATTAGTATTCTGTGCCAGATGAAAAAAGCTCTAATCTGGCATTTCCATGACATTGGGAAACTGTGCTCATGTACTTTTGGCTCAAATGTGATGCATTTGGGTGTGGTGCGGCACTGCCCTTAATCTCACCAAATAATCTAGTTTTAGGTAAATTAAATACATTTTTACTTTAAAGTTTTTAAGAACAAAAACCGGAACATGATGATTAGATGGCAGCAAAAAGATACAACCAGGTGTGGGCTTCAAAAATTTCAGCAATGGGTTTTCTGCCCTGTTGCTGGATGGGTATGGCCATGATGGGCATGGCCTTCGCGGCCTCCTGCACCATAGCAGGGAGACCGTTTTCGCCTTCCCCAGGCTACGGAGGCTTTCCTCAAGCCTCTGGGAGAGTGAAAACTGCCTCCCCTGGGCTCTGGAGGCCCTCCAGAGGTCAGAAACAGGCCCATTTCCGGCTTTCTGGAGCTTCTGGGAGGCCCATCCCGCCCTCCAAGCCTCCATATAGGCCCTGCACTTACCTTGCATCCAAAACGGGCTGCATGGAGACTCCTGGGAGAGGAGGGGTGGGTGGGGACAGCCAGGGGTGGGATTTGGAGGTTCTCTGAAACAGCCATAATGTTAGCTAGGGTTCTCCCGAACCCAGGCGAATCTGTGGTAGCCCATTCCTGGATACTATGGCTGCAGCTCAGAGCTGATAGAGCAGAACATCTTCTTGATAGAGCAGAACATTGATATTTTAAATTTTGTTTTCTTTTTCTGTTTCCTCAAGAATAAAGCTATCAAGACTGAATATTTTTTTCAGTGCCACAAAGCAGTTTAAGGATATTGACCATATTCTGTTTTATTTAGAGCCAGTTTGTTCTAATCCTTATGGCACCAGGATACAAAGTGTGAGGCTGTGAGTTCTAGTCCTGCATTAGCCATGAAAGCCATGAAGGCTGATCAATGGCCCATCAATCTCTTCAACCCAAACCAACTAACAAAAGGTGGCTGTTGTGGGGAAAATAAGAGGAGGAAGGTGTGCTGATATGTTCTCTGCTATTATTGTAAAAATAATAAATATGGAGTATAAACAAGCAAACAAATTTAGGACCATAATCTGCAGCAAAATTTCTGCAGTTCATATTTCTTAAATAATAGATTAGATCATGGGTGCAATTCAGCCGGTTCTATCCGGTTCAGGGGAACCGTTAATGGTGGTGGCGAGAGACTCTGCCTACCTGCCGGGAATCATCATGTCCCATTTTTTGATGCTCTGCGCATGTACAGAAGGTCCTGCACATGTGCAGAGGTGACATATTGACTTACATTTGCAAACCGTTAGCTAAGGTAAATTGATTTCACCCCTGGATTAGATTATAGAAACTATCATCATAGATTCAAAGTCTTGTGGAAGTTTTGTGGTAGGAGTTATCTTATTCAATCTGTTCCTAAATTTATAAAATATCATGCAATTCTAATCTAAATTGGTAAGAAACCCTATCTCTTCTTCTATTGATTACATTAGAGACATGTAATTCATGCATCCTATGCTCTATACAGCCTCCCCCTCCATCCCAATAATGCTGTGGAAGTTCAGAGGCAAGTTCTGATTTGTTTAGCAAATCTTTTGAACAATATTAATCCTCCCCACAAACCAAACATTTTAATCCTTCAGTTATGTAATTGTGTCACTGACATGCTGCCAGTGACTCAAAGTAGCCAATTAAAAGCAGGAGCAGTGATCAATTGTAGTAGAATTGTTTATTCCTAGATTTTATCACATTTAACCCTAAAGCCATCATAGTAAAGATCAGTAAAGACATTCTTTTACAAGGTGTACATTAAACCAGTGACTTCAGCACTCTTGACAGTGATATATTAATGTCAGAATCATCCAGAATCTATTTCTCATGTTACCTTTTTTTCCTCAAAGAAATGGGGTTTGCAGTTATTTCTAGAATTTTAGTGACATTATGTAGATAAAAGAACTGGATCCATCTCTATTCTTACCCCATCTCTGCTTTATTTTAGAGTACTACAAATCCTTCCTGTAAGTGCAGGCCCCAGGCTTCCATATAAATATCTCAGTATCTTCTGTTCATATTGCCTTTTAGTTAATAAAACCTCTAAATAATAAACACCGATGATTTTGTTCTTTCTGTCCCCAGCAGTTATAATAATCTCTGTCATGCCTTTTGAAAGGAAACCTGCAATAAATGTGTTTTTCCTCTTCTGGTTTAAGAAAGAGAATAGGCTGATATGCATTCTGAATGTACTATCCCAACATGATGATAGCAAATTACATGGAGAAGTAAAAGGCTCTATGTCATTTCAATCCCATCTCATAAGAAACATTAGAGCTGCCTCCTCTTAAGCCTCCCTTTGAAATCATCATTTTGGCACTGCAGGTCATTGGGAGAACATTTGATGACAGGAAATGACGAGCAAATGCCAGATGCAATTACTCATGATTCTTTATATGCATATCTCACCAAATCATTTAATATTCTTTCTTGATGCTTAAAAAGATAATTGAGAATATGAACAGGTTTTTTTTCTGATTAGGTTGCTATTTCTTCTATTGGGTTGGTTTTTCCTTTCTTTTCTTCCTGCCTTAAACATATGCATATTTCCTTGCAATGACATATTGGTGCAAATTTCCTTTACCTTTTAAGAAAAACTAGGACATTTATAACCTTCCCTAAATTACAATAAAATACTTATTTTTTAAAAAAAAAACTTGTAATAGCAATAGTCAAAAAATATCTGCTAACTCAGGGAACAGACTTTATGTTTTTAAGTATTCCTGAAGTATGAGAATAATAAATAGCATTGCTTTTCCACCAATAAATCGATAAACAGACATATTGACATTGATCCAGTCTACCAATTGCTGAGAACAAAAAAACTGCATTAACCGCGATCCCGAAGATAGCTTTTAAAACTAACAAACAAGCATCCCATTATGCAACAACAGAAGATCATAACGCATCAACTCACAAGAAATTGGACCACTTCTCAGTAACAACAACCAGCCAATCAAGCAATCCAAAACCAGACCGCGACTCCAACATATCCAAACAAACAATACTAATTTACATCACATAGATGGTACTTAAAATGAAAGACCATGCCTCGGTAACAACAGCCAGTCAATCAAACAGTCCAAAATCAAACCATGAAGTAGCCAGACAAACAATATCCACACTAATTTGCATCACATAAAAAGATATTTAACAGCCAGTGTTCTGAAAGACAAACACAACTCAAAAAGCACTGACAATGTCTCCTCGAATGGTCATGAAATGTTCACAACCTAATGGCCAAGACCTTGAAGCTCAGAACAACAACCTAACATCTCTGTATAAAATATGAAATGATTTGGATTTCTACTAGTTTTGTTAAAAAAAAACTTTATTTCAAGAGATAATAAATTACATAATAACAACAACAACAAAAAGAGGGGAAGTGGAGGCAAAAGGGGAGAACAGTTTTCTTTGTCTGTCTGTTTCTCTCTGTATTTGTGTGTGTGTGTGTGTGTGTGTGTGTGTGTGTATCCTTTTTATTTTATATTAGATAGATAGATAGATAGATAGATAGATAGATAGATAGATAGATAGATAGATAGATAGATAGATAGATAGATGGATGATAGATAGATAGATAGATAGATAGATAGATAGATAGATAGATAGATAGATAGATAGATAAACAGACAGGCAGATAAAGAGATAGAGGTAGAGGCTTCTGACTTGCCTCCATACAGATACAAATATAATCAGGTAATCTTACTTTAATTTAAACATAATATAACCAATATATAACAGTGTGTACAATATTTCTACAATCTTAAAACAAATCCAATTATCTAACAATTAATTCAAAAATGCTTATCATTAGCAAACAAGATTTTAAAATTAATCTCTAGTTTAAAAAAAACCTAAACAAAATCTAAAAATAACCAGAATGCTCATTTTAATGTCTACATCAACCCATTTTTCTAAATCCATTTAGAAAATGGATTTTCTTTTTTGTTGTTCATTATGTTTCATCTCTGTACATTATATTATATTGCTAATATAATTCTTTAAAAATCGTATATTTCTTCCATTCTTTTCATCCTAACAAAAAAATTGTTTAATTTCAATTATACATTAAACTTTACATTATTTTAAAAATACACTTCATCAGAAATGGCATTCCTGAAATCTACATGTTTACCAATAATCTAAATTAATATACCCCCATATTATATGTTTAATCTGAAAACAGTAACAATTAAAAAACCAAAAATATATACCCTAACTATAAAATACCCATCTCTATCAAATCTACCCAAAACACTCTACCCAATGTATGTACATACACTTTTAGCAAATAGCACTTTCATTTTATAGTTCCCTTCCTGTGAGTAAATCAAGTATACTTTGCTAAATAGTAGACACTATTACTTTCAACTAACATACTTTACTCAAGAGAATAATAAATCTGCAGGTCATCTTATTATAAATCTATACCCATTCCTCAGTATAGAATGCCCAAAAAATAACTATTAAAATATGCAGTATTCAAATATACAATATACAACATATAATGCATTTTAAATGACCATACCAGTTCAGCATTATATATTTTCTTTCCAATATATGTCTCATGTTCTTTTATAATTCTACTACTTTTGACATGCCTAAAAAAATGAAGATCCTGAAAATCTTGTAGTAGGACAGCACATGAAATTCACTAAGCTGATATCAAAGAAAATATTTAATACATATACAGAACTGGTAACAAAATAATCCTTAATAGATGGATCGTTTAAAATTCATCTATCTAGTTTAAAAACTAATCGGTTATTGCACACTTCCTAAACACTTTATTGCTTCACTAATAAACCTGTACATGTATAATGTATTATGTACATATTATTTACATATATACACAGGGGGCACGATGGCTCAGTGATTAAAGATGCTGTCAGTCTGGGTTCGAAAGGGGTGTACTCCCGTTCTTGTCCCAGCTTCTGCCCATACCAGCAGTTTGAAAGCATGCAAATGCAAGTAGATTAATAGGTACCGCTTTGGTTGGGAATGTAACAGCATTCTATTACATTTGGCGTATAGCCATGCTAGTCATATAACCACATAAAATGTCTTCAGATAACGCTGACTCCTTTGACCAAGAAAAGGAGATGAGCACTGCATCATAGAGTCAGGCATGATTGGACAGGGAAACCTTTACCTTTTTTTTACTTATATACATAACACACACACACACACACACACCCTGTATTATGGCTTGCAATTAAAATTGTGAATTGGATTAATGACACTGAGAACTTCTTTTGCACATTAATCTCTTTTCTGTCTCCATGAACTCCTATTGCCAAGATCTGATATGGATAGATTCAGAAATACTTCTGAGGTACCACTCAAGAAGAGAGATTTGTAAAAATTTCAAGACTGTGATTATAACTCTCAGACTCCATAGCAAATCCACTTTCAGTTCCTCAGTTTTGTCTGATTAGGTAAGTTTACATAATGACAATTTCAAGGGAATTGGAAAGGTAGTCCAGTATTTTTACGAGGTTAGCCCCTAAACCCTATGTGATTTCTTAAAATGGAGACTTGGATTTCTCCTTTCTTCATAAAATTTCATAAAATTCTTCTCTGTCTTCACATCAATCACACAGTTAGTTTGGAATCTTCCTGCCACTATCCTGACAATGTCAGTTGTGTCCTTGCCTGCCTGCTATAGTTAGTGCTAGGTGATTACTATTTATTTATTCATTCATTCATTCATTCATTCATTCATTCATTCATTCATTCATTCATTCAGCCACCCATAACTCAGGACAGCTTTCAAAAATAAAATCCAATACAATAAAAAAATAAAAAGTAATACAAACAATAAAAACAATAACCCCCACTCCTCAGATCACAAGCAGTTCCCACCATCATTGCCAACGTTAGCAATGTTATTTATTTGCCAAGGTTTGGCAAGACTATTTATTTATTTACTTATTTGTTTTATATATTATCTATTCAAATTTAGAGACTGCCCCTCTCACTCACAGAGCGACCTTCTTTCCACTGTCTGTCATTCTATTTGGAATGAGCTTCTACTACTGCTGGTTGTGGAAAAAGTAAACAAACTTCACAAATAATAGAAATATCTTTTGTACATTGTAAACTAGGATGGGGAATCACTGGTTCTGTAAAGTTTCTCCACTTAAAACTATGTAATGAGAAAGTAGTTCAGTAGTGCTTTCAAGTTAAAAGAAGCCAGAAGTAACTTTTTCCTGGAGATCCACGTTCCTGGGTGTTTCTGCTTCCTTATACAATCTTATCCTTGTCTCTCCATTATTTCACTTTGTTTAATAAGTGTTTCTTTTGTTTTTTATTTATTTGTTCTTTTAACTGCAATCTAGGTATGTTACAAAGAAAGAAAGGAAGGGAAAAAAGGGGAAGGGAAGAAGTGCAAAGACACAAGACAAGACTAAGTAGTGGTAAATCTGGAGGACATTTAAGTTGTAGTTGGTTCAGCCCTTCTGGCATTAACATAGGAAAGACCTGTGCCCCAGCAGCTGTTAAGCAAAGAGATATAACCTTAAGGAAAACCATGGCTCAGGACCTAGTTACCTGCGGGATCGTATTCTGCCCCATACATCCCTACGACCCATCCGCTCGCACAGAGAGGGACTTCTCCAGGTGCCGTCCACCAGACAGTGCCGAGGGGCGGCGCCTAGGAGCAGAGCCTTCTCTGTGGCGGGCCCAGCCCTGTGGAATGACCTCCCTCCGGATATTAGGACAACCACTGACATCCGCTCCTTCCGTATAAAGCTCAAGACCCACCTATTCCAAATAGCTGGCCTGGCTCAACCATAACTTCATAACGCTGAATTTTAATTGGTAATTTTATTTAATGGGATTTTAAACTGTGTTTTTTAATTGTCTTCACTTATTAATCTACCTCCTCCATGCACATGTATATGTCTTTGTTTCTTATGTATGTATGTTGTCTTTATCTGTATTTTACTTGCTTTGATTGTACGCCGCCCCGAGTCCTTCGGGAGAGGGTTGCGGCTAATCAAATAAAATTATTATTATTATTATTGTTGTTGTTGTTGTTATTATTATTGTTGTTGTTGTTGTTGTTGTTGTTATTATACGATTGTATTACAGCGGCCAGTTGATTCGCCAGATTTGGCATTGATTACTAGTCGGGCCCCACCCAGGGGCCTAGGACGTCGTAACGTATTTTCATAATATACGTGCAGATCCAAGCAGTGCAGCTTTTTGCATTTGACTGATGGTGATTTTGTCAAGTTTTAACTGTTTTAAATGTAATTCCAGTGCTTTTGGAATAGCACCCAGTGTGCCGATTACCACTGGAATTACCACTGCTGGTTTGTGCCATAATCGTTGGATTTCAATTTTTAAGTCCTGGTATTTCGCGACTTTTTCATGTTCCTTCTCCTCGACCCTGCTATCACCTGGTATTGCGATGTCTATGATTGTAACCTTCTTTTTCTCAACCAGTGTGATGTCTGGTGTGTTATGCGCTAGTATTTTGTCTGTTTGTATACAAAAATCCCACAGGATCTTGACCATCTGATTTTCGGTGACTTTTTCAGGCTTATGTTCCCACCAGTTTGTTGTTGTTTTAATATTATATTTTTTGCACAAATTCCAGTGGATCATTTGTGCTACTGAATTGTGCTGCAATTTATAATCAGTCTGCGCGATTTTTTTACAGCAGCTGAGTAAGTGGTCAACAGTTTCATCAACTTCTTTGCAGAGTCTGCATTTGGCATCATCAGAGGATTTTTCGATTTTGGCCTTAATGGCATTTGTTCGGATAGCTTGTTCTTGCGCAGCCAGGATTAGTGACTCTGTTTCTTTCTTTAATGTACCTGTTGTTAACCATAACCAAGTTTTTTCACTGTCCACTTTATCTTTTATTTTTTCCAGGAATTGACCATGTAAGGCTTTGTTCTGCCAACTCTCCATTCTTGATTTTATCACATCTTTTCTGTATTCTTGTTTCGTCTGTTGGGCCTTCAGTAGATTTTTGTTCTTTACTTCGATTAATAGATGTTCTTGACTTTCTTTTAAATAATCAGCTAGTGCATGGTTTTTCTTCTTCAACTATTTGCTTCACTTGTAATAATCCTCTGCCACCTGATTTTCGGGGCAGGTATAGTCTATCAGTGTCACCACGTGGATGTAAACTGTAGTGCATTGTCATTAGTTTCCTGGTTTTTCGGTCCAAAATGTCCAAATCAGCTTGTGTCCAGTTAACTATACCAGCTGTGTATCTTATAACTGGTATTGCCCAGGTATTTATGGCCTTGATTGTATTTCCACCATTTAATTTAGATTTCAAAATTTTCCTAACTCTGTTGGTGTACTCTCTCCTGACAATATTTTTTACTGGTCCATGTTTGATGTTATCCAACTGCAAAATGCCTAAGTATTTGTAGGCTTCATTTTCGTTGCATTTAATTAGTTGGCCATTGGACATTTCAATTCCCTCACATGTAGTGATTTTGCCCCTTTTTATGGATACAGTGGCACATTTTTCCATGCCAAACTGCATTGAAATATCGGTGCTGAATACTCGGACAGTGTTTGTCAGTGATTGGATTTCTATTTCTGACTTTCCATAGAGTTTCAAATCATCCATATATAATAAATGTGAAATTTTTTCAGCTTCTTTGGCTGTTTGGTAGCCTAATTTCATTTTTTTTAAGATTACTGATAGTGGGATCATCACGATGATGAAGAGAAGAGGTGAAAGTGAATCACCCTGGAAAATCCCTCGCTTGATATTAACCATTCCATAGTTCTCATTCCCTACTGCCAACTCAGTTCTCCATTGTTTCATCGCCTTTTCAGTGAAGGATGTAATATTTTTACTAATGCCAGTTGTTTCTAAGCATTTTATGATCCAACTATGTGGCAATGAGTCGAATGCTTTTTTATAATCAATCCAGACCATATTCAAGTTCGTTTTTCTTTTCTTACAATTTTCTAATATCATTTTATCAATTAGGAGCTGATCTTTTGTGCCCCTACTCCTTCTTTTGTTGCCTTTTTGCTCTACTGGCAAGATGTTGTTTGTTTCCAAATAATCCATAATGTTATCTGCAATAATGCCTGTGAGTAATTTAAAGGTTGTTGGCAAGCATGTTATTGGTCTGTAGTTTTCAGGTATTGTTCCTTTAGTTGCATCTTTCTGAATTAAGTATGTTTTTCCAGTTGTCAACCATTCATCAATTTGACCATTTTGTAAAATTTCATTCAGTTGCCTGGCCAACATTGCATGTAAACTGGTCAGATATTTGAGCCAGAAACCATGTAATTGGTCATTTCCAGGTGATGTCCAATTCTTTACTTTTTTTACTCGATTTTTGACCATCTCAGTTGTTATTTCTAATACTTGCATTTGTTTGTTACCAATGCTTTCCTCAAAGTCATGTATCCACTTTGCTTCCTTATTGTAGTCCTTTGCATTTCCCCACAATTCTTTCCAGAATTCAGCTGTGGCCTGCTTTTCTGGTTTTTCACTTTTGGTGCCACCATTCACATTAAGACTTTGATAAAAACGCCGTTGGTCTGATCGAAATTGTTGATTTTGTTTATACTGGATGATTCGTGCCTCATATCTTTCAATTTTTCTAGCTGTTGCTGTTATCTGCTGTTTTACAATCTCTACAGCTTCATTGATGTTTCTTGTATCCAATCTATATCTTCTGATTAGCTGATCTATGATTTTTCTGTTTTTAAGCCGTTGCTCATGCATGTTCTTTAAGTTGCTAGCATCTGCCCTTAATTTTTTGACTTTTTGTTCTAATCGGATTTTCCACTTTGGCTTTGATGCTTTTTCCATTGTGTGATTAGGTACTTTGATTTTAATGCCTAGTTCATTAGTGACTATTACAGCTGCACTGTACATTAACTGATTTGTTTCCAAGATGGATCCCGATTCAATTGTTGAAAGCACTGCATTAACCATTTTCATGATAGGACCCAAAATTTTCTTAGGGACAGTTTTTAATGATGGTAAACTTTATTATTATTATTATTATTATTATTATTATTATTATTATTATTATTATTATTATTATTATATATTGGTAGATAAAATTGCAAAAATATGAAACACATAGGTGGAGTGCCTCTGTAGGTAAACAATATTGGATGTAAGAAATTTATCAATGAAAATTATGGATCCCCTTTATCATTATGGATATAAGTAATTAGAAAGGCAATCTTTTCATAACTGTGCCAGATCTTATCCACAAAAATCAGGGGAAAGATATGGGAAGGGGGGGTGGGGTGGGAGAGAGGAAGGTGGGGGAAAAGAAGAAATCTGACAAATTTTTCAGTTTTTCCTTCTGCCAATGTTTTCAGAAGCATCTTTCTCTTGCTCAAAGCTTTTGAAATAGACATTTGCTAAAAGGAGGTTGAAAGCAGGTTCTATCACCCTTTCTCACATTCTCTTTATGTCCTTAGGAAGATTGCCTTCTAAAATGACAAGGCTCTTTATTGTGGTTATTATTAATATTGCTTATTTTTTCTGATTCATTTTGAAGAAGGATGTCTAGTAGCTCCCAAATCCAAACCCTGTTTGAATATGCCAAATTGTGGGCTGTCAATTGGGCTGCTGAGCTATCAAAAAGAATAAGGGAGATTATTTTGTACCAATAGCTTGATGGCATTGAGTACATTCTTCTCTCTCTCTCAATATCTCTCCTTGCTGCCCCTTTTCTGCATTTTCTGGGTGGCAGGCAATTGAAGTCTATTTACTTTTCTTAAAATGCACACACATGTGCACACACTCACAGACTTAATCTCTGCACAACCACCAATACCACCATCTCCTTTCTTTTCTTTTTTCTTTTAGAGATGTAACAGAAGTTACAAGTAAGAGGTAGCACAATTTCCTTGTTTTTTGTCTGTTCTGACATATAAAGGAATAGGAGGGGATCTGGACACTGTCAGGGTGTTGTACTGCATATCTCAAAGTGACTTTGTTATAGAAAAGGAGTTTAATCTCACTTCCTCCTCCTCCCCCTCCTAGTGTAACCTTGTTTTCCACATTAAATTTCCACATTAAAAGGCAATCATGTCTTTCAAACTAGAATGATTGTATCTGGCAAGGGGGGGGGGATCAGAACTCCCAAGTGTGCTGACTGATGCTTGTTTTTCACTAAAACAAAATCAACTTTCCAAATAAATCATCTCCAGCAACATTATATGCCCCAAATCTTATAATCCTATTATGTATGTTTTTATACCCGGGGGGGGGGGGGGAGGCTTTTTTCATTGCCACTTGATTGACACAGTTGGCCGCTTTTCAATGAGGAAGAAAGAGAAAGTCAATTGACAGAGTAGCCAAAAGAGGCAGTCAGAGGCCCACCTTTTGTCTTGCCAGGACCTGTGGTTAAAAAGCTCCTAATGATTATTGTAAGCCCTTAAATATAATCATCTGTGCTTCACCTTCATCTAGAATGCTGTCTGTGTAACATGTTTATATGTTCAGACAGCAGCTTGAGAGACTCAACAAATAAGACTGTGAGAAGAACTGAAAGGCTGCTAGGCTGCCGTGTCTCTTTCCGTGAATGAGGCCTCTATCAAAATTAAGGAAGGTGCCAATGTGCTCAGGGAAAGAGTGCCCAGAATTAACCTTAGCAGCATTTCCTTGCCAGAAGTGGAAATGATGTGGTAATATCAAAAAGCAAATGGACTTACATATAATTCTAGATTTCTCTTCATGTATTTTCATTGGAAAAAGGACAGGAAGGCTAAATCTTGCAAGTCTTTTTTCTGGCATGGTCTTGCAAACCCTTAGACATCTGAGTACTCTTGGTAAGAATCTGCACACAAATAAGGGCTACTAAGGGCTTACAGAGGAACTGCATTTTGTCCTTTATAGAAACAAAATACTCCCTGACCTCACTAAGTGAGGTACAGACATAGACTGTGTATCAAATTAAACCATTGGGGCAAATATCCAGTGCTTTATATGGGAAATATAAATATCTGAAAGCAGCAAACAATAGTTATACAATCAGTGAATTAATTCCAAAAGAGGTTTCTCATGTACCATAGGAAAATATTTGGTAAGTTGGATCACAAGTCAAAAGCCAAACCCTTGTGTACTAAACAAGGTTCTAGAGAGCAAAGACAAGACTATAAACAAGGTCACAGTCAACAACAAAGGGTCAGTGTATCTGTAAAGTCTATCAGACTGTGAGCAAAAAGTAATCAATTTCATAAGCTTATATTTGGAAGGTTTTGCTTCCAAAAAAGATGAATAAATAATAAAATTTAATGAATAATAAAAAAACTATAACCATCTATTATTAGCTACTGATAGTTATATTCAGTCTCTACTTTCTAATATTCAACCAGATAGCTATACTGCTCATGTGGGTGTGTATTATTGAATCTAGATCCAGGAATTGTTGGCAAATGGGATTAATTCTAGCCTAATACTTAAATTTGTTCCTGGATCATCCAGTGCATAAGATGTGATAGGGTCATTTTTCTTTTTCTTCCTCTGAAGATAGAAACAGAATATTAAAGAAAACCCCTTATAAGTTCCAACCCATTTAAAGAAGAGGGCTCCTCAAAGACCGTTGGGTCTAGAATCCAAAAATAAAGAAATTAATTATTAGTTCATTGCTTCTGAGTGACTCATTGACATTTAGAAATGTTATAACATTCACTAACTTTCCATTTTCCTCTTTTGTCTTTTTCAGAATAAGTATCTAATTCAGGGAAAAATAAACCTTTCATTTTAGGAATTTCACTTCCAAGAGCCACAGTGGACATACTCCAATGATCTCTTTGAAAATCTCCCTATTAGGAGATTTTAGACCATTTTAAATATGAAAATTGATGTGTAAAAACATTTTGATCCTCAATTTGTATGTAGTGGAACCCTAAAAAATTGTGCAGATCAAATTTGGCCATTTTATTTCCGAATTGCAGTGGTATGATCTCAGAATACTTGGAAAGCTCCTAAAATTGGTTATTGGGACCACAGACATCCTCATAACCACATGTTTTCCATCTCTGTTCTAGACCTTCAAGTTCAAAGAATAAAACTTCATTGAGTAACATAGCTTCCTTAGCCATCCAATAATGTTCAATTATTTGAGGAAAATTATCGTATGCTATAACATATTTTTCTATCCAGAGAAACAGTATGACACCTCTTGATTTTAAAACAACAGTAATACATGATTTCAAGATTTGGAAGAGCAGACATGAATTGGTTTTATTATTAGAAGTAGTATAAGAATTATAGAAGGGAATTCAAGCATAGGATGCATTTTCCAGAGATGGGATATGGGAGATAATAGCCCCAATTCCAGGGCAAAGCAAACTTTCCTGTGGTAATGAGATTTTATTATCTTGGATCTGGATTTTAAAGTAAGATTAAAATTATTATACCTTTTCCTGTTTATGATTCATTTATTTAAAGGCCCTATTGCAGTCACATCAGTCGAGATCAATGCAGAAGTGTGATAATGCCCCTGGATGCTTCTCCAGATGCCAGTTCAGGGGAAGTTAAACCATTTCTGGGCATGTCAGGAGGGGAGTTGGTCAATGATTCCAAGCAGCCATCTGATTTGGCTGAAGCACAGCTGCAGCAGGACAACCCTTAGACTTCAGGTGGGAAACCATGTAGCTGCAACTAGTCAGTGATGAGGAAGAGGAAATGCTTTCTACACTTGATCCAAGAACACATAGGGCAGCGGAAAGGCAGGAGCAGTGACAAAGGTAAGCCAGATTAATCACGAGGAGGCAGATTTGTCTGTCTTGACAGACTACTATTTAGCACAGCAGACAGATGGAGATGATGAAATGAACAACGTGTTCATTTCCTTGCTGTGTGTTGTTGCCTTGATCTTCAGATTGTGTCTCTTCAGCTGTTTCCTTTGTCTTTGCCTTTGGATTTGCCTGTGAGTTTGCCTTTGTCTTGGAACTTGGACTTGCCTTTCCCTTTGCCTAGTGTTGGATTCATTTGACTAGCCTGTGCAGTGGTGGGTTGCCAATTTTGTTACTACCAATTTGGGTGCGCTCCCGCGCTCGTGCTTGTGTGCAATGCTTCTACAAATGCACAGAAGCGTCTGGGCGGAGCCTCCTGCCGCCGCTACTACTATTTCGGCCGATCCAGGCTGAACCAGCAACAACCCATCTCTGAGCTGTGGAATTCATTGTGGTTGAGCTGATACTTGTACAGGGAATTGCTGGGGATACCGATTCAAGCTCAGAAGCCCTAATAAAGACTCCTTACACCTGTGGTGAGTGTGTGTGTGTGCGCGTGCACGTGCACGTAACAGCACAAGAAACTTTAATGATACAGCATTTATTTTTGCTATATGTACTATCACACCATAAAAATTAGTGAGCTTCTTGTAGAAAAACTCTAAAAAGCCATTCTAATAGCTCATCTCATGTCTCTCTAACCACAGCATTAAAAAAATCCTAACAACCAGTCTTAAAATTCATGCCTGTATAACCTACCAATAATCTTTGTCTTATGACCAAAATTTAGAACAGAATTTTTATTGCAAAGAAAGATGTTTGATATGATGAATTGTGCCCCACAATCCTTTTTGCCACAGTGGTTAAGCAAATCATTGCAGTTGTTCCACCACTGACTACTTGTCAGAAGCCAGCTGGTAAAATTGCAAAAGGTGATCACTTGACCTCAAGATGCTGCAACCATCATAAATACAAGTTCATTGCTACATGCCCATGTGACCAAGGGGATGCTATGATTGTCATGAGTGTGGTTGATGTCATAAGACCCTCTTTTTTAGTGCCATTGTAGCTTTGAATGGTTGCTAAACAAATTGTTGTAAATCAAAGACTAAATGTACTCCTTGCATGATGCAAAACAAACAACAGGAGCAGTCCTTAAAGCTACTAAGCAGGGCAAGCTTAAGAGACTGTGGAGAAATTCTGAGGTGAGGAGCCTTTCAGATGGCCTTACACACCTTGCAACTTCCTCCTCTGCTTCCTTGACCTGTCAGCAGGGTATTTTTGGATATGGGTTTAGTGCTCTTTCAGAAGAACAATGGATGTGTATTCAGCATTAGTCTGAGTGACAAATATTGGCACAGTGGGAGGGTTGTGAGAAGCACTGGACTATCTCCCTCCCACTCTATTCCACTCATGTCTTCTATATTTGTAATGGATAATTTAGGCTGTAAGGGGACAGCTAGAACTTTTGTCAATTTTACTTTAGAGCAAGACACCTCAAATCTGTCAAAGAAGCAAATGGCTGTGATCAGCAGCACCTGGAAATAACCCTTGGAGTGCACATAAAATGTTGCAGTAGACAAAGTGTCGCCCCCCCCGCCCCCCATAATAAAAAGGAGCAAACATAGAGTCACATAAAATGCCTTTGTTGCAGAAGCAGCAGAGAATCACAAATGCACTTATTGCGGAGAGAAATAGCAACTCATAGCTGGCAGAACCTCATTCGCAATTATATCAACCTTCTGTGCCCTACAAACCTAGCTGTTTAAAGCACATGCAAGTGAAGACATAGCTTAAGGCAGAAGTATTTGTTGGAATACTTCTTCCACTAGCTTTTTAAAACAGCACCAATGGAAAGGTTTTGTGAGCAATGGCCTTTTTATTTACATCATCATTATCAATTTTGTCATGATCATTGATTAATTGTAAATAATTGTTCTTCATTTAATCACACTCATCATCTTGCTATACACTGAATCACCACAATCATGTGTCACTGTTAAGAGTTTTAGCATTGGTTATAATAATTTCTATATTTTTGTACTCAGTTGTATCAATTATATAAACAAATGAACAAGTAATATGTCATCAAAGTGTGGTCTGATCACAATTTTTAATAAGCTTCATTTGCAGATGTTGTATCCAGAGAAATGATGGCAGTTCCAAACCCATTTATGGTTGTTTCCATCTCTTTTCTTTCAGATTTAAGCATCATATTCGTATAAGCTATATTGAATGATGGTTAAACAATCATCAGAATAGAGCTGGAAGAGACCTTGGAGGTCTTTTAGTCCAATCCCCTGCTCAAGCAAAAGACCCTACACCATTTCACACAGATGGTTGCCCAGTCTTTTCTTTAAAAACCTCCAGGGATGAAGCACCTACAACTTCTGAAGGAAAGCTGTTGTTCAGCTTTAATTTAATGTGGTGTTCATCAGTTTTAATTTTAGTTGTTGTTAACTATAAAGTTTTGAACAAGTCAAAATGATTATGTCATAATTTCGACTGATGAGGTACATACTTTTACTATAATATTGATATAAAAAACAAAATTGTTTGGAAATGGATCATTCCATTGAAGAATGTGAGTTGCTTCAATCAATTAGTAGTATATAATCAGTACAACAAAGACCAAAAGATCTGATTTGTATGTTCTTTACAAACCAGAATCTTAGATAAATTGAGGCAACAGCTTTGAAAAAGACACATACCTTCTTGATGAGTAAAACATTGCTATGAGCTTTTTAACAGTGTTGGGGAGAAGCAGTTAAACCCCCAAAGAATTAATGAAACTGGAATGGACTTTCAGATCTATCATCTAATCAGCATAAGTCTTTTAGCTGGAAATTATGGAAGTTCAAGTCCAGTACATATGAAAAGCACATGATGGAAAAGTTGACCTAGATTTTGTGAAGTCAGAGACAATGAGGTTTTAGAGGACAAGGAAACACCATGAGAGACAAACAAATTTGAAAATGTTGTTTTTTTTCCTCAGGGATAAACCTCCATGAGAATGTAGCCTACATGTATGTAGCAAAAAACAAGCAGACACACAACCATATGTATAAATGCCCGCTACACTGTTTTTAACAGTTTCCCCATACATTATTATAATTGAACATGTATAATACCATAGCATCTACAACCACTACTATGCCTACAGTAGTGCTGTGTTTCAGGGACTATGCAGTATTTGATTTATGTTTTAAGATGTATATTTTGCATTTCAAATAGAAGCTCAAATTAATATACAGACTATTCCCTTTTCTTGCTTTTCTCTATAACAACCTTCTGAGGTGAAGAGAGTGATTTTCAGGCACAGGCAACTGGATCCATACATGAAATATTAAAGTTAACGGCTTAATTCTATTCTACCTTAATACAAGAAGCAGACAGCTCATCCTTTCTTCAAAGATGGGGTGGGGTCAGTTTCTAGGATGCTTGCAGCTGTGGCAATGATTCAAGATCCCTACTGGATCCCTCTTTCTAGCAAAGTGAGTAGTTTCCAAACAGTGATAGGTCCAAAGTCATTTTGGGCTTCAAGGGAAACTTGGATCTCTTCAGTACTCTTCAGCACCTAACTTCTTATCAATAGCAGGCAGGCAGGCAGGCAGGCAGGCAGGCAGGCAGGCAGGCAGGCAGGCAGGCAGGCAGGCAGGCAGGCAGGAAGGAAGGAAGGAAGGAAGGAAGGAAGGAAGGAAGGAAGGAAGGAAGGAAGGAAGGAACGAAAGGTCAAAGAGAGGGAGGGAGAGAGGGACAAAGGAAGGAGGGAAATTGAGTCAGAAGGATGCTTGAGACTTTTGTTGCTTTTATGATATCTGCAATATTTTCCCCTATATCTTAAACATAAAGAGTGCGATTATATTTACATATGCATATAATAGAAATTAGCAGACATATCTGATATTTTTTTTAAAAAAGGTTTTGAATTATCTTACAAAATGGTTCCAGGGGTGGGAGGGGACTACATCTATTTATAAAACATCCTTCATAGAAGTGATAGCAATCACACAATATGCATTTACACCTCAGTGAGGGCAGAAACTTGTGCCCCGTTTCTGCTCTTGGCAGCCCAAGAATATCCTCCCATTTAAGCTTTCAACCTCTATCAGATCATGATTGTGCCACCAAAATTTAGGAAGAACATTGTTAAAACTGCAGTGTTGCTTCCTTCCTGCAAAATGAGGAAAATGGAGCAGAAAGCCTCTGAAAGTCAAGCTGCTCTAATTTTCCTATTAATCCCTTTCAATCTCCTCAAATCTGAACAAATTGCATGTTCATTGCACTGGGTTGCTTTGTCACTGAATCTTATTAGTGCAATTTGGGGGCATTGTGAGAGGTTTGTGGACTTATTACTAGTGGAAATGAGAATAATTTGTCTGCCAAAGACATTCTACTTCCATTTCCAGTATAACTGTCCCCCAGTCCCTGGAAAAAAACAGTCACCTAAGTGTATCAAAAAATTGTTCCTCCTCTTTCCAATAGCCTCACTCCAGGTCTTGCAGCTGCCTGGGGAAAATAATATTGATTTGCATTCTTCAGAGAGGTACTGAGCCAAGTTGTTCTAGAAAGCAAACTGCTTAAACTGTTTTCCACCTCCATATCTAATCTTTGCTTGTCCACCCATCATTGTCATCATTGCTACATGTTTTATACAGGGGAGAAGGATCAGTTCCATCTAAAAGTATATGGATATGTTTCAGGTATGCTATCACCTCATCACCTAGTTTTGTGTTTAAGAAATAATTGAATACATCAAAAAACCTGCACAATAATAAAAATACAGTCTGCTAATAATACAGGCATGCTCAGATCAGCCAAACTTATTAATAGATAACCATAGAGTATAATTTAAATAAAAGCCATTTTATTTTTCTTTGCATTGTCAACTTCCGAATATATTTTTAAGAGAGATGATAAACATCATTAACACATAAAATAATCTTTCATTTTTTCCCAAACACAACTAATGGCTTTTATTTATGAGTACTCCTTGCTGCACAGACATTTGTTTAGCAACCATACAAAATTACTGGGGGGGGGGGGGGGATAGTTCTTGCACTCTTTTTACAATGGCCATGTGATCAAAATTACAACAGGCATCTATTTACAATGATTGCAGAATCTTGGGGTCATGTGTTCATCACCTGTGCCCTGTGACCTTAAGATCCATGGCAAAATCTGAATTTGCTTAACAAATATGTGATTCATTTAACAACTGCTGAGATTCATTTAACAACAGTGGCAAAAGGGTCATAAAATTAAGCATGACTAACTTAATAATTGTTAGATATTAACTCTGTCTACTGTGGTTTCCAACAAGGTCCTCTGTTCAGGCAGGAACAGAGATTGAATCCCATTGGTTAAGAGGTCTGACAGCTCCCTATAAAAGGGCTGCTGTCAGACCAAACAGTTGCTGGATTGTACAGACTTGTTCCTCTATAATAAATAGCTGTTGTTACGTTAAGCCTGTGTCTGCCTTCTCATTACCCGATCCAATACTGGCGACGAAGGTGGGATTGAGAGGCAGATAGGCAAAGAACAAACGAGACATGCAGCAAGTAGATCCAGCCCGGAGTTCGGCACGGCAATCAAGCTACCATTTTGAGCGGCAATTTTGAACTACCTCAACCGAGAATGGCCATGCACGCCCCGCCAACTCCGTATGACCCATTGGCTGAACACTGGGAATCGTATATGCTACAATTTGAATGTTTCCTCGAGGCAAACAACCTCATGGGCGTCCCTGACACCAGAAAAAAGAACTTTTGGGGGGGGGTACTGTGGCAGAGAGGTCTTTGAAACCACAAAAGACTTATCGGAGCCAACTCCGCTCCAAGAGTTCCTTGGGCGGCGTTGCAGCAGATCCAGATGACCCACTATGCCCCCAAGCCATCGAGGCACGTTCGCCGCCACGAATTCAACATTAGAAATCAGAAGGAAGGCGAATCCATCAATCAATACGTGGTGGCACTATGAAAGGCGGCAACTTATTGTGAGTTCCGTGACCTGGATGACTTAATATTAGACCGCATAATCTTCCATGTGCGGGACATTAATCTGCAGAGATGTTTGCTTGCCAAATCAAACATGTCTTTTCAGATCGCACTTGATGAGGCCAGAGCATCTGAATCCCCAGACAAGTCCATGGAAGCCTTGCAGCATCAACATAATGTGCCACAAACTGCGCAGAAGAAAACGTTCATCCATCTCGAGGCCGCAGAACAAGAGCCCTATGAAAGCGAAGAAGATGACAGCTACCGCATGCGCAATAGCTGCACGAAGCCGGTGCGAAAATTCAACTCGCGAATGCCACCCTGCGCGAGCTGTGGAGGGAACCATGCCCGGTCTACTTGCAGATTCCGAGACGCAACCTGCAGGCATTGCGAATGAAAGGGGCACATTGCCAAAGTGTGCTGGAGCGAATTCCCTGCCACCACATGGCAGCCTAAAGACACCCCTAACCGCCAACAGAGGCCCACCCCAGGGGCCTGGCATAAATCGCAAGGGCGCCCAGAGAGAGAAACAACGGTTACCTATGACACTGCGATAGGACAAGTCCGCACTAGGTGGCCAAAAAAACCTGAAGATCACTGTCCTCATAGAGGACACTCCCTGTGAGCTTGAAATAGACACTGGATCGTCCTTAATGATCATGTCTTGGTCAACCCTGAAGCAAGCCATCCCTGGCTTGAAGAAACATCTACTTTGCACCCCAGACACCAGCCCGCGAGACTATCATGGGAACCAAGTCTCCTTCATTGGCCAGGGCACCTTCCGCGTACGGTTCAAGAATTTCCACACCAAACTTCCCGTGACCGTGGCCAGCAACAACCTGCAGAGCCTCCTTGGGCTCGACTGGTTCCAAGCCCTGGGGTTGCAGGTGACAGGAATCAACTCCGTGAAGGAAGACGGCGCAGATGCCATCTTTAAGGAGTTCGAGGATGTCTTCGGCACCAGTCTCGGTAAGTATGTGGTGACACCAATCTCTTTTAGCTTGGACCCCAACATAGCGCCTATTAGGCTGAAGCCCAGGAGAGTGCCTTTCGCCCTCCGCCCGAAAATTGATAGGGAAATTGACAAGCTCGTGAGCCAGGGAATCCTGGAACCAGTTGACCATGCTCGCTGGGAGACTCCTATTGTGACCCCGGTCAAGCCTGACAGGTCATCCCGCATCTGCACAGACTATAAATGCACAATTAATAACGTGCTACAACAAAGCGCATACCCTGTACCCATTGTAAAGGACTTACTACATTCTCTAGGCCCAGGAAAAGTCTTTGCTAAATTGGACATGGCGCAGTCATACCAACAGTTGCCTGTAGATAGCGCTACAGCGGATGCCCAAACCATTGTGATGCATAGGGATGCATTCAAATGCCACCGCCTGCAATTTAGAGTTAGTATCGCCCCTGGAGTGTTCCAAAGCGTCATGGAAAGGCTTTTTCAGGGGATACCAGGAGTCGTCCCCTATTTCGACAACATCTTGGTATCGGCTGCAAATGAGGTGCAACTTTTAAAAAGAGTTCGAATGGTTTTGGCCAGAATTAGAGAAAAGGGCCTCGGCTTAAAAAAGAAAAATGCAAACTAAATGTACCGAGGGTAGAGTTCCTGGGGTACATGATCGATGGCCCTGGGATTCATCCGACACCCAAAAAAATAAAAGCAATCCAGGAAGCCCCCACACCCCACACGCAAACCGAGCTGCAGGCGTTCCTCGGGCTCCTTAATTTCTACAGCGTCTTTCTTAAGCCACCGTTGCTGAACCGCTCCACCATCTCCTGGCCAAGAACGCCAAGTGGTCTTGGGGCTGAGCCCAGGCTGCCGCATTTGCCGCGGTCAAGCAACTGCTGACAGCTGATTCCCTGCTAGTCCAGTACAGCCAGACCCTGCCACTGGTGTTAACCTGTGATGCGTCTCCATTCGGTGTGGGTGCCGTCCTAAGCCACCGCATGCCCAATGGCACAGAAGCCCCTAGAAAGAAACTACAGCTAAATGGACCGTGAGGCTCTGGCTGCAGTAGCGGGAGTCAAAAGGTTCCACAAGTACCTTTATGGCCAGGACTTCGAACTTGTGACTGACCACAAGCCGTTGTTGGGACTACTGGCTGGGGACCGGCCTACCCCAGTTTCGCTATCCCCTTGCATGACCAGGTGGACTGTTTTCCTGGCTGCCTACTCATACAAACTGATTCATCGCCCAGGCTCCACTTTGGGACATGCCGATGCTTTGAGCTGTTGCCTCCTACCAGAACTATTGGCTGACCCCACTCCCGAGTCATCGGTCTTACTCATTGACTGCTTGGACACTGGACCTGTCTCATCCAATGACATTGCCCGTTTTTCAGCCAAGGACCCCACCATCAAGCAAATCTTGAACTTGGTGTGGGGGGGTGGCCCAAGGGGCCTGTTGGGGCTGATTGTAAACCATATGTTGCAAAATGAGATGAATTGTCTGTTCTTAATGGCTGTCTATTGTGAGGGACCGAGTGGTTATTACAAACAAACTGCGAAAGGCAGTATTGGAGGTTTTGCATGTGGGGCATCCTGGCATTGTAAGGATGAAGTCTTTTCCTAGGAGCTACTTCTGGTGGTCTAACATGGACAGGGAGATAGAAGAATGGGTGGCTACCTGCACACCATGCCAGGAGTCCAGATCAGCTCCCCCCAAGGCACCCGCTAAGGAGTGGGAGCGTCCTCAAGCACCTTGGTCTAGGATACACATAGACTTTGCTGGCCCAGTACATGGCCAAACTTTTCTTGTAGTTGTGGACGCGTACTCGAAGTGGTTAGAGGTAGTCCTGATGACCTCCACCACAGCAGACGCGGTCATCAAGGCACTACAGAGACTTTTCTCCACGCACGGCCTGCCTGACATCTTGGTCTCTGACAACGGACCCCAATTCATGGCCTTCAATTCAAGACCTACTTAGCAAGTCAGGGAATCAGGCATGCCCTGGTCGCTCCATTCCATCCAGCTTCCAATGGTCAGGCAGAGAGAATTGTGCGATCCGCAAAAGAGGCCCTCGCTAGGATGGGCCTGGGGGATTGGCAAACACAGGTTGATCACCATTTGTTAATCCAATCATCGTGTCAAGTGCCACTACTGGGAGAAGCACCTCTGAGCTTCTCATGGGTTGCCCGCTAAGGTCCCACTTAGACCAGCTATACTCAAACTACTATGCCACATCGCCCCCTGACTCCACAAGCAAAATTCGAAACTTTAGAATAGGGGACTCGGTATACGCCCACAACTACGCTGGGGGAACTCTGTGGATCCATGCCATGGTGATCACCGGACCTCGCTCTTATCTGTTAGAGCTAGAGGACGGTAGAAATTGGAGGAGGCATGTTGACCAACTCCATGGTTGCCTCTCCCACTCCAATCTCAGATCACCAGATGCAACTCCTGAACAAATCAGCCAAGGCCTTACCCAAAAGGAGCAAGCACTCACTCCCTCTACAGCCAGCTCAAACCCGAGGATACCGGGGGACTTATCTGAATTTGTTGCAGGCACACAGCGAGCTCCAAATGAGCAGATCCTACAAGCTCCAGCCACGGCCTGGGAAAAGTTCCAGGAGGTTCTACCGAGCGGAGCTGGAGAGCAGACAGACCCATCCGACCTGCCCAAAGAACCGGTTCCAAATGAACTGCGCAGGTCTGGTAGGACTAAACAAAAACCCGCCTACCTACGTGATTATGTGACCAATAGAAACATTGTAACTAAGAGGGGAGGGGTGTTAGATATTAACTCTGTCTACTGTGGTTTCCAACAAGGTCCTCTGTTCAGACGGGAACAGAGATTGATCCCATTGGTTAAGAGGTCTGACAGCTCCCTATAAAAGGGCTGCTGTCAGACCAAACAGTTGCTGGATTGTACAGACTTGTTCCTCTATAATAAAGAGCTGTTGTTACGTTAAGCCTGTGTCTGCCTTCTCATCCAACAACAACCATCTTGGTTAGCAATAGAAATTCTACCCCAATTGTAGGTCGAAGACTATCTGTAGTTTAGTGTGATTTTGCAAAAAGTGCTTATTTCTTGCCAGCATTCGGAGATGATAATGGTGATGTCAGAATTTATTTTCCAGCAAATGTATGTCCCCATGACTACCAATTCAATCTAGGGGGAAAAATAGTCAAAACTAAACTAATTACATTATTTAAATAGGAAAACTTATAGTCAGAATGAGGATTTAACTGAGAAGAGGGGGGAGATATTAAACTTTCTACTCCTCTTAATTACATATGTTCCCCCTAGAAGCTTACTACTTTTTTTTTGACACTTCCTAGTGATATTATTTTCTCTTTCACTGCCAATTTTAGTAGGAATGACCTAAATTCTAGTGCCCTGGGGGAGATTAGATTATAGGACTGACTATGGAGTCAAAAATCAAAGTTCATCCTTAAATTCACTAAGAAAATAAAAGCTGTAGGATTTGATCTTTCATAGAAAGTAACCTACCAAGCCAATCCTGTTTTGTTCTCTTGGCCTTGTTCATATATTAGTTGAACACTAGATGTCTAGAGCATTCTCATGGCTGATTCCTTCATGGATTGTTGCTGGAGTTTTTTGTTTGCTGAAAATAATTTTTGCACAACTCCAGCAGGTGGATAGGATGGATCCAAAGTCTACAGTAAAGTATCTGCCAATATCCCACTGCAAAAGTGCTTTTGTTCATGAATAAGTATTCTTTAAAAGATTTGAAATTGTTTTTCCTACCAGTATTGCTGCTATTATAAATATTTATTTAATTAATATAGCATTTTTCATCCTAAGGAGACCCAAGATGATTATTTCAAGCAAATATTCAGGCAAGGCATCTTCAAATATTTAAATGGCCATATAAATGTGCACGCCACACATCCATCTTCGTATATCAGAAATATTTCCATATATGATATTGACATAATTATTCTGCTGTAAAGTGAAAAAAAATGTATCCATGTCTTGAGCTTTTTGTTAATGGTTCATTCTTTTAATTTCCATTTCCACTTCCAACATTTCATTCCTTCATTGAGGTGAAATCTACTTAATATATATGATTTCTCTTTCTTCCACATTTATGTTAATAGAAACCTGCTTTCATGAATGTATGTCTTTAACTCAATTCAAGTCAGGAAGGAAAGAAAATATCTAGCAATGATACCAAGAAGAGCTGTTCTGTCCACCGGTGCTTCATTTTAATCAATAGCTAATATGTGCTCCCTCAAATACGCTGTTAAATGAGTACTTTAATGACCATTTTCAATTAATTGAAAGTTATTAGGGATGATTAATTGTAATTATACACCAGACACCTTTATGAATCGCATTCTAAAGAGTACAAGCATTGTCCTTAGGATCCTGATTCAAAGGCCATATCCAATTCAAGTTGCTCTTTGGTAAAAAGAAAGCTAAGGGGGCTGAGTTTCAAATCTGTTTGTACACATTCCATTATTTCTTTTTAAAATATATTTTTTAATTCGTTTCAAAGATAAATCCGTTATTTCTTGGCTTGCTTTTCATTTTTGGCTTATTCCTTGAGTACGTATGTTGTCCTCTTGGATGTACTTTAATTCTGTTGGTAGGATTACAAGTGGAATAATCTGAGTTGTCTTTTTATCCCAGGAGTGGGCTTCAAAAATTTCAGCAACGGGTTCTCTGCCCGGTTGCTGTGTGGGTGTGGCCATGATGGGTGTGGCCTAGCTGGCCACCTGCACCACAGGTGTGGGGGGATTCACTTTCCCCAGATTCCAGAGGTTTTCCTCGAGCCTCTGAAAAGACGAAAACTGCTTCCCTAGGCTCCGGGGGCCCTCTGGAGGCCAGAAATTGGCCCATTTCTCATCTTCCGGAACTTCTGGGAGACCTGTTTTTCCCCTCCCCGAGTCTCCACACAGGCCCTGCACTTACCTCACATTCAAAACGGGCGGCATGGAGACTCCTGGGAAGGGTGGGGTGTGAGGGGCGGGGTGGGGTGGGCAGGGCCAGCTAAAAGTGAGATTTGGAGGTTGTCTGAACTTGTCATAGTGTTAGCTACAGGTTCTCCCAAACCCGGGCAAACCCATAGTAGCCCAGCCCTGCTTTATCATCACATATTCTATTCTAATAATAATAATAATAAGTTTGAATTTATTAGCCGCTCCCTTTCCAAGTAGGACTCGGGGCGGCGTACAATGGGGCATATAAAACACAGAAAATATATAAAAACACATAGGCGTACATACAGAACATACATACAGATACACAAACACGGACTCGAACTCGGAGGAGGTAGACAATTTACATCATATAGACAGTTAAAAAAACCCGCATTAAGATACCCCAATTATAAAAACCCCATATAGAATTAAAATTTAACGTTTAAAATACAATTTAAAACCAGTTAGGAGGAATAAGAATAATTACGATTGAGCCAGGCCAGATAATTGAAAGAGGTGGGTCTTCAGCTGTACACGGAAGGAGCGGAGATCGGAAGTAATCCTGATGTCACGGGGGAGGTCATTCCACAGGGCTGGGCCCACCACAGAGAAGGCTCTGCTCCTGGGTGTCGCCCCCCGGCACTGTTTGGCGGACGGCACCCGGAGAAGTCCCTCTCTGTGTGAGCGAATTGGTCGTAGGGATGTGTGAGGCAGGATGCGATCCTGCATATAACTAGGCCCTGTGCCATGGAGCGCTTTAAAGATCATAATCAAAACCTTGAAACGCACTCGGTAGACCACAGGAAGCCAGTGCAGCTCGCGCAGGAGAGGTGTTACAGGGGAGTATCTAGTCCTCCCCATAATCACCCGCGCGGCCGCGTTCTGGACCAACTGTAGTCTCCGAGTGCATCTCAAGGGAAGCCCCATGTAGAGAGCATTGCAGTAATCCAGGCGAGACGTCACTAGCGCATGGGTGACTGTGCGTAGGGCATCCCGGTCCAATAAGGGGCGCAATTGGCGCATCAGGCGAACCTGATGGAACGCCCCCCTTGCCACGGCTGTTACATGGTTATCCATGGACAGCCGGGCATCCAGGAGGACGCCCAAATTGCGCACCTGTTCCATGGGGGCTAGTTGGACGCCCCCGATGGCCAGAGATGGAAGCACCTGGTTGAACCGGGAGGCCGGAAGCCACAGCCACTCCGTCTTGGAAGGGTTGAGTTTTAGTCGGTTGCCATCCATCCAGACCCGTACGGCCTCCAGACACCGGGACATCATTTCGACGGCCTCATTGGGGTGGTTCGGAGTGGAAATGTATAGCTGAGTATCATCAGCATACAGATGATATCCCACTCCAAAACCACGGATGATCTCGCCCAGCGGTTTCATATATGTGTTGAACAGGAGAGGCGAGAGCACCGATCCCTGTGGCACTCCACATGTGAGTGGCCTCCGGGTCGAACTCTGCTCCCCTGTCAACACACGTTGCGTCCGACCAGAGAGGTAGGAGCCAAACCACCGTAAAACGGTGCCTCTGACTCCCAGCCCCTCTAGCCGGTGCAACAGGATACCATGGTCGATGGTATCGAACGCCGCCGAGAGATCTAATAGGACCAGGATAGAGGAACAACCCCTATCTCTGGCCCTCCAGAGATCATCAACCAATGCGACCAAGGCCGTCTCCGTGCTGTGACCGGGTCGGAAGCCGGACTGGCGCGGGTCTAGATAATCATTTTCCTCCAGGTGACGTGGGAACTGCTGTGCTACCACACTCTCTACAACCTTCGCCAAAAAAGGAAGGTTGGAGACTGGACGATAATTGGCTAGGTCCGTTGGGTCCAGGGAAGGCTTCTTGAGCAGGGGCCTCACCACCGCCTCTTTCAAGGCGGCCGGTAGAGACCCCTCACCCAGCGAGGCGTTCACCAGGCCCAGGAGCCAGTCACGCGTGACCTCCCAGGATGCCAGTACAAGCCAGGAGGGACACGGGTCCAATAAACATGTGGTGGGTCGCAGACGTCCACGCAACCTGTCCAAATCCTCGATGGCAACCGAGTCAAACTCCTCCCAAAGCGGTCCCTCAAGACTCGCAACGGGCGTCTCTACTGAACCACTGAAAGGGGTCCATCCCATCCGGATTTGAGCGACTTTGTCCTGTAGATAATTCCCAAACTCCTCTGCTCTACCCTGTAAAGGGGCTTCCCGTGGTCTCTCAAACAAGAGGGAACGGGTCACCCGAAACAGGGCGGCAGGGCGGTTATCTGCAGACGCAATAAGAGCAGCGCAATGTTGACGTTTGGCCGCTCTTAGTGCCACAAGGTACGTCTTCAAATATGCTCGTGCCTGTGCTCGGTCAAATTCGGAACGGGAGGATCTCCAACGACTCTCTAGGCGTCTCTTGTGGCGTTTCATCACCCTTAGCTCCTCGGTAAACCAAGGTGCCAGGGTGGTTCTTCGTCGCAGGAGAGGCCGCAAAGGCGCCACCCGGTCTAGGGCCCCGGTAGCCGCACTATTCCATGCGACTACCAGGTCCTCTACTCGGGGGCGGGTCAGGTCCACAGGAGGTGGCCCAAGTTCCGTCTGGAACCTATCCGGTTCCATCAGGCGCTTGGGGCGGAACCATCTAATACCTTCCAGTTCCGCCTCCTCGCGGCGGGGGGTAGCACCAGGGAAGTCCAGCCGGAGAAGTGAGTGATCCGACCATGACAGGGGAATAGTGTCTAGATCCCCTATTCCCAGATCACTCATCCACTGGCCAGAGACAAAGACAAGGTCCAGCGTGTGGCCTCCCTCGTGAGTAGGGCCCTGAATTAACTGGGTCAGGTCCATGGCTGTCATGGAAGCCATGAACTCCCGAACCCCCTCAGACACTTCTCCCATCGACGGCAGATTAAAATCCCCCATCACTAAAAGTTTGGTGCACAAATCTTGTTCGCCCACAGAGTACTACTGCCTATGGGCCAGCTCTTACCTCGAGAAAAAAGCAGAAGGACTAGAGGGCAATCAGTAGAACAAGGGTTCACTTAATAGACAGGTTCTAAATGACATCCTGATATCATTGTTCATCCCAAATAGCTATCGGCAGCAGTTTCTTACCAGTGTCTAAGGATGTTGAAGGGTCCTTGGTGCTTTCTGAGCTTGGTTGTTTTCTTGCAGAGGTGTCATTACCCAAACTAGTTAACATCATCAGTGCTAAAGGTGGATGCTATGTATGGTGGCCATGTAAATATTCAAATAAATAAATATGAAACACTCATTTTCTAATTTTTAATTTTGAGAGGTTGGAGTAGAAATAAAGGCAAAAATAGAATCTCAGAAGAAAATAAAGAGTATGTCATTGCCCACTCTAAACTCTAAAAGCTTGCTTGTTGCTGACTTAAGTAATTCAATAGTTGAATCCAGGCATCAAGACCTGTGGTGGAGCAGTGGTTAGGATGCAGTACTGCAGGCTACTTCTGCTGATTACCGACTGCCTGCAATTTGGCAGTTCAAATCTCACCAGGCTCAAGGTTGACTCAGCCTTCCATCCTTCCTTCATTTTGGGTAAAATGAGGACCCAGATTGTTGGAGGCAATATGCTCACTCCCTAAGCTGCTTAGAGAGAGGTCTGTAAAGCACTGTGAAGCAGTATATAAGTCTAAGTACAATTGCTATTGCTGTCAGAAACTACATTTCCCCCATTTATTAACACAGTAAACCCTAGATTTAATTAACCTTGGTTTAGCAGACTTTAGATTTTAAGCAATAATTGATTTCATCCCAAAAAAGGGACAAATTCTCTCTTTTTTTTTTACGAATCAGTTCCTATAATGTTTACTTCTTCTCTTTAAACTGGCATTCCCTTTTATCAATAGAGCAGATTTTATCATGTATGATAATTTGGGAGCTTGAAATATCACTTTTAATATATAGCAGACATTACATTTAATGGAATCCTATTCCCCAACTGATCCATTAAAACAAGGGTTGATTATATATACGAAATAAAAGGTTTTCTACTTCAGAGAGTAGGAATGAATCCTAAAAATGCTATCTTATCCTTTCCTATTCCTCTTAACAAGACTTTTGTATGAAGACAATCTTCACATTTAATTCCGAATGGCATAAATTAACTGAGTTGCCTTGTCTAAGGTTGGGGGGGGGGGATAAGATGCCTAAGAAACAGAAAAAAATATTTTTTTTCTCCCATTTGCAAACTTATTAGAATTAGATAATGTGTTTTGCTCTGCTTGGTTTTTGCTGTTCTGCCAATCTTTATGTTGTGGGCAATGGAAACTCCATGTGTCTGTATTAGGGTAACCACATTTATGTCTAGTGGTGCTTATAGAATTTTACATCTACCCTATTTTTTGGCGGCTAGACAGACTTTTTTAAAAAATGAAGTATTTTGTGGGATACTTCCATTGGACTGTAACACTATGATTTCACTCATAGCTCTGATGCTTCCTGTCAGACCACACAGGTAGACATAACTGTGTGCGGGGGGGGGGGAATCCCCTCTCTGAGCAGGCAAGAGAGTTGCAAAACCTGCTCTCTGCTCCTTTCCCTACTCTTATTGCCAAGTAAACCAGATAGGAAACAAGACTAAATGAATGAATTCTATTAATCTTAATATTATTGTAAAGTAATATTAATAGAAGCTTGCAAATCTGAAGGCACAAAATTCCCACCACCACTTGCAATTGCCTGATCTATTAGGACAGGTCCTTCCTAAGATTCTTTCTTTGACCATTAGATCACTGCCATGTCTGCCTCTCTTGTCTGTTTCCTAGGCAGCATCTCTTCCCCTTATTCCTCAAGGTGATTCACACATTCCATTACATCTATCTACCATACTAGTTCTGTAATAATAGGAAAGCCATGAGAATAACCATCTCTCAGCACAGGCGTCTGCTATGGGTAGGGAAGTCAGAACATGATGTATGTCATGACATCATTGTACAAAAGCATAATTGATGTTATTTGTGTGGTGCCACTATGCAATGCGTGAAATCCTAGTGACTTCCCCTGGCTGCCTGTGTCCTCAGTCAGGATAAATTACTCCTCTTAACAAAAATAAAAGATTGGGGTCAACAGCAGCTTTCCTCAATATCTCGAAGAAGTCCTGGCATTTAAGTTCCTATAATTCTCAGCCAACATATATTTCCCCTCTCCTGTCAACTTTGCACATATTGCAATGCATTTCATTTTTCCAGTGCATCATACACTGGTATACAATTACTCCAACTTATTTGAAGAAGTCAACATGCAGGTGTTAATTTTTTAAATTTGCAAGGTGAAAACAGGAGCATATACGATTTTAATAAGACAGGCCCAGAAACAGAAAAGGGCTGAATACCTCTAACACAATTCAGGATTGTTAAGATATCTATCCATTTTCCTTCCATTTGGATCAGAAGGCTTTCACCAAAGCAATAAAAGCAATGTTGTACCACTAAAACACAAGCTCCACTGCTTTCAAACATGCTTGCAACATCACAACACATACCAAAGGGAAGAAGCTCATTTCCCTTTTCTCCAGACATCTCTGCTATGGATGTATTATAGCCCCTACAGAATTATGACCAGATGGTTGACTAAAGTAACTTGCTTAAAAGTCAAATGTGTTACTATTAGATGTTTATCCTATTTTCCTTCTTAGAATTTCTCTATGGCAGAGGCTCATACCTTGAGACTACATGACTATATATGTTGACCAAAATTAGATATACCTCTGAGAGCATCTTCAAAAGTTGACAGCATATTTAATTATTAACATGTCAGGAAAAAAATGTCCTTATTTCTAGAAGGGTTAAGGTGCAAAGAAAAAATGGATTGAAGATGGATAAAAAAAGAAAAAAAGAGCATGTAATTCAGAATTGAAAATTAATTAGATTCTCAGTGTGTCAACTAATTCTGTTGTAACAGGGAATTAATGAAACATTTTAAATAAATTATTGCAGCAATTGCAACAGATGATGATTACTATGTAGAAGAGCCAATTAGGTCCTGTAGAGGCAGCCAGTGAGTTGACAAGATGATCAATTAGGATTAATTGGAGATTTTTTAAAAATACAGTATAAAATTTGAGGAACCTCAGGGACTTAAATAATCGGCTATTCTTCTCCTTTATTTCCTTCGTACTGGCACTGGGACACAGCCTGTATCTTAAATAATAAAAACAATAGGTTGTTTATTTTTCCAAATCATTTATTCTTAAGACAAATTATATTCTATTTTTCAGTCACGATGTATTATTTATTGATTTATTAAATTTACATGCAGTCTATCTTATCAATAAAGTGACTCTGGACAGTTTACAAACAGTAAAAGAATAATTATGTAAATAAATAAAATTAAGAGGAATTGTATTTTTTAAAAAACAAACCCACAAAGATAGACAGCATGTGGGTGAAATCCTGCTTTTATCCCATTAACCATATCTAGCAGACAGTGCTTCCAGTTCTCACCTTACTGGTGGCAGAATGTTTGCAGGCCTTTATATTTTGTGATTTTCTTCAGTTTTCTCTCTTTTATTCTGTTGTCTCCGGTTATCACAATGTCTACTTGTCCAGGGCAGAGACCACAGGAGAAAAGGCCCTTCTCCTTCATCCCATTAGGCAGAATCTTTAGTCATGGTATATTTATATTTAACATTCATGGTAATAATTTTGATCCTATAATGTATCATCTGACACCTCTTTGTTTTTCTAAGGTGTTTAAATTCCTCTTCCTATAACTCCAAACATTGGTGTAAACCAGGAGCTTCAGGCACAGTCCACTATGAATCAAGGCAGAAGACTGTTCTGTCTTGAACCATCTTTCCAGCTTGATTTACTTCAAGTGTTCTGTAAGAAACTTAACCCATCTCAGCAACCACAATCCCCGATACATCTGGAACTATACTAGTCTTATGAAAAGTTTTCTAGAATCCAGAAAAGACAATGGTGTAGAAAAACTATGCTTATCATAAATTGGACTTAATATTCATCTATAGTTAAGGGCACTGTAATGAATTTAATTTTTCTGAAAGTTCAGGTTTTCAGTCTGGGACAATAGTACATTATACATGAAAAGTGTCTGGGAGATGCAATTGCTGTGATCTGTGATGACTAAGCTTCTATCTCGTACAAAGTACCCAGGATCATATGATGTGTGTAGTGCAGTGGTGGGATTCAATTTTTTTTACTACTGGTTCTGTGGGCATGGCTTGCTGGGCATGGCATGGCTTGCTGGGCATGGCTTGCTGGGCATGTATTCCCACCCCATTCCAGGAGATGGTTACTGCAAAATCCCTTTTTCCTCCCAATCAGCAGGGACTTGGGAGGCAGAGAATAGATGGGGTGGGGCCAATCAGAGGTGTTATTTACAGGTTCTCCGAACTACTCAAAATTTCCGCTACAGGCTCTCCAGAACTTGTCAGAACCTGCTGAATACCATCTCTGGTGTACTGAAAGATCTGCACTTCTTGCCAGGTGCTAACCAAAGGGAAAAAAAACAGTTTAAGATGTTAGCATTGACTTTTAAAGTCTAAACATTTGCAGCTGATTGTTTAAAGACTGCTTCTCCCATAAGCTACAAAAGATGGTCTTCTCTTATGTTGCATCCTGGCACCAGAGTGCATTTCTGTGGGTGTCTGGAAAATTCATTATTATTGTTGGTAACACAATTATTGGTTGGTTGACAAGCCAGATGTTTTGATATTTGTCTCCATCTATTAAATACTTCCCAAGGACATGGGATAGGCAGATGTTGATATTTGATGGCGTTAAAGGTTTTGTCAGATGTGCACTGGTCCAAGTAAAGCTATCTTTTGAAATAGACCAATAATGACTTTGTCAATGCTGATGTTGCCCAAGTGGTGCTCCAGATGCTTTGAGATTATACCTAAGGCACCTATTAATGTTAGTCGTATCTTTGTGTTCTTTTGATACAATTATTCTACCCCTCTTTGCAGGGCTTTATAGTTTGTAATTTTCTCCCTTTTATTCTGCTGTCTCCAGGTATCACAATGTCCACTATCCAGACTTTTTTGTTTTTCTTGTTAACAATTAAGTCTCGGGTATTGTATGGCAGATCCTTATCTATTTGAACTGTAGAGTCTCAAATGACTTTAGGTTTCTTTTTCCTATTCTTTAAAATCAGTTTGTGCAATTGTTACCCATCATCAACAATTATGGTAGTGGTTAAGGTATTGGTCTTCTACTGGAGAGATCCAGTTTCAATGACCTTCTTCAGGTTTAGAAATCACTGAGTATCTTTGGGCTAGTCACTCTCTCTTAGGTCAGTTTAGCTCACAGATTGTTGTTGTTAATAAATATCAGAAGGGGAAATATTATGTATGCTATCTTGAGCTCCTTGACAAATTTGGGATATAAAACACACTGGATGCATTAAAATAGGTAAAGGTTCCCATCACACATGCATGCTAGTTGTTCCCAACTCTAGGGAGCAGTGCTCATCTCCGTTTTTCAAAGCCGAAGAGCCAGAGTTGTCCGAAGATGTCTCCATGGTCATGTGGCCAGCATGACTAAATGCCGAAGGCGCACGAAACACTGTTACCTTCCCACCAAAGATGGTTCCTATTTTCCTACTTGCATTTTTATGTGCTTTCGAACTGCTAGGTTGGCAGAAGCTGGGACAAGTAACGGGAACTCACTCTGCCAAGCATCACTAGGGATTCAAACCACCAAACTGCTGACCTTTCAAATTGACAAGCTCAGCATCTTAGCGATTGAGCCACCATGTACCCTTAACAATATTTATGCATTAACAATATTTAATATATAGACTGCAAAATAATAAATAGTGATTATTTAATACAGTCATAAAGTGACCCATTAACAACCACATCCTAGATATAAAACAGTTGCATAGCAAAAGTCAGCAAATAGTGTTTTAGTCACTCTTCTGTAATGTGACATTTATAAAAACTAAATAAACCCAGACAATAATTAATGACAATAAAGTAGACCATATAGTGATTCATTTGTAGAATTCAAAAATATTAAGCCTCTTAATCTTTGAATTGCCTACTTGATTATTGGTGTGTTGGTTGGATCACATGCTAATATGCCTTTTCGTGTTGTGTGATGATATGATAATACCATCAAGACCATCAAGACCTATTTTTTGTCACTGCATTCAAAGTAATGGGCTTCTGAGGGCTGGCCAGGGAGAAAATGAGAAACATGAGTGTCATCATGAAACTGTCACAACATGTTTATTTGTGTCATATATCAGAATGCAAATATGTAATTGTGAAAGCTATATGATGTTACAACCTGTATTATACTTCTACACATCAACTGGAGAATTGAAATAAAAAAAACATGTCAAAAAGTTCAATTTACTGTTCCTTCTCTCCCCTTACAATATTCCCAGCCAGACGTTTGGACTTACCATATACACCATGTTTCCCTTATTAGAACAGTCCACAAAACTGTACCTATAGGATATTATATGGATTATAAAATTTTCCTCTGAGAATTTGTATTAGAGTGGATGAACTAACTTTATTCTTCAACAATAAAATTCAATTTCTTGTCAATAGTGTATTGTCCCATCCTGAAGAAGTTTATTGGATGAGAAGTGAAATGTCTTCAAGGAAAAACAAAGGAAGTCCAGTTGCTTCTTGAAAACGCACCTTTAGGATGGCCCTATGACAGAGCAGTTGACCAATGGATCCAAATGTTGTTGACTTCTCCATTGAGTCCCCCTTTCTTCTTTTCCCAGTCGTGTCATCCAAAATAAAATTAAAGGAATGGAATTAATCCCAAAAGCCAGGTTCTAGATGAATATAGAGGATCTCGTTCAGTTTTCTTTAAAATAAAAGCATCTGTAGGACAGTTTTTCACATGCTTTTTTTTACCCTTGCTATTCTATCCAAGCTAAGCCCACCTTTCTGTTCCTATGACTAAGAGTGGAACATATCAAGGCCATTCTGGGCTTCCCAGTGTATTTGTCCTGTACACACAACTCACGCAGACACAGTATCAGAGAACAGCAGAATTAAACATATACACAATATATAGTATTGTATGATAAACAAAATAGGTGATGCTTTCACTCATCAGTGTGGGGAAAAAAAGAAAAGGGATCTAGATGGGTGGAAACTAATCAAGGAGAGAAGCAACTTAGAACTGAGGAGAAATTTCCTGACAGTGAGAACAATTAATCAGTGGAACAGCTTGCCTCCAGAAGTTGTGAATGCCCCAACCCTGGAAGTCTTTAAGAAGATGTTGGATAGCTATTTGTCTGAAATGGTATAGGGTTTCCTGCCTGGGCAGGGGGTTGGACTAGAAGACCTCCAAGGTCCCTTCCAACTCTACTATTGTATTGTATTATTGTATTATAGATGTGAAGTCACTTTTATTTATACTCAATTAAAAGTTCTAAGATTAATAGATCAAATCTTATATTAGTCCTCTGTGCACAAAAACATTACCCTCCACTGTCCAAGGAGGGTCAAAGTATCTTGAAGACAGACCGGCACTATTGTATTTGCATTTGGGGCAACTATAGCTAGGCTGCAAAACAATGGAAAACCCAGAAAGCCCCAACTCTCAGCTGCCCTCGGTGACCCTCTACATTTTCGCAGTGTGGATCTTAATCTACTAAATCTCAGTTCCCTGACAGTGTTTGATGTGCAATCCACAATTTTTCCTGCATTATAATATGACAAAAGGAATATTTTTTCTAATCAAGCTTTTAAAGTGATTGCTTTCCTTTTAATTTGAATTTAATCACTGAATGATTTTCTTATAAAAGTTATAAAGTTATTCATTAAGTATTAAACTATGTAGGAATTATGACACATCAACATACTTGTCTTTCCTTATTAATTTTTCTATTTTGTAAGATACTTCAGTTCATTTGCCGTTTTATGGCAGATCCTAGAGCCCAGAGCTTCCTATGTGTCAAGAAAGGAAAGAAGAGTCATAAGAAACTCTTCCTTTCGTGTTTCTTTTCATGCTCCAAGCTAATTTATTGAATTTTCCTTACATGTCAGATTTATATAAAATTCTTCTCCCCATAGAGCACTTAAATCTATAGCAGAAATTAAATAATTAAACATTTAAAAATCTTATAAGTTACAATCACTGTTAAAGCTAAATCAAATGGAAAGGACTAATTTGAAGAGGAAAGTCTTTGATGTCTTTCCTAAAAGTGGGAAGAACTCAGGAAAGTGCGGTTCATAGCTTGGATCTGATACAGAAGAAGACTCTGTCCTTCTACATGTCCAACCACAGAATTTTCTTTTGCTGTGTACCAAAAATTTATTGGGATATCTTTGAATTTATAGATTGAATGCTTACAAAGTAGAGAATCAATACAAGAGTTCAATAATGAACAAAATTGTCAAAAAAGAATGAAAGAAGACATCTAAATTACAAGATCAAGAATAATCCATGTATTATTCTTATGTTCATACAAGTGAACCAGCTCAGTTGCCTTCTCTATGAAAATCCATTTTCAGTTCTGCTCAAGGAGTGGTTACTTATCTGGCTAAAAAGGTAATAAGAATTTTTGTGGGTTTGCTAACAATGATTATATCAACTTATTTATTTCCAAGTGCTTCACTGTAAGTAGAAACAGCATGATGCTTTTGTGCAATCCCATAACACTCTTCTTAAAGTAGATGCATTTAAAGTAATCATCCATTTATAGCATTTATGCCTGACAGATAAGTGTGAACAGCCGCATTCTTTGCTCTTCTTGCCTGACAGAATTTGATAAGAAGTAGAAAGATTCTAGAGAAATAAGATATGTATGGTGTTTATGGGAAAACAATGTGAGCATATACTTCCTTCCATCTTAACTTGCTATTAATGCATGCTGAAACAAAGGTTGCTTCTGGGTTGTTAAGTTATATAATATTTCTCTCCATATATTCACAATGTCTGATATAATCTTTTAATTATAAAGAGGTACATTTAGGAGATTTTTCTGAGTTTCTTACTGAGCTCATCAATAAGGATGGTTAACAATAAAGAAATCTGAAAATAATATTTATGCAATATTGTTTATGCAGTAGCATAGTTCACACTCATTTCTAATACAGACATGTTTTATTCAGATGAGAAGCAAGAGTACAAAAATGGATTTGTTGTTTGTTACCTGCAATTTGTAGAGCTTTTCGGCTAGTGGGGATATAGGATGAACAAACATAGAGTCAGTTCAGTTTCACAACTAATATTTAAAAATGCAAACAAATAGTTGTTTTCTTCATTACTTTAGTTAGTAGAGCTAGTAAAACAGTAATGCAACAAGGGAACCTAACTAATTTAGGAGTCAATTTTTATCCTGTTCATTCTGAATTTCTGTTATAGGTAGTTTAAAATAAAAACAAAAGATGCCTTGTTTACATTACTCAAGGCAGATCTTTATCTCTTTGATTGTGTAATGTGACAACCTCTTCACCCTATTTATATCATTCCTCTTTTCTGTCCCATCCCAGCTCAGAGGACAAGTCTCCTTCCCTGAGACCAAGTGGATACTTTTACCATAATTGGTTTATTTGTCTCATTTATTTATTTATATGATTTGCAAGAAAACCAAAATGAAAAATGGAGCTATTCATAAATTATAAAGATGGAAGGAGCATCCTTATATCACCAATCACCCCCAGAGCTGCATATCTTGCTTAGGCATCTAAGCCAACAGTTTAATATTCTTTCTGCGAAAAGATGGAGGGGGGATGTACCTCACATCTAGAGGATAAGGTGTTTCAATTGCAGAAATGGATCTCTTCCTAGATTTCTCAAGTTGAAATTCTTTAACCAACAGGATCCACAACATATTCTCCTTATCTGAATGACAAGATTGGATAATGTGATCAGAATGAAACTAATCCTCAGGTAACCTGGCCCTGTGCCATGAATGGCTTTAAAGATGATAACCATCATCTTTATTGGATCTGGAAGCAAACTGGCAGCCAATGTAGCTCTTGTAACAGGGGTGTTACAGGCACATCTAGGAATGCCCAGCAATGTTCGCGCTACCACATTTTGCACTAGTTGCAGCTTCTGGAAACGCTTCAAGAGTAGCCTATGTAGAACACATTATAATAATCCATTGTAGAGATGACCAGGATGTTGGTGACTGTAAGAAGGGCTTCTCGATTCAGGAACACAGCACTCTGCAGATGCAATAAGATCAGAGGAACACTTTCTCACTCTTACGGTCAAAAAGTAAACCTTAATAGGAGCTCTAATTTATGATTGATTAGATTCATATCAGGGATGAAATCAACTTACCTTTGCTATCAGTCCGCAAATGTGAATGCATGTGCCACCTCCACGCATGGGCAGAGCATCAAAAATGGGACATGATGATGTGTGGGTGGAGTCTCCCACTGCCACTGCTACCTATTTGCTGGAACTGGATAGAACCGGCTGAATTGCACCACTGATTCATAGCTTGTCTTTCACCAGTAGTGCTCTAGACATCTTTTTATCCTTTTTAACTCCCTAAACTCCTCTATAAACCAGAAGTGACGTGAAGAGATGATGTATAGGTACAATCCTACCCAGGACCTCGGCCTTATTCTTTTCCAGTTCCTTATTCCAGTGTTGCTGAAAAGAGTTGCAATTTTCACCAAATGACTATCAGGATGTGACTCCAAATCTATTTATTTGAAACTCATGCCACTGAATAAATATTTGTCACATCTAAGCCTTACATGTAGTTGATGATATTAGACAAATGGCAAAACATTTTTATTGTCTTCTACTTAAAAACAAAGCAAAGCAAAAATAAGTAAGAATGGAATTCCTAAGAATAAAGTTTCTGGATTCTCTATCCCCCCACCCACCCAACACTGCCTGGAAAAAAAAAAGAACTAGCATCTGATTAGCAATTCTTCATTGTGGGTTTTATTATGTTAAATTTGTAGAAGCAGATTAGTCTTGTTTTAAGCTGTTCCCTAAATAGCCTGGGAACTAAGAATTAAGCACAGATCCAGCCCATCCCCTCTAAACCAACCCACTCTTTTCCGACTCCAACACCTGTTGTTCAAAACACATCACACAATGGCCTTCATCATATCCCCCAGCAGATGTGAAAGATGCCCAGAGGTCTCTCAGATGTTTGTTTTCCTGGGTCACACAAGGGCACCAGGAAGGGGAGGAAAAATTATTCTGGAATTCCAAAGGTCACTGCTGGACAAAAATAGTGAAAATTGCCTACATGTTGAGAAAAACAAAGACTTTGAGTGATCTGGCAATCAGACAGCAAAGAATTATCTACTATGTTTGAAATAAAAATGTCAAATATGTAGGGGTAGTACACACACACACACACACACACACACACACACACACACACATACAGACATCGCCCGTACATCTTTCCCATTTTTATTTTATAGTGTGTGTGTGTGTGTTTGTGTGTGTGTGTGTATGCTCGTGCGCACGCATGCGCGTGTGTGTATGAGAATTGGTATGATCTAATTCATTTATCTTTTAATATTTGAACATTTAGGAAGCTATTGTTGGGATTTGTACTGTCTTCTAATGTTTAATGTGTGTATGAGTATGTGTAACAATGGTATAAAGGAGGAGGATGTTTCAGTGTTAAGATATTATATAAATAAAAGCATTTTGCTATTTTACTTCCCTGTAAAATACTTTAAAACATGATTTTCTGAATCCAACTAATTTTGTTTGCTCAGGGGAAAAAAATAACTTTAGTTAGAAAAACTCTTTTTTATATCATATGAGCAGACTTGGAAAACTGTGCTAAGCAGAAGGTAGGTTGATTAGGGACTACGTTTTAAATTTTTACTTACCGGTAATTTTTGACAGGCAATCTAAAGCAGAGTTTAGCATTCTACAGAATGATAAATTCAAAAGTGCAATTTTCTTTGCAGCAAAATATATTCCATAATAACTGTTAAGTATCACAGCAGCAACTACATGCATGTCCACCACTTAATGCTCTTGATTGGTTTATGGAACGTTTAAACAGAACTATCTGTGCTTGATAGCTGGGCCCATTTATTTCTGATTTAGCTGCAATATAGTTGAAATGCCAGTCAAAATATTACATTCCTTAAAATTTTCAGATTCTTCAGAGCTGTTGGATGGACCATTTTCTCATTTTCAGAAACTCTTTCTTGGCATGTCTCCTTCCTTAAGATACCATAGTATCAAGGAGAAAGATGGCTTGACAATACCTTATCCCCTTCTGATAGGAGCTACTCAGATTATTAAAGCAGATGATACAAGAAATATGGGTGGGGGTGGGGGCATTACTAGCAATATCTTTTCAGTTTCTTTTGCGTGGAGGAGGAGTAAGGGGATTTTGGCTACTCCAGGACCTGTGACATAGTGTGACAATTCATAACAAGGGAAGAATTAAATGGTGGTCATATTTTCACATTGAATGAAGTGAAACTATTTTACAGCACTATCTTCCAGGATTTGGGAATGAGGATTTTTGCCTGGGTGCCAGAGTCTTCGATTTGCCCAACTATTCTTTGATAGGATCTTTTCTAATGAATGCAGTATGACGCATTTAGTCAATTGCATGGTTGATGTCAGGCTCAGAAGTATAACTCTGGCTGTAGTTCAGAGCAAACATTTCCAAAATGACCATAAGTTCAGTAGCAGTCAATGGAGCAAAGTCTATAACTTGGCAAATATGGCTTGTCAAATCGTACAATTATCCACAGTAGTAATCTCACTTCATTTTTGAGCTTATTTTATAATCATGAGTGAGGTAGCTAGGTACATACATTGTTGCTAATGCTTATTTATATTTATATTATGTATTACATATATTATGTATTATATATTTATATTATGGGGAGCCAGATTGTTGGAGGCAATATGCTGACTCTGTAAACCTCTTAGAGAGAGCTGTAAAGCACTGTGAAGTGGTATATAAGCCTAAGTGCTATTGCTACTTACTGTTTTAATTACGTATTTCATTTTCTCAAGAATATGTCAAATATTCCCAAACGCAATGTGTGCTTATTTTAAAGATGGTCCCATTAATATTATTAAGCCCAGGGCAATTGCTGCAATATTCTCAGTAAGTTAACTTTATTGCTACTTTTTATAAAGAAACCTCCGGATATCATTTTTCCTCAGACCAAAATACAATAAATATTTTTTTTAGTAGCAGTCTTGTATGCCTCCGTTTGGATCCAATGGGGAAAGGAGAGATTAGTCTATTGATACAAAGGCATGGTGGGTGAACTGCAGTCATTTGGAATTATAACAAAAATAATTATAGTCAGATAAAAATGATACTTGTGGTCATTTTGAAAAACAAGAATCTGCCAAAGGCACCCCTGCCATTCATAGTTCCCTTCCTGCTGTGCAATGTTTTCAATGGGAAAACCAAGAGGTAGAAATGCCCAGGTCACAGTGGGTGTCTAGCATCAAAGCTTTAGCAAGGTGAGGTAGAAGCCCTGCAGCAGCTGACCAAGGCTGATAACAATCTGGGAGTATTTGAATGCAGAACAATTCTTTCTTTCTTTTTTTCTTTTTGCTTGTTCCACTTCATTTTCATTTCACACCTGGTTCTCCTGAACCAGATAAATTCACACTCTCCTTCCTCCTTGATATTTTCCCATCTCCCTGATTTAAATTATTTCTACCTGAGCCACTGACACTTCTGAGTGACAACAGACTTTCTTGCTACCTGAAATGACACACACACACACACACACACACACACACACGAAATGACACACACTTTCTCTCTCTCTTTCTCTCTCTCTCTCTCTCTCTCACACACACACACACACGTACAAACATATTCACAGATGTATACTTCTTTGTTTCTTTTTGCTGTTCTTATTGTCATTTTAATCAGATGCATGTAGCTTTTTTTAAAAAAAAACCTCTTATTTTAGGCAGCTTTCTTATGCCAGTCGAAGAGGAAATCTGGTAAAGGTAAGGCTGACCTAGAATAAATGATGAACCTTTTACATCAGACATCTTTTGTGCTCCGTGCACAAAAGCTCTGGATGTGGCCATTAAAGTGGAACCAACCCTTATTATGCCAATGTTTTTGTAAAGGGCAATTCCGAACTGCCTTCTCCTCCTGACACTTTGGGCTTTTGTTTGTAGTAGGTGAATGGTGGAGAGTGAAAAGGTGGATTCCTCCATGTCTGAGGTCACAACTATGTAGTTTCCATTCTTCTAGCTACCTTGCCTGCAGCAAGGGCTGTAAACTATAGGAAGGCATCACATTTACCTCAGTTAAAGGTTTGGCACAATAAACCAATAATTCCTTTTCCTCCTCCTCAGCAGTATATTGGTGGATCAATGTACGTCACCTACTGTAGTACCTTGCCCCCCCCTGTGCAATACATATGTATCTTCTCCAAACTTCCCACAAATCTGGATTGCTATAACTATGCTAATTGGGACATGAGGAGGAAGATGTATTTTGCACCCATTAAGTAGGGAACATCACATAATGCGTTTGGGTTTCATTTAGCATATCCCTTGAACTATAGTCACCCTTGTGGCTTGTAAAATATGGCTTATGTTTTAATAAGGTGTGTGACCACAGCCATTTGTGCTTTATTTTGAAAACTGAAATTCAGATTTCTCCTGAGATGCAAACAGCCTCCACCCTACTGGTGTGTTGAAGGGTCGTGAAGATCTTGCTCTTTGCCTAGGCTTTTGGCAAGGATAATTTGTGTCCCTTTCCTTCCTTTTCCTTGTTTTCATCCATGTTTGTTTTCTCTATGTTTACTTGCTTTGCCTCGTGCATGGAGGGGTCGTGCATGCATGCGCAGGTGGGTGGGGCACAGTTATAATTTTTGGAACTTTTAAAAAAATTTAAAATGCTTTTAACAATTTGTAATTTGTTCTGGGAATCACTGGGAGTAAGGCAGCATATAAATTTAATATGTTGTTGTTGTTGTTATTATTATATACTTTATTCATTAAACATGAAACTCAGCCAACTGAACATTCAAAAATGCATTACAAATACCAGTGACTGGTGCTAATGGTTGACATGCTTTGATGCCAGTGTCCTAGGTATCAACCAAGTACCTTCTTAAAATATAAGATGTTCTGAGTAGCAGTTTTTTGCAGTTCCACTGGTGTTATTGCAGGAAGCTGCAATTTGTTGATGTATCTTGTAAAATTCTTGGACATGGTGCCAAGTGCCCTGATGACAATGGGTATCACTGTTACATGCTTCATCCATAGCCGTGTAGTTTCGATGGCCAGGTCACAATATGTCATGATTTTTTTCTAGTTCTTTTTCTTCGACTCTGACATCTTCTTGAACAGCGATATCAATAAACTGTATACTTCGGCCCTCTACAACTGTGATATCTGGCGTGTTGAGCTCCAAATGACAATCCGTTTGTATTCAAAAGTCCTACAAGATCTTCAGCTTCTCATTTTCGATAACTTTTTCCACTTTATGTCCCCATGACTTTCTGAATACAGATAAATCATATTTTTTACATAATGACCAGTGGATTAATTTAGCAATTAATTTAGCTTTGTTATCAGTTTGTGCGATTTTGCTGCATTTGGTTTGCTGCATTTTCGACTTTGTTATTGCAAAGTCGGCAGTTTGGGTTGTCAGTGGATTTTTGTATCTTCACTTTCATGGCATTAGTTTGTAGTGCTTGTTCTTGAGCAGCAAGTATTAAACCTTCCATTTCTTTCTTGATAGTTCCCATCTTAAGTCATGACCATGTCAAGTTGTTATTACATTTTCCTTCAATGTTTTTCAAGTGCTGTCCATGCAAAGTTTTGATTTTCCATCTATTTAATCTGTCATCCAGCTGTTTTTCCTTATATTCTGCCTTTGTTTCTGTTTTTTTTATGCTGTTCTCCATTTTCACTGCCTACAACACTTTTTTTGTACTTTGGGTTTTTTTTAATTATTATTATTATTATTATTATTATTATTATTATTATTATTATTATTATTATTATTATTGGAGCACGATGGCTCAGTTGTTAAAGACACTGAGCTTATCAGCTGGACAGAGAGAGTTCAAGATCTGAGTGCTGCGATGGGCTGAACTCCTGTTCCTTCCTCAGCTCCTTCCATGTCAACTGTTTGAAATAATGCAAATTACTCCCATATAACACCACTCCTGCGCGAGCTGCACTGGCTGCCTGTGGTTTTTCGGGTGCATTTCAAGGTGTTGGTTACCATCTTCAAAGCACTTCATGGCAAGGGACCTAGTTACCTGCGGGATCGCATCTCACCTCATACATCCCTGCGACCAATCCGCTCCCACAGGGAGGGACTCCTCCGGGTGCCGTCCACCAAGCAGTGTCAATGGGCGGCGCCCAGGAGTAGAGCCTTCTCGGTGATGGGCCCAACCCTCTGGAATGACCTCCCCCCCCGATATCAGAACTACTACCGACCTCCGCTCCTTCCAACAGAAACTTAAGACCCACCTGTTCCAATTAGCTGGCTTAGCTGATTTATAGTCCCACTTTCAACCTCCTGGCAAACATCTTATTTTGGGGTAGTTTTTAAGGGTATTTTTTATTTTTTATTCAAATCTTAATCTATTATTATACAGTGCATATCCTACCTCCTCCGTCTATTTATCTATATATATCTATATTTTTGTATTCACATTGTTTTTAATATGACTGTACACCGCCCCGAGTCCTGTTTAGGAAAGGGTGCGGTCTATAAATTAAAGTATTATTATTATTATTATTATTATTATTATTATTATTATTATTATTATAATAATAATAAATGAAAGTACATTAATAAGTACCACTTTGGTGGAAGGCAACAGCCTTTGGTGTATAGCCATATTGGCCTGTGCTCATGGAAAGTATCTTTGGACAATGCTGAATCCCTCGGCCAAGAAACAGAGATGAGCACTAAGCCCTAGAGTTGGATGTTACTTGTCTTTACCTATTATTAAACAAGTTGTAATAAGGCAAAGGATTAGAATGAGCAATTAGTTATCCCTAACTTTTGGCTAGCAGTGTGTATTATGATAACAGTCATAGAAGTCATTGTACAATTGAGCTAAGTTACAACAGTATAGTTGTTACATATTAGTACAACTTGCAGTGTAATTTGAATTTTATGATAGCCATTGTGATGATTTAATTGCACAACATATTGAGGAAATCTATGCAGACTAATTTGGAATAGTACTTCCTAATTCTCTTGTTTTTGTTTTTTACAAGAGTTAACATCCTCTAGCTGCTAAGTAAAAATGTTCAAGGTAAAGATTCATAGATCTAGATATACAAATATGTAAAGTGAAATCTATTCACTGAAATCAATGGCCAAAGTCTTCTGACTTTCAACACCCAGTGGGTGTGATTCAGTTATACTATTCACCAGAGAGAATAGTATGATGCATAAATGCAATAAATTATTTTCCCATGCAGTTCAGGCAGGTACTTGCATCTAAGCAAATTTGAACCTAATTTTAAGTCTGCTGGAAACTTCATTCTGAGTTTTGGCACTAGATGAAAATATTGTATACCTTTTTATCTGAAGGAGAAAGAGAACTGTATAACAGGTGTTCTCAGGAAAAATGCAAATAACTGAGCCTAAGATCCTATTCACTTGCCCAGTTAAGCATGAATGTGGTTATATTTAGTGATATTTATTCCTGAATAGAAATGTATAGGATTGTATTGCTCCTATGGTAATCTTTCAGACATGGTTGGGACCCAACTTTTTTACATTACTATAAGAAAATCAATTAATGGGTGGGACGAAATTCCAAATTTACACCCAAACTGGAAACCTAAGGAGATACTTAGGATCGTGTGGATTTGCAATAAGAATGTTCCTCTGTATCACCGACATTCTCTGAGCATCTCCATGTAAAGGGACATCTGGTAAACCCAAATGGGGAAACTAAGCCTCTCAAATGTAAATGGCTGCTAAGCATACTCAGGTGGTTAGCCATCTCAATGCATGGGGTCAGAACACAGTAAGACTTTAATCACTGACATAAACACAGCTGGATAAGCCTATCTACATTTGGTACTCCAAATTTCTGATTCACTCTTTTCTTCAAGAAAATCCTTTTGAAGAGCCCAATTAACTCAGATGGAAACAGAAAATAATTGTTTCAGTGTTGGAAATTGAAATGACAGAAATTATCATTGTTCAGATTTGGTTGATGCATTTTTTGTCTCACTATATCCGTGCTCAAACAGGTTTTTCAGGATTTTTTAGCACAGCCAAAAAAAAAAAACCTGAAACACCACTTGAGCAGAAACAATAGTTTCAAAGAAATAAATGTTTTTCCCATGGACAGTGACATTCATGACACTTATTACTGTTAAACAATATTGCCAATTTTTACCTTTATTCTGAGCTCCCCAATTAAGTACAAGAAATATTCCATTGTCTTTCATTGGGGAAAAAATTTCACACCAGCAAAAAAGTATTTGTGTGAGAAGATAAAATATTTTAATGATGAAATCACACCATAGCTTAGGTCTACTTGTTAACAACAAAGTTACAGTACTGAATATTTGTATTTGAAAATAAATCCTAAATTTAACAAAGTCCATTTTCAAGTAAAATTATAAAAATGTAGTCTTAATTAAATTTGTCCCAGTGATTTTAAAAAAGATCATCAAGATAAACTGAAATTATTTATTAGGAAATGGGTATACGGTTAACATGAGGCTTCAATGAATGAAATATAACATTAATTTGGGTGGAAATGCATAATTTCGCCATAGGGAATGAAGAAAAGCTTCTAAATATAACATTCACAGTCAATGATTCTAAACAGAAATTCTGTCCTAAATCAACCGAATAAATAGGTAACAGTTCTGAAACTTTAGGGAGCAAAGAAAACAAGATACAATTTGTAGAAGAAGGGGAGAAAGAAAGCGCAGGGACGAGGAAAACCAAATAACTGTAGTGGAAAGTACATTAATGTCTTGTTTTTCTGCATTCCTTATCAATATAATATTTATGGCTTCAGATCTGTCATGACATTACTAACTTGTACAATGCAAATATTAATTGAAACACTTCTCTGCTGCTTTCAATTATATATCTGTTAGAGAAACAGTAAATGAAGATGTATATGATGGTACAGTACTTAAGACTGAGACCAATTTTCTATTTTGTTTTTGTGTCTCGTTGTTTTTTCTACCATTATTGTTGTTTTAAAATCTAGGTAATACGAGAGTTCTCTCGAGCAAAATGGAACATATTTCTGACTGCATATTTGTTTTTGCTTCATTGACACAACAGAAGAAAAATACCATATTGATTTCTGTTAAAAAATCAAGTAGAGTAACTGCAAAGGGTGTCCAGTTTCAGTGCAAATCTATAGTAATTGGAAGCTTCAGACAGACCCTAAGTGACCCTCATTTATTTTTGAACAGAAAATAGTTTTTGCCTAACTTGGACAGAAACCAGATGAACACTTGCAAGGTTATATGAAACAGCAATGCCCTTCTTAGAATAACTATGCGTTGGGAACAGGCTTGTTTGCCTATCTGTGATGTGAGCTTGATGGACTTCGTTATAGGTTTTGTACTTATCTTAAGCCTATTTAGAACATCAACACCATCAATCAAAGAAAAAAAAAGTATGTAACCAGCTGGATGAACCTTGGGTATTATGGAAAGCTATTTATCATCTGACCATCTCTGTCTCGCTTGCAACACTCCTTCAGTCCCAGACCAATTTGCCCTCTCTAGAAATATTCTCTGAATCAGGAAACACGTGGCTAATAAAAGCACAAAGGCTGATTGGTGGAGGTCAAGACTTGTTCTTAACCAAACAGGTGCACTACTTACTTATGTTAGCTCTATATTTTCTCCTGAATATTGCATTCATTCAAAAATAAATAAATAAGCAAACAAAATGAAATCTATTCTGAAACACAAATATGCCAAAATCTTAGGATAATAATCAGAGCCATCAAATATCCTTGCCTTATAACTAGGTTGCCCTTAAAAATATACACAATTCTGTAGCTCAAAAATATTTTAGAAACACAAAGGTTTACAGTGTTATAATGTTATGGGCAAACAACATTCAAAGCTTAGTCATTAAAAATAATAATCTTGTCTGTCATTAAACAATAATCTGTCTAGTAGTCTATAGCTTCCCTAGGCTCCCGCACATTTCTTAAATCCAGGGGAATACAAAATTTAGGGTTTCCCTCTATTTGGTGTTTTAGTGGCAGTCTTGCTGATAAATCTAAGACAAATTCTATCCCTGAAAAATTATTGAATAGTCTAGCTTTCCCCTGGAGAAATTTATTCACCCAATTTATCTATAGCTATATCTGTATTTATATCTGCATCTGCATCTATCCATATCTATGGTCTCTCTCTCTCTCCCCCCCTCCCTCTCTCTCTTTGCCATCATCGTTAGAATTATATGAGCTGAAGAATAAGGAAAAGGGAGTGCTGGCACCTCCTTTTTATCTTTTTCAAAGCTGAATAGCTGAATGACTTCCATCACCATTCTTAAACACTCAGGCATAAGGGGAATACTTGTTAATATGTATAAAACTGTCTTACGTGAATTGAGTTTAATCAAAACTTTGTAAACTTAATTATATAGTGTATTAATTTACAAAGCTTGGTTGTAAACTGGATTCATATTTGCCCTAAGCTCAAACTCAGATCAAGAATGGTTTAATGTGATGTGCAAGTTCAATCCTCGAGATAGAAACTTGATCCCACTAACATATCCGCTAAGCCCATTGACCATAGATTGCAATTCTCTACATTCTTAAGGAAGAGGACATTTCCCATCCCCCTAGCTTTATAGCTTGGAAATAATTAAACTTGGTCAGAATTAGTTCCTTTTGAAAAATAGCTTCCCATTTTAAGGAGCCAGGCTTAAATATAAGAATAATCCAATGCATTTCTAGGGATGCATTTCACTAGAGATATAAAAATTAAAATTCTGTGAAACCTAACAGAAGAACCATAATAGAATATATAAGAATTATATTTCCTCATTGCCCAAGCTTAATCATTGAATATTATGAAAAATACTTGAGTGATATTTGTTCTTTAAGAAAAATGTTAATTCTTACCAATGTCACATTATTATGGACATCTTTTTCCAACTCTCCTCCAGGGCTTTGAATAATGAATCAGAAAATTGTTCCCGTATGTTAGCCCTATGTCTGCACCTGTGTCATATACATGTCAAAAGCAGAGATATTTGGTAGGCAAGTCTCTCCATAGTTTGGGGACCAAGGCTTCTACCAGGAATTTCCAATATGCATGGCAGAATAGCCATTTTCCTGAATTGCATGTTTGTTCTATCTTTTGTTCTATTTTGTTCTAGGAGAATGAAAAAAGCAATCAATCAATATATCTCTAGTGATATCTTATGGTGTTTCTTGTAAAAAATCAGAGCAAATTATTTACCATCTTGTTCAAATCATTATTGGTCCTTTATGCATTAACTACAACATGGAATAGATAAGCTACTCTCTGGAAAATCACTTTTCTTAATTTATACCATGGGTAAGTACACTATGCCCCATGAATTGCACAGAGAGGAACATTCACTTTTCCGTCACCCAGCTGATAACTGAACGGTGGCAAGCAATCCCAACAATTCTGAATTATTTACTCTTTCCTAACAGCTAAAAGGAAATGGTTGATTTGTTAGGTGAGTGAAGCACAAGTATAATCTCACCCGATCAGGACTGTAGTCAAGATCATTAGAAGGGATGATATTAGAGTCTCTTCAAATACACAACTCTGACTGTATATGCATATAATGGTGATAGGTGCATGATAGTGAACTAGAGAGTATGTGTGGACCAGAAGAATAGGTGTGCAAGTAAAATAATTTTGTTAAATATTTTCAAGTGGAGTTTGCAACTGAGTTTGATTATTGCATTGAACAATTATTTGTAATCTGCTAATATGCTAATCCAAATTTAAACAAACCAGATTAATTTGTTCAATTTAGTGACTCTTTATTTACTTTACTGTGTAATCTCAGTAGACAAAAATATCATCACGTTGTGTTACATCTATCATTCTTACTTTCCAAGAGAAATCAAACTGTTATTTATTCAAGACCGGGGCCTCTCTCTCACTACATGTGTCCCAGAGCTGATTTATGAAGTTAGAAGTGGGAAGAACATTTTGCCACAGACTGTTTAAATTGCATCAGAAACAAATTATGTGGGTTTTTTTTTTGTTTCTTTCTTTTAATAAATGAATATAGTAGCAGAATGCTTAAAACAGTTCAGACTCAGTCTGTAGCATGGGTATATTCTATTTTATGTGGTTTAAACTATCTGGTACTGAGAAAGCAAAGAAATATGTCTAGGATCCTTGAAACAAGAAACATTTTATAGATGACTGAAATATACTGGAGGATGTACATTATCACCAAATTTCAAATTCAACAAATTACTTCTAAATGTTGGTTTTTGCTATAGCATGAAATTTAGTACTGACATAATCAGATGTGATTCCAAGGGAAACCCTTATGACATTTGAAAGATATATTAGTTAAATACTGCATCTTACAAGAATTTTGATTTCAGTTTAGGAACAGGAAATATTTAATATGAGCCGAGGTGGCGCAGTAGTAAGAGTGCAATACTGCAGGCTACTTCAGCTGACTGCTAGTCACAGTTCGACAGTTCAAATGTTACTGGCTCAAGGTTGACTCAGAGGTGGGTAAAATGAGGACCCAGATTATTGGAGGCAATAGGCTGACTCTGTAAACTGCTTAGAGAGAGCTGTAAAGCACTGTGAAGCTGTATATAAGTCTAAGTGCTATTGCTATGTATTGTATTCATCTTGAGCAGGTGGAGATAACAAAATGTGATTGATTATATTCTTGTACCTAATTTTGTATGTGTATACATTTATATTGCTCTCTTTGGCAATATTCAAACCATTTTAACCATACATTTGCTCACTGCCTTAAATTGTACTCCACTGTAATGTGGGACCATTGTTGTGCAATTGTTAAGATATTAGACTACAACTGGTCAGCCCCTCCTTCAGCACAAAGCTTAATAGATGCCCATAATTATAGGGCAAATGATAAAATGTATGGAATGACTTATCTATTTGCATCCAACATCAGTTTCTTCCTAGAGAGATATATTTCAATTTGATTTATTTGTACTTATTCATTTATGATTCCATGCTTAAATGGGTTTTGCATACCAGACACATAAATATACATAAATATATATATGAGTATACAAAGATAAAAATCACTTATGAACTAGTGACTGGTAAACAGGCGCAAGTACTACATTTAGTTTTGAAACTGAAATAAAATTTGGGAAAAAAAGGGGTTAGGAATATCAGTATAAACAATTCAATTTCCATTCTATTACTTTGGGATTCACTGTTAAAATTCAACTTTGAATGTCAGTAGCTCTGAAAAGCATCATAAACTTTGAAGCCTGACTGTGGATTTTGAAAGCAAGATAATTGCAGTGGCTTTTGCTTTCAGCTTCCAAGTAAAATGTATCCTTGCTAAATTGGAGATCCCAAGAGGCTTGCTTCTACCATCCCAACCTTGACCTTTCTTCTGACCCTGTTACTTCCTCTACATGGTTAACACATGCCAGCTCAGGTTAAAAATAGTATTATCATCAACAAAGTGATTTCACCACATTAGAAGACTCTGTGGTAGATCTATGGTCTTATTAAAAGACTTTCTGTTATTACCCATAACAAAAGATCATTTTTACAAAAATCACCACCTCCACTGTCTATGCTACACATCAATTTCTGCTTGTACTATTACAGCTTCTTTTATTCTTCCTTTATGCTTCAATTGTTCCATATCATATACATTTCATACAACGTAGTAAACCATGGCTTTTTTACTGGGCTTTAGGATGGTTTATTTAGTACATAGTTTCCAGGTTTTACGAAGGATGTTTCACAATAAACTGAGAATTAGCTATCTTTGAGGGTCCATAAGCTGCAACTCAAACCCCAACTATTCAGGTGCCTTCAGGATGCCAACCATGACAAAAGCAGAATTCTTTTTTCCAATATTTTTTTCTTCCTGAAAAATGTTAAGGTTTTTAAGGATTATTGTTATCTTTTCAACTTCAATGTTTAATACCCTTCCTTTTCTAATAACACAATTTCTCTTTGCTGAAATTCAGTAGTGAAATAATTCCTTTTTGAGATTTAGGGCTTGTAATGGAGGATAGTGGAGCATATATTCTCCCCTTCAGACCTCATAGCCTCCCCTTCAGATCTACCTTTATTTTCGAAAACATAGGAAGCAAGCAAAAATTTTGTCATTCAAAGGCGATCACTTTGTAATGGACTCTTCTTGATGTGCTGGGGTCAAGCACCCTAGAGAGTAAGAAAGATGATTTGATGAAATATGCAATAACTATTACCCAGGCCAATCTGATAAAAGTAGGTATAGCCTTCCTATAGATAATATCCTGGTCTGATCTACCTAATGGGGCTGACAACCGCTAACTTTCCCTTGATTGATTACATGTCATCAAGTCATTTTTGACTCCTACCACAGAGATAGGTTTTCTTGTGACAATCTACCCCTAATCTGTTCTTCCAGTAGTGTGCTCATCATTGTAATAGAGTCCATCCACCTTGCTGATTATTCTAGTTTACTCATTCCTTCCACTTTTCACAGCATTAGTGTCTTTTACAGACAGTTACGTCTTTGCATAATATGCCTGATTTTCCTTTCCCTGTAAAAAAGTTCTTATTTAATTGGCACAGAATTATACTATATACTACTATATGCTAATACTTGGTTTTAGTTTATTCCACTGCTGAATATTGTACCAGCATGTACCAAATTTAACTCATATTAGAAGACAACAAGCTCTCATTCGGCTATGGTCAAGGATGAAGAACAACAAAGTTCTCCCCATTCACCAAGATACTGTACATCACAAGACTGAAATCCTGTAGGCCACCATGGAAACAGCTACCTACCCAGTTTGATCCTGAGAATATCTGGGGAAAGGAATAGTTATCTTCTTGGGGTCTGATCTCTCTACCAAACCACCTATTTTTTAACAGCCTAATAAAATTGAACAGAATTAGATGTGATACTGGAAGAAGTACCTCTATTCTGTATCAGGAGAGATTGAAAGTCCCACCCCCCCTTATTGCAAAGGTGGTGATGATATGCAAACTATTAAACATATTGTGCAAGATTGCCCGTGACATGCATTCTCCGGTTCCTCAGAAGATCTGCATGAAGCAATGCCAGAGGCGATCGCCTGGATAACTGAATTGGACATCCACTTATGAGGTCACTGCAGTATCCCCAAGAAGTTTTGTATGTAACTACGTGAATTGTGTTATATATGTCCTTTTCTTTGACATGTTCTCATCATGCACTAATTAATAATACTTGCTGGATCATATAATAAACCTGCAGTGTTTTTCAAATAATTAGTCTGATTAATTTTGTTCTATTCTAACAGTAATCTAAATTAATTAGTTGGTACTAAATAGAGAATATTATTATTATTACTTTGTCCATATAGGTTATATTAAAAATGACAGAGTATAGAAAATAAAATATAAATGAATTGAATTATTTCAGTCCCTTCTTTTTGTTCAAATTTATGAAAACAGATATGTGTTAGCAAATTAAAAATATTGAGTTAAATCAATTTAGGGGCTTCTAGAAAATCATTTATTGAATTTATAAGCTGCCCGTGTTCCAAAGCACTGAAGTTGGCTTACAATTAAAAAGCCAGCTTATTAAAAGGAAATACAACAACAGAAAAGCGAAGTACAAAACCCAAACTTAAAGTTAAAACAAAGCAAAAGAAAAAAAAAGAAAAAAATGGGCTCCACAATTACCTTGTCCCCAAGGCCTGCTTAACTGATTAATTCATGCCTCTGTGTTTGACTTCATTTAATCACACAAAGAAGCAGTGAAATGAACTGTGAAAAGTAAAAGAAAAAAAACCCCAAGGAGATACATTCTTTTCCTTGGTTTACAAAAATACAATTAGTGAGTTTTACTGATTTTCTGGAGTTAGTCCATATGTATAGTAAATAAAAATAACTTCAATCAGTGGGAAGTTCACTCGTCCCTAGTGACATAAATGCTATATTGCATAATGATGTTGTAATTTCTTCTTTTTTCCAGCTCATTGATAAATTCAAGTTGCTTTAATTTAAAGCTGTCCATTATTGTGTCCTATATGCTGAACTATAATTCTAAGTAATCATAGCTATTAATTAGTACTACTGTTAATCTAACACATTTGTATAATACTGTACTGGAAAAAGCTCCTATATGTCACTAGCATCCATTCTGGATTACCAATGCAAAACTAAGCGTAAACAACCAGTCTGTACATTTCCAGCACTAGATTAAATATAGTACGAAGAAATCAACAAACTCTCATTTTATCCCAATCAGTTAGTTTTTTTTAACATTTGCCTTCATTACCATGTACAGTCAGAAACATTTCTACTCTGCAGTAAGACAAATTAATTATCTAATAGGTCTCTTCCATTTCATACCTTTACAGCTGATTATATGATTCATGCTAATTGTTCATGGGAAATCACTTTATGTCAGTAATTAAAGTCTCTCTCTCTCTCTCTCTCTCTCTCTCTCTCTCTCTCTCTCTCTCTCTCTCTCACACACACACACACACACACACACACACACACACACACACACTTTGAAAGCCTGCACATGCATTCTGTTCATAATTTCTTTTTGTTTCCAGGGGCATGTTTGAATTTCATGAATAAATTGACCATCTTTCCATAATCGAATCCACATGATAATATGAATTGGCACATGCTTTTAAAAACCTGTAGTCCAAAATGGAAAATTGGTGATTTCTCATTTCTCAATAATGGTTTGCAGTTGGTCAAAACTACTTTTATTGTTGCTATTTTTATTATATTTGTATTGGTTGGGAGAAAACATTTGATAATATTTTAGCACTTGACTTTTAATTGTTTAATATTTTCTTTTACTTTCTTTTTAAAGAATATTTTAAGAAAAGCTTTTTGGCCAACTAGAGGTTGGTCGTATCTCCAATATTTTTATCTTTATTTTCATTTGGATTTTAAACAGCCTTATTAGTACACATAATATTTAAAATGTAAATAGCTATTGCTCAGTTCTTTGTTTAGAAGTCTAAAATCTAATATAGAAAATGATTTCGGAGGAACATTTTTATTCAATCACTTCTCAATTAAGGTGTGTTTTATGACTAGCAAAATCCACTATGATAGCAATTTTGCAAATTTATGTATTTAATCACTTTCTATACCCACCCAACTCAACCAAGTGACTCTGGGTGACTCACAATTCTAAAACAATTAAAACATTTGAATGGGCATAAAAACAATAAAAGCAAAATAAATAAACAGCAATCATGATGATTAATCAACTAATAATAAAGCCAAGTAATGAGGCCCTTCATCCATTTTGAGTCCCAGGCCTAGATGCATAGCCAAATGTTTAAAACTTTGTGAAAAGCCAAAAGATTGGGACCATTCTAAACTATGAGGAAAGACTATGCCATAAGGCAGAGACTACAGCAGAAATGGCCCATCTTCTAGTTCCCACCAGTCAACATTAATTGGCTGACAGGATTTGCAGTTTACCCAATCTATTGGATTGGATTTCACAGGTGGAAACTCTTGGAAAAAGTTGATGACTCAGGTAATCCAGTCCCCAGCCATTAAAGGCTGGGGCTTTAAAGATGACAAGTAGCACCTTGAATTGCACCTGGAAATACACTGGTAGCCAGTGGAGTTCTGGGAATAGAGAACAAATCCGCAATAATTTTATGAAATGATTTACAATGTGCTCATTTTGAAGTATACTCAGTGCCCCTACCCCTTGTTGGAAGCTTCTATGTATTAGATATTCCCCCCTCCCCCTCCCTTTCCCCTCTTTAGAACTACAAAGATATATAGTCCTTTCAACCTCTTAACTAGAATGGACCTGGGGTGGGTTCTGGCCGCCATTGCTACCAGTTTGGTAGTAAAGAATTTTGCACACACGTGCTCACTTTGCTCACATTTCAACTTAAAACGATCTGCGTATGTGCACAACATTAAAAAAGGAATAAAAATTTCATTTTTAAATTAAGATTGTTCTGCGCGTGTACAGAACAGAAAATCAAGATGGCGCTGCTGATCATAGATCCAGTATGGTCACTTGTCTGCCGGAGTTACTACCTATTCAGCTGAACCAGACCGAATAGGTAGGAACTCACCTCTGGAATGGACTCATAATTATATGTAATGCTATTTATAATTGAATCCTAAACTGAAAATAACGAGAAAGCTGTGAACTTTAAACTCCCAAAATTTTAAAGTTCGATAGAACTTCTTTTAGAGATATTGTGTTTGGGACAGAAACATTTAAATGAATTTCTTTTTCATAATTCTTTATCTTATGTATAAGTCCAATTCTGTTTACTACTAACAGAGTTTTTTTTTCCTAATGTCCTATTGAAAATATCTTTTACATCCATTGCCATAGCAATCTAAGATATCTGGTTACCTGGTTAGCTTTTGAATGCCATAGCAATCTAAGATACCTGGTTACTGGCAGTCCTCAAGGTTACATATCTGGTAAGTGGTCATAGAACCATTTTTTTCAAAGTGGTCCCTTCCAGAAATAATGGCTTACAGAACCAGGTCCATAAGATAGCTAACCTTGGATGAGTAGCCAGTTCTTACAGAGTTCCTTACAGGTGTAATGAATGTTAAAGTCAAAGCACATTATATTTAATTCCTGCTGTAGCTTGTATGAAAGTGATGTCTTGAAGTATGCCTAAATGCACTATTTTTATTCTTCATACTGTATTTTAGTGTAAAGACAAAAGAGAGAGTGAGCAAGTGAGCACAAAAGATTCAGATAGTTATAACACCAGAATCTTTTAAAAAATGGCTGAAATTATTCTGTGGGAGGCAAGTATATGTCTACTGTCTTTTTCATATGACATTCATTTCTAATTGTTCAATCATATATAATTTTTAATTTTTAAAACTAAAAATATAAAGATGTTATCTATGTATAAAATCAATTAAAGCAAAAAAGGAGCATGATACAAAATGGAGAGAGATGGGGTACTTAAAAAAAACTTTTACTCTAAGATCATTTTGATGGCAGGAACTGTAATTGCCAGTTATTTCCCAGTTATATTTTTCTGATCTAAATTCAGAGAAGATTAAACTTCAAAACTGTACATTATGTACACTTGCATATCAGAAGAAGGGGATAAGCAGAGGAAAATCTGCCTAAATGACCTATTTATGTATTCTGCATAAAAAAGACCACTTTATTTATTTACTCAATTTGGCTTAGAAATTGCCCATGTCCCTCACAGAGAGACTTTGGGTGAAATGCAAGTAAAATATAAAAACTGTTTATAGAATTATATTAAAATGCTATCTACCCCTGTCTATAAAATTCAGAATTAGACAAGGGGAGGCCCCTGAGAGCGCTAAGGAACACCTTCTCTGTAAATCCAAAGCAGGATGACAGAGCCAGTCTTTAGATATTTCCAAAGGGCCATGAGAGTGTGGAATGCCTTGTCTCTGGGAGGAGAATACTCCAAAGAGCATGAGCAATGGCAAAGAGGCTCTGGACCCTGCCAGTCGAAGCTCTTTATCTAACAGGATTTGTAATGTATCCTCCCTGCCTAACCAGATGGGTTTATATAGTGGTGACAAGATGGTTCTGCACGGAATCGGACTCCATGCCATGTTTTAAAGATCTTAACCAGCAACAGAATTGGAGCTGGAAGCAAATAGGAACCCAATGCACTTTGTGCAGCAGAGCAGGGGTGGGCTTCAAAAATTTTATCAAGGTGTTCTCTGCTTGCTTGTTGGTTGGGCGTGGCCATGGTGGGTGTGGCCTAGTCAGCATCCTGCACCACAGGAGGGGTGTTTTTGACCTCCCTGGGGTCTGGAGGCTGTTCTCGAGCCTCCAGGAGGGCAAAAACGGCCTCCCCAGATTCTAGAGCCCATCTGGAGGCAGGAAACTGGTCCGAACTTATGGTACACCCATTTTTCACTCTCCCTGAGCCTCCGTGTGCACTCTGCACTTACTGTATTTTTCAGATTATAAAACGCACCTTTTTTCCTCAAAAAAGAGGCTGAAAATCTGGGTGTGTCTTAAACATCGAATACAGCATTTTATTGCCTCCCCAAGCCCCGCCCCTTCACCAAAATGGCCATGCATAGTCTTATGAAGGCTTGCAGAGAACTCTTGGGGGCTGGGGAGGGCAGAAATGAGCAAAAAATAGCAGCCCTCTATAAGCCTCCATAAGGCTATGCATGCATTTTTTTGGACAAAAAAGTCACGTTTTCACAAAAAAAGGGATGGTTTTTGCTCTTTTTTGCCCTCCCCACCCTCCCAGGAGCACTCTGCAAGTCCCCCCCCCCCCCAAGGCTATTCAGGCCTTTTATTTGAAAAAAACGGGCCCGTTTTCACAAAAAAGGGGCCATTTTGGGGAGGTTTGCAGAGTGCAAAAACTTTTTTTCCCCTTTGTAAAGCTCTTTAAATGATTGATGAGAATTACATTGATCAAGTGCTGTGCCAGCAGAAACAAGTCTTAGATGCTGCAGGTTGTCAGCGATTTCCTTCTCCAGCACATGGATAAATATACCTGGAAACATCTACCTATCTCTCTCTCTCTCTCTCTCTCTCTCTCTCTCTCTCTCTCTCTCTCTCTCTCTCTCTCCCTACCTACTGTATTTCTCTCTGTGTGTCTCTATCCCTCTATCTACCTACCTACCTACCTACCTACCTACTCTCTCTCTCCTTACCTACCTACTGTATTTCTCTCTCTCTCTTCCCCTCTATCTACCTACCTACTCTGTCTCTCTCCCTACCTACCTACTGTATTTCTCTCTCTATCTCTCTATCTACCTACTTACTTTTTTAAAAAATTGCCTCTTCAAAACCTTGGTGCGTCTTATACTCCAGTACGTCTTGTACTCCGAAAAATATGGTACCTGCATCCAAAATTGGCCAGGTGGGGAATCCTGGGAGGGGCCAGGTGGGTGGGGTGGGCCCAGGCAGGAGTGGTATTTTGGGGTTCTCCGAACTGCACAGAATCTTAGGTAGAGGTTCTCCCAAACCCCTGTGAACCCCCAGCTGCCCACCCCTGCAGCAGAAGTATTTTATATGCCATCCTTGTGGGGCATTCAAGATTGCTTATGTGGCTTGTGTGGCTGCATTATGTATCAGCTGAAGCTACTGGCTATTCTACAATGGTAACTCCATGTAGAGCTCATTGCAGTACTATGAACAGCAGATAATCAGGTATGAGTGACAAAGTAGGGAGCTCTTCTATCCAGAAAAGTATGCAACTGATGCATAAAATGAAGTTGAGCAGAACAATTACTGGCTACCTTATGTCAATTGTAAGTACACTTATATTTTGTCCTCTCTCTATAAGGTTGCAATATATTTTTCTTCTTTCTATGGTCTACCTTTTCTAATCATTGAACCCATACATCACAAGTTCATTTTTTCTTTTTTTTCCCAGCACACAATCCTCAAGAAAAAAGGGCCATTTTCAATCATTCACAACATATCGTATCATTTACCATTTAGATATTTTGCATTCACATACAAAAACACAAAGTATGATGTTTGCACATCGTCACATTAGAGGTATGTAGACTTTGCCCTGGATTTAGAAAAAATACTTTACAATAATCATATCTCACCAAGAGCCAGGGCAGTGGTGGGGAGCATGCATTTCTCTACAACCCATATGATATAAAAGATAGTGTTACACTTATTGTTGAAGACTATTAGGCAGAATTCTCTACAATATGAGGGAATCTTTAAAAATATTTCTCCCCTCCAATTTAGGGCAGTCTCGATTTGATTTCTACAACACTTTATCTGGAAATAGGTTTGGTGCCTGTCTTCATTTAGTTAATGAGAGCTTATCTGAAACGATTTAGCAATCTCGGTTTATCCTCTGGTGTCCTTGAGAGTAGGCTTGTCCCATCCCCAGGCTGCGATTTATGCAGTTTGATCTTCTTCTTTTGTGTCCTGCCCCTGCCAGTAGCAAAACACACAAGAGAATCTGGTAATTACAACAAGCTCTTTCAACGGCCACACCACAGCCAAAATTGGATTCTCTTTAAGATTGCCATGAATAAAGCTCCAAATTTGAATCTCCTAATATCATTCTCTCCAGATGTATTGGATTGCACCTGCTGGAAAATGGATGGGGGATGTGTAGTCCAACACATCTGGACAAAACCAAGTTGGTGAAAGCTGCTGTACAACAATACAATTCATTTCCATATAATTAGCTTTGAGAAAACCAGCAATGTGCATCTGCTGCTTTTTGAAAAAGAACACAATACAAAATTGTTGTTGCAGTTTGCCCATTCCTACAAAGTCTTCAGGGAAGATATAATTGGTTTCATTTCTCTAGGGAATTACAAACTCTGTGCCATCTGGGGTCTGGCTCTGGAAAATTGCAATTGTATTCACTAGCATACAGTCATTTCCCCCTACAAACTTTATACCCATAAGGGAAGGGTAAACAACTTATGACACTGCAGATGTTGGTAAACTACAACTCACATCAGTTTCAGCTAGCCAGTTTGAGTTTGATAACTGGAACTTACATATTGTCCATGTTGTGGTGTATTTGAAAGTACAAAATTACAGAACATGATATGAAAGATATAAGGCCAAGTCAAAAGTATTATTTAAATTACTTGAGATTTATTAGAACTAACATTATTATCTCTTGTGTATTTAATTATTTTTCATTTTGAAAAGTACATTTTAGAGGGACATTTTGAATGTATTCTTGAAATTATAGTATGGAGCCTCATAGTATCAGAACAGAGTTGTTGTGGTAAGCTATATCGAATTGCAGAATATATTTAAGTTTAAGTTGTATGTGTAGTTATTGTAAATGAATTAAAAGTTTTGCAATCATTGTTTTGTTGGATTTACAAATATAGATTTAAGATGAAGATTTGATTTCTTGGAATATTTGAATATGTCTTCTGGAATTTTTTTTAAAACTTTCCAATCTATCCTATAATGCTAGGATTTCCACACAAATTCATGCCGCATTTGCTACTGAATCAATGTACTGTATACATACGATATATATAAACACACATATATACACTTTAACACAGCATTTTCATATCTTTTTCTAAAAAGATAAAACTGTTTTTACTGTTAATGATCTTTGGAAGAGCAAATAATGTTTTCATATTTTTAGATAGAATTTTATCCAATGATCTTGTCTTTAAATTTAGTATACGGCTGACAAGATACATTAAAAAAGGGAGACACTTGCTTTAAAATCAAGAGCAAAGAAAGACTATTCTAATTATCTAAGACATGTGAAGTCAATTGTCCTTAATACTTTAAGAATGACAGATTACAAATGAATAGATATTAGGGCTTTCTGCTCTGTTGCTCACTGAAGAATTGATGAAGGACAAGCACTTGGATATTTCACCTTGTGTCTTAGAAGGGAAAGAAGGATGAAAGGATGATGATGGAAAAAGATACAGATTATCTCAGTTACATTCTTTCTTGACTCTATTAAGCAAAATGATTCTCCAAAAGGAATGTGATTTAAAATTTAAAAAATAGCAACAACCTTGACTCAACATTTAAGGTATTCAACTCTGTAATATGTGGCATAATTCTTAATAATTTTGCCCAAGTCCTGGAGAGCAATAGAATTTTCTATGAACATTGATGAAGAATGTTTGTTTTTTAATTATTTTTTCCTTTTTTATTTTCAAATAGGCATTTTCACTCTAGATTGACAATCCTATCCCTTTATCTAAAAGTAAAATCACAAAGGTTTAGTTTTTAATAGGTGCACAGAATTTTATCATGGATATATTTCCAGATCTTATGTGGCATAATCAGATATAAGGAGGACAAAGTACTCTTAATAAGAGAAAATGTAAGTAGACGCAACTTGTTTAGATTTTAGACTCATTCATATCAGGGTAGCTAAGTAAATTAGGTTAGGCTTTAGCTGTCAATCCACTTTCATCCCTTAAATCTTGGTGCCTAAAGTAGATCTTTGAGTGACTCAAAAGCTTGTGAAAATAAACAATTGGAACTGATCCAATAAAAGTTGTCAAGGATTATCCATTTCCAACATGAAGGCATTATTTGAATCATTATTGATTTTAACATATCTGAATTATACGCACTGCGCATATTATATATATTTTCACTTTCAATTATAAAACTAATATAGAAAGCATTTGTGGTGGAGTTTGAGTGAGTTCAAAGCAAGGAAAATATCTAAAACCCTGGCAAAAATAAATAATTAAAGTTAATATGCTAAAAACTAACCTAATTATAAGTGGCAGTAAAGCATACTATTTTTGTAAAGGCAATGAAAACACTAGCATTCAATTGCTTTATACTATTCTTCTCAAAGTAGCCAGTATTTATCTGTAAGATATGGTCCATAAGATTCATTCACAAGGAAAAAAAGGCAGATCAAAATACCCAGATACGGACATAGATAGACACAGAGGCATATTCATTCTATGTTTTCATTGGTGGAGGGGAATGGAATTGACATGTTTATGAATTAGAGATAAATTAGGTAAAATATTAAATGAAATTAAATTTGCTGTAATTATCAAGAAAAGCTACATAGTTAAAAATATTTTGAATCTTATTTGCATCTCCTAATATCAAATGGCTTATGTTTTCTAACTCAAGTACAGGTGATTTCCAAAATAATCATGTCGAGTCCTCAGCTCCTATCTATTCCAGGTATTTTATTTTTTCAAATTTGCATAGCCATCCATCTCAAACAAATGACTTTAGATATTGTTTAGAGCTAAAAAATAGTTAATAATTACTGATTTACTATTAATTTATTATATAAAACATTAAAAAAAATCAAAGAGACAGCTAAAAATGAACAAAAGTTGGGCATAATCTTTTGCCTACAACACATCACCAACACAAGAGCTACCAAGAATACTAGAAGCAAGAGATCTAAACATTTGAAAGAATAAAGCTTGACAAGTTGTTTCAGATAAATTCTGCTAAAGGACTCATGTCCTTGCTATTCATCATTATGTATGTTTAATTGAAGGTGGGGCTTGGATTTGGGAAGACTAGTGTTTTTCAAACATGGAAACTTTAAGATGTATGGACTTCAACTCCCAGAATTCCCCAGGCAGATAAAATAAACTGGTATAGATGGGGATATATCATCTGTCAATCAAAACAGAAAGAAAATGGTATCACTTAATTTTTTTCATTCCCCTCCAATTATCAAATAAGCTTTTTTTTTCACTTCCACAAGCATTCCACTGATAAAGAGGCAAGGTTTTTTTCTGTTCTGTTTTGAAATAATTTCTTTTTTAATAGTAAGTAGGCACTATTCTAACAAAAGAACAAAAAGCCAGATTTTTTGTTGCATACATTTGTCTTTTGCATGGTTGCTTGAATCTTGTTTGTACTTATGTCAGTTAAACCATCAAATGGTTTGTACTAAGCATGTCTAATAGCAATAAAAATACTTGGAAACACAATCAACCATTATTGTTGGATCTTATTTTTTATTTCTGACAACTTCACGGATTGTCTTTTTTTCTTCTCACTCTACTTGTCTTAAAAATAGTCATGATAAATAACAAGCAGTAACAATATATTGGTGTATTGTTGGTTTACTATCTATAATCAACTGTAGAAGTCAAAAAGCCAACCAGGCAATAGAAGCTGGAGGTTTCCTTTGATAAGGGCTGAGGAATCCTCAAAAGATTGATATGATGACCTATAGCTTTATTCAGACTCCTAATGTCTTGCATTGTGATAACTATTATCAAAAAAGGAATAAAAGTGCAAAGCATGTTTTCAGTATTATATTTGCTATGAAGAGTGTGTGTACCCGTGTCTATCTAAAGTGTACACATGTGTGCTCTTTAAGAGCAATTAGCAAAACTTTTTTGAAGACAGTCCTGGTCAGCTGTGTTTTCTTTCTTGGTTGGTGGGAATAAAAGATTTGTGTTTATCTCTTGGAAAATCAGGGCTGCCTCATTCTCATTAAATCTGCTGCAGGCTCACCTGTGTAGCTTTGCAGCCGCCTTGGGGAAAATCTCAGCAGGGGTTAACTTCTTAAGGGGGAACAAAGAAGAGGTAAGAGCTGATCTTTAATTGGTATAAAGGGAAATCCTTTTTTTTTTCTTTTATGGAAATGACTCAGGGAGAGAAAGAGAAAAGCCAACAAGTAATCTTAAAAGTCTTAAAATAATATTAAATCTACTTGTCTGGACCTTTTCAGAGCAGTTGAGGTGTTAAGGAATATGAAGTTATCAAGAAAGGTAATTATTCTACACAGAATAGGCCGTATGATGGAGGTTATCATATCGAACATTATTTTGCTTTTTCCTCCAGAATCAATACCCGTGTATTGATTTGAGTGGAACAATATATTAAACATGCAACCATTTTTTAAAAAAAAAAATCACAATTCTTATTCAGAACTCTCATGGAAATAAGCACAGTGAAACAATTCTTTTTTCTTGTTAACCGTGTTAAATGAATTTGATCAGAAAGGCATATCCAGAAATTCATACCCAAAAATTAAATTTTAGCCATTTAACATCAGAGTATGACAATATTTACATCTGAATAAAATATGCAAATAAACCTATGATTTGGGGATAAATATGTGTAGGGCAATGACATGATTTTTTTCCCTAAGAAATAGCAAAGTCATGAGCAAATATCTGTGTCTATTGCATCAAATGTCCACAAATCTATTGCTCAGTTGTCTTCATTCACTGGAGTTGCTCTTGTGGTCCCTGTGATGATAGTATTTTCCAAAATATTATCTAATGTTCTTTATTGCAATGTGTATAGAGTATTTTTTAATATTATGCATAAATGAAATGTGTGCAGAGTACAACTATTGCTGTTTTCATTCTATGGATACCATATAGGTTTTGTTAAGAAAGAAAGATATCTTCGTGAATCCTTGGGAGAAAGAAGAGATTGGGGCAATCTTTTTTTTTTTAGAAAATATTTTCATACTATTATCATTAAACTTACCAATGTCTCTTGAGGTTTGCATTCATAGGGAATAAATTCTGCTAGTCTGAAATAAAGTACTTGTGGGCCGAGCATTAATGGCATCATTAAACATATTCCTCACTTTAACCAAAAGGTTTTATTCAGCTTTTCAAAAACTGAATTGTGGCTTTACTTTATTAGTAATAATGAGCTACTGTATGACTCTTAAATATACCACTGCACAGATAGTTTAAACAAAATACATAAACAGAATGAACTGTAGGGGCTGCAGATCTGAAGATGAAATAAGCACTAATGGAAGAGACAAGAAATGTGAAAAAACCTATTTCCTTGCAAGCATCTAAATCTATATTAGAGTGTTTTTTTTCACATATCTGAAAGGTTGTTACAATATTCTATAGATTTGGGCAACCTCTGTGTGACAGTTGCGAAGATTACATAATTAAAATTCACCATGCCATTATGCCAATTTGTCTTTTTTAAAACTTTCCACAGTTTAAAGAATATGAGAAATATTTAACAATTAAAAACCTGCAGCTTTAAATTCTATTCATTGCTATAATTTAACAGTGTCCCACTGTGTATTTAATTCCATGCTTGCAATTTATAAATAAATCCTTTCTGAATTAAATGAACCTGTAGCTTTTGCAAAAGTTGATAATTGAAATAGTGTAAATAAACACTGATTTACACTGGGAAGAAGTCTGAAGGTGTATTTATTGAATTTCAGAAATGAAAATTCAATTATAAAAAAAACAGTTAATAAATTTACTTACATACTTCTTGTTTGTATCTTGACAGAGGAGTTGGCTGATAGAGAACTGAAGAAAGATGTTTAATTTTTTACTGAATATTTATTTTAATTGAAATTGCTAAGAATTCATAGGCATTCATAAAAATATGTTGAATTACCTTCACTGTAATAATATAAAGCATGTTTACCATATTGTGTTTTGAAACCAAGAGCAAGCATGCCCTTTCTCCTGTTGCATGTAACTATAGAACAAGGATTGTTCAAATTTTTATGTACTTATTTATTTTACATTATTCGATCTTGTAATATTAAGTCTACCCGCTACTCAGGCAGTAAACCCTATACCATTTCAGACAAAGAGTTGTCCAATCTCTTCCTAAAACTTCCAGTGTTGGATCATTCACAAGCTCTGGAAGCAAGTTGTTCCACCAATTAATTGTTGTAACTGTCAGGAAATTTCTCCTTATAAATTTATTTGTTTTTATTATATACATATTTTAACTTTTGTGATTTTAAGCCACCAAGAGTTACATTGTGGTAAGGTGGACAGGAAAGAAAGAAAGAAAGAAAGAAAGAAAGAAAGAAAGAAAGAAAGAAAGAAAGAAGGAAGGAAGGAAGGAAGGAAGGAAGGAAGGAAGGAAGGAAGGAAGGCAGGCAGGCAGGCAGGCAGGCAGGCAGGCAGGCAGGCAGGCAGGCAGGCAGGCAGGCAGGCAGGCAGGAAGGAAGGAAGGAAGGAAGGAAGGAAGGAAGGAAGGAAGGAAAATAGAAAGAAAAATCAAAATAAATGAATAAATCTTTCTTCTTCCAGGAATTTCCTCTTGTCATCTTCCAATTCTAACTCTAGCTTATAACACATGCTTAGTTCATTCATTTGATCTTCTTTAAACATATGCAAGATTTCTTCCTGGCCAATGCTAATTCTATTTTGATAACCAACAATTCACATGGAGAATAAACATAACCTTATGCTGGCTTTGTGAGCATCTCCTGACCAGGAAATATCATTTAGATATTAGACAAGATATCATTTAATATTACTTTGCTCCAATCCTGTCTGTCCTTTTTTTATTCATCCATGAAGATATCTTTCTATTTTGTTATTTTTCCCAGCAAGTGCATTTTTTGGTTCAGTTTCTGCTAAACAGTTATCTTTTTGAAATTTGTTTATATGATCGGTCACTATTATTTCTAATATTAAAAAATTCCATAGTATAAGAAATTTTGGAATTATAAGCTGTCTTCAATTTACAGCACCTTGTGCTTTGCACCAGTTAACTTTTATGTACATTAGCTATCAAGTACACACTTAAACATGATGAACTATTATCTGCACCTACAGAAAAGTGTTGGCTGGCTTTACATTCTTTATACATCAAATCATATGTCATGCCCTGTGTGAACCATGAATTCATAGTAATCTAGTTAAAATACACAACAGATATTTCAAAATTGCTGTATTTCCAAATGTCATTATACAATAAAATATTAGGTGTTTTATCTTTTAGATTAGAAGTGAGGTTCTGTTTGATAATCTTTAGCTATTAGTTAAAACTGATCTTGACTTTCCTGGGCTGGACTGATTTTATATATTCCTGCCAATCTTCCTGCAGTTACCTTTTGGAAACTAGCTCCAGTTGTATGGCTTCTCTACAGGGTCCATCTTGGCACTAGGGTTGGTGTACACCAAAGTCAATATTAAAGATAACAGATATGGACCATAATTGGATGTATCACCAGGTTACTTTAATTTAGATGGAACCAGTAGTTCTATATAAACCAGTAAATTATTTGTTCAATATAAGAATTTCCAAATATAGAAAAGCCTTCATGCTGACAAGAATTGCTGTTAGCTGCAGCAGTTCTATTTGGGAACTATTGAAAAATTCCATATTATAAAAAAAGTTTGCTCTTGCAACTTACAAGGTTGAATCAATAGAACATGACCTCCTAAGCACTGTAAAGATGTATGATATCTCCTTGTTCCAAATTTTATAGTGCTACCAAGAATTATTTGTTTGTTGGAGATGGCCAAATTCTGTGAATTAGCCTGTATGATAGTGATGAAAAATGAATCACAGCCTCTTGATTAGAACAAAGTATTTTCCTTGCTCCTTTTAATTGTGAGCTTAGATCAGGGATGTCATACTCAATGCCCATGGACCAGATCTGGTCTGCTGGGTGCTTAGATCTGGTCCACGGGGCTGCCCTAGAAACAGCAAAGGATCGGCCTACAGTGTCTCTGCCAGTGAAAGCGGAGCTCAAGAGGGCTGTGCATGGCCTTTCTGGACTCCGTTTTCAGCTGCGATGGCCTCCTGCCGCCCACTGTCAGCAAAAACAGAGCTCAGGGGCCTGCAACCCCTCAAGCTCGGTTTTCGCTGGCAGAGGGTGCAGGAGGCTGTCACAACTGAAAACAGAGCTCTGTAGCCTGTTTTCACTGGCAGAGTGCTCAGCCACCACAGACGCCCCCAACATGAGTGATGTCAAGCTGGCCACGCCCACCCAGGCCATACCCCCACATCCCCAAGATCAAACATAATCATGATGCAGCCCTCAATGAAATTGAATTTGACACTCCTGGCTTAGATGAATTAATTTTGTCATTTTGCAGCATTTTATGCTAATTTAAATTATCTTTTTATTTGTTTAATTTGGTTATTGGTCAAAATAAAGTGATACCATATAATGACACTGTGTGTCTTCACGGCATGGAGTTTTTAAGCTGAATATTTAGAATTTGTATTTCTAAAAATAGAGAACATTTCCTTGCTTCTTTTTCCTAGCAAGCTTCGGATTATTCCTTTTTGCCACTAACATTATTCTATGCCTGGTAAGAATCAATCAACATATTTGATAGCTTTCTATCATTGTAAAAAAAAAACCCACTGAAGATGGAATAAACATGGGATAAACAACTCTAAAATCAGGCATATTTTTTCTCCTTCTCCTGCCCCCAAACATTTTTCTTCATCAACTTCCTTGATAAAGAACTTTTGCAATTCAGAATCTGAGATCTGTGATATGATGAACAGAGATGAACGAAATGCCAAGAAGTGCAAATGATAGGCAGTATTGCAATCTGATTATTCCCAGAATGGGAATCATTTGTTTACTAATTAAAATTAGTTTATTGATTTTAGATGCTCATAATTTCCCCTTCAATCCAAGACACATAACTCCTGCCATTACAATGGAACTTACTTTGGGATAGACATCATCTTTTACCAAAACAGATGAGGTACACAGGAAAGCAAAAAACAGATCTATTCTTTTTAAAGTTTAATACTATGTTTTTAATGGTGTATACAACTAATGACAAGAAATTGTGTTGTATAATGATATGTTTTGCAAGAGTGGCACTGTTAGATTTGATAATGGATAGGCACACACAGGCTTAACGGTGACAACAGCTCTTTATTAAGTATAACAAGTGAGAACAATCCAGCGAAGGCTGAGTCTGACAGCAGCCCTTTTATAGGGAGCTGTCAGACCCTTCTACCAATAAGTTTAAACCTCTGTTCCTGCCGGAACAGAGGACCTTGGTGGAAACCACTGTAGTTAGAACAAGTATCTAACACCTCTCCCCTCTTGGATGGAACAATCCTACTTGTTACGTGACTACTGAACTGCGCAGGTCAGGCTTTTTGGTAGCTCTGCCTGACCTGCGCAGTTCAGTAGGAGGGGTTTCCTTGGGCAGGTTGGGCAGGTCTGTTTGCTATGCAGCTCCACTTGATGGAAGCTCCTGGAACCTTTCACAGGCTGCGGCTGGAGCTCCTAGAGCTGGTTCACTCGGAGCTCACTGCGGGCCTGCAACATAACCAGATAAGTTTCTCGGTACCCTCGGGCTTGAGCTGGCCATGGAAGGAGTGAGTGTTTGCTCTGTTTGGGTAGGGCTTTGGCTAACTCATGCAGGAGTTACCTCTGGTTGTCTAAGAGTGGAGTTGGAAGGCGGCCACAGAGTTGGTCAATATGCTTCTCCAATTCCTACCATCCTCGAGCTCTAGGAGGTAAGAGCGAGGGTCGGTGATGCCTCTCACTGTGGCAGGAATCCACAGAGTTCCCCCTGTGTAGTTGTGGGCATATACCGAATCCCCTACGCTAAAAAGTCCAAATCTTGCTTGTGGAGTCTGGAGGCGATGAGGCAGAATAATTGGGGTGTAGCCGGTCTAAGTGGGACCTTAGCAGGCGACCCATGAGAAGCTCGGAGGGGCTTCTCCCTGAAGTGGCACTGGGTGTGATGTGCTGAATTAGCAAATAGTGGTCAACCCATGTTTGCCAATCTCTCGAGCCCATCCTAGAGAGGGCCTTTTTTGCAGATCTCACCATTCTCTCTGGCTGACCATTGGAGGCCAGATGGAATAGCGCGACCAGTGCATGCCTGATTCCCTGAGCTGATGGGAAGGTCTCAAATTGCATGGCCGTGAATTGGGGCCCATTGTCAGAGACCAAGACATCGAGCAGGCGGTGCATGGAGAAAAGTATCTGTAGCACCTTGATGACTGCTTCTGCCGTAGTGGAGGTCATCAGGACTACCTCTAACCATTTCGAGTAGGCGTCCACAACTACAAGAAATGTCTGGCTGTGAATTGGGCCAGCAAAGTCAATGTGCACCCTAGACCAGGGTGCTTGAGGTTGTTCCCACTCCTTAGCGGGCGCCTCTAGGGGAGCTGGTCTGGACTCCTGGCACGGTGTGCAGGTAGCCACCCATTCTTCGATCTCCCTGTCCATGTTAGGCCACCACACGTAACTCCTAGCCAAAGACTTCATCCTGACGATTCCAGGATGCCCTACATGTAAAGCCTCTAATACTGCAATGTGCAGTTTGGGTCGAACAATGACCCGGTCCCCCCACAGTAAACAGTCATTTACAACCGATACCTCATCGCGTTTGGCAAAATACATTTTGAAATCAGCCCCAACAGGCACCTTGGGCCACCCCCTCCACACCCAGTTCAAAATTTGTTTGATGGTGGAGTCCTTTGCAGAGTGACAGGCAATGTCACTGGATGAGACAGGCCCAGTCTCAAGGCAGTCAATGAGGAGGACTGGGGTCTCGGGGATAGGATCAGCGAGAAGTAGCGGGTAGCGGGCAGCAGCTTAGAGCATCAGCGTGCCCCAAAGTGGAGCCTGGTCGGTGGATGAGACAGTTGGAGTAGAGAGCTAGGAAGATGGTCCGTCTTGTCTTGTGAGATGATAATGACACTGGAGTAGGTCGGTCCCCAGCCAGTAAGCCCAACAACGGGTTATGGTCCGTAACCAGTTCGAAGACATGGCCATATAGATACTCATGGAACCTCTTTATTCCGGCCACTGCAGCCAAAGCCTCATGGTCCAGCTGGCTGCAGACAAGGTCCTGGAGTAAAATGCAATAGTGGCTTCAGTTCCGTTGGGCATGCAGTGGTTGAGGACAGCGCCGAAGCCGAATGGGAAGCGTCGCAGGTCAGCACCAATGGCAGGCTCTGGCTGTATTGTACCAGAAAGGAGTCCGCCAACAGTAGTCGTTTTACCGTGGCAAATGTGGCAGCCTCGGCTCTGCCCCAGGACCACTTCGGGTTCTTAGCCAGGAGTCGGTGTAATGGCTCAGCAACGGTGGCTTTCTGTTTAAGAAAGACACTGTAGAAATTAAGGAGCCTAAGGAACTCCTGCAACTCGGTTTGATTGCGAGGTGTGGGAATGTCCTGAATTGCTTCAGGTACCCTAAGAATTCAACCATTGGCACGTTAATTTGGCATTTCTGTTTTTTGAGACGGAGGCCTTTGTCTCCAATTCGAGCCAAAACTGTTTGTACAGTTTGAAAAGTTGTGCCTCATTTGCAGCTGATACCAAGATGTCATCGAAATACGGGACGACTCCTGGAATCTCCTTAAAAAGCCATTCCATGACGCTTTGGAACAGTCCAGGGGCGATACTAATGCAGAATTGCAGGTGATGACATTTGAATGCATTCCTGTGCATCACAATGGTTTGGGCCTCCGCCGTAACACCATCTACAGGCAATTGTTGATATGCCTGTGCTATGTCCAATTTTGCGAAAAAATTTCCAGGGCCTAATGAATGAAGGAGGTGCTGTACAATGGGTACAGGGTAGGTGCTTTTTTTTTTTAGCACTTTATATATTGTGCACATTTAGTCTGCACAGATGCGGACAGACCCATCAAATTTGACAGGTGTCACTATAGGGGTCTCCCAGCATGTGTACTTGATTGGCTCAATTCCCTGGCCTACAAGCTTGTCAAGTTCCATGTCAATTTTGGGACGGAGAGCAAAAGGTACTCTCCCGGGTTTTAGCCTTATTGAGGCTATGTTGGGGTCCAAACTAAAGGAAATTGGAGTCCCCACATACTTAACCAGACCGGTGCCGAAGACGTCCTCGAACTCCTTAAAGATGGCTTCAGCGCCATCGTCTTTCAAGGTGTTGATACCGGTCACTTCTAGGCCCAGGGCTTGCAACCAATCTAGCCCTAGGAGGCTCTGCAGGTTGCCGTTGACCATTGTCACTGGGAGTTTTCCGCTGAACTGCTTGAACTTCACCTGGAAGGTGCCTTGGCCCACAATGGGGACCCGGTTTCCCTGATAATCTCGTATGCAGATGTCAGGGGCGCGAAGATGCTGCTTCTTTAGGCTAGGGATAGCCTGCTTTAGAGTAAACCAGGGCATGATTGTCAGTGATGACCTGATCTTGATCTCCATCTCACATGGAGAGTCCTTGATGAGGACTGTGACCTTCAGCTTTTTTGGCCACCTGGTGTGGACTTGGCCGATTGACATATGGTAGGTGACTCTAATGTTGCCCTCTGAGCACCAGTGGCTTCTGCCAGGCCCCTTGGTTGGGCCTTTGTTGGTGGTTTGGTGTGCTTCTAGGCTGCCAGGTAGTGGCAGGGAATTAGCTCCTTGGTGATGTGCCCCTTTCACTCACAGCGCTGACAGTTTGCATCGCAGAAATGGCAAGCCAATCTGGCATGGTCTCCTCTGCAGCTAGTGCAAGGCGGGAGATGCGGTTTGAATTTGTGCGCAGACTGGGCACAGCTACTACGCATGTGGCAGCTGTCATCTTCCTCGTCCTCTTGACCTCTCAGGCTCTGCAGCCTCGCGATGTACGCGTGTACTCTTTCGTCCGTCTTGTGCAGCTCTTTGGCGCTGCAGAGTCTCGGTAGTTTTGACAGCTGATTTGGATGCCCTGACTTCGTCCAAGGTGATCTGCAGAGTGACGTTAGATTTAGAGAGTAACCTCCTCTGTAGGTTAATCTCCCACACGCTGCAAATTATGTGGTCCAGAATCAGCTTGTCCAAGTCTCAGAATTCACAGTACGCTTTGGCCTTGCGAAGCGCCACAACATACTCATTAATCTAATCGCCCTCTTTTTGGTTCCTGATGTTAAACTCATGCCGGTGAACATGCTTGGATGGCTTGGGGGCATAGGGGTCCTCAGCGTCTGCTGGAGCATGGACCAGGTGACTGATTGCAGTGGGGTCAGCTCAGAGAGGTCTTTTGCTGTCTCAAACACTTCCACAGTATCCGAGGAACATGTTCTTCTTGCGCCCTTAAGAAAGGTCCATGAGGTTATTTACCTCGAGGAAGCAGTCAAATCGTAGCATGTATGTGTCCCAGTGCTCGGTGACTGGGTCATATGGAGTTGGTGGGGCGTGCATGGCCATTTTGTGTTCAGAGGGTATTTTGAGTTTGCCGCTCAAAAATGACTGCTCGAAGCCGCGCTAAGCTCCGGGCTGGATGTACTTGCTGGATTGTTACACTCTTTTTGGTTTGCCTAGTTGCCTTCCAATCCCACCCTCGTCGCCAGTGTTAGATTGGGTAATGGATAGGCACACACAGGCTTAATGGTAACAACAGCTCTTTATTAAGTACAACAAGTGAGGACAATCCAGCAAAGGTTGAGTCTGACAGCAGCCCTTTTATAGGACCAATAGGATTAAATCTCTGTTCCCGCCGGAACAGAGGACCTTGGTGGAAACCACTGTAGTTAGAACAAGTATCTAACAGGCACCAATTGTGAAAGTATGGGTCACAATAACAATAGTGTCCAGGTGGTATACTGCAATCCCTACACAAAACAAGTTATTCTTGGTAGTTGCTATTAATAGATTTGCCTACAACAGCTTTTAAAAAGGAAGAGCCCATACATAATTTTACTTGCAAAACTATACAGTATGTACCCAAGAGTTAAGGAGAAGGAAGCAAGTCTGCTTTATATGACAAATGTAAAACTATGTTTCTAATTAATTTGAATCAGTGGTTGATAATAGTTGCTCAGACTGACATAAATGAGGTGTGCTAGCAATCGCTTTTCTGTGCTTTGTCCAAGAATAAATGCAAATGGGAGAACTAACACAATGCAGACTCCTTAAAAATAAGTGTATTTCCAAACTGTACCTCTTCCCTCTTCCTTATTGCAACACTACATAAATGTTAAAATCCTCTAATATGAGTGTGCTTTCCAAAGCATAAACATAATTTTGAAAAAAAAATATTTCAGATAGCTTACATGTATATAAGAAAATGAACACTAAAGTTCTTTTTTCATAAACTTATTTGCACAGTGGTGCATGCTCATTTCGGGCTTGGCAAAAGGACAAGGAAGATTTTTTTAAATAAAAAAAAAGTATTAGCATTCCTGGTTTTCATTTCTGGGAATATAGACATTAAAATGTTTAATATGAATCCTGTCTCTATAGAATGTAGAAATGTCTCCAGCCAGGTCTGGACTGGTAATAAGAGCTAAATATGGCTGTATTTCATTTCATTCTTGCTGATAGCATTTATCAGCAAAATCTGGATAAAAACCTCCCGAAATATGCAACTTAAGACTGATCATAACTGAGCTGCTGAGAAGGAAAGTGAGAGGATTATCTGAGGCCTAGAAGCACAAATCTAAGGTTGTATTGTCACTCTAAGCTATAGGCCTCTTGGCAAAGCGTAGTGTAAGCTCTTAGCCGACAGTCCTTTTGACAACTGACAGACAAAAATATGAAACTTAAATTCTTCTTGACAGATAACTTGGTTGAATGAAAGGACCAATACAGCACCCTTACAGGATGGTGGCAGAGGAGGGAGAAAATCTCAGATTTTTTTTTTACTATTTTTTAAAAACCTTATTCCTGAACAATCTATAGTTGGTTTGCTACTATTCATAAATAACCAATTTAGAAATGTTTAAATGAAATTGTTTTGCTACTCCCCTCCCCCGTCCCTTGCTTTTCTGCAATCAAGAAACAGGTTGAATGTTAAGAATAACTAATTAAATAGTATATAAAAGCAGGAAAGTAGTTTTCCTCTGGAAAATAAATAATGATTGATAGGTTTCTTAGAAGGAATGGAAGGAGTGGGTCAAATCAGAACTGGTATGCTGTAATTATAAACTACCTATTGATTTGCTCTTAACTATTTCTCATGCTTGGTGATTGGCTTTAATTTTTGCCTGTATTTTAGAAGTTGCTATCAGTAACAGTTGTTCAGCTCTGTTAAAGCTTTTTTATTCTCTTTCCCTACAAGGGATGTAATGGAACAATGGGTGGAAACTAATCAAGGAGAGAAGCAACTTAGAACTGAGGAGAAATTTCCTGACAGTTAGAACAATTAATCAGTGGAACAGCTTGCCTCCAGAAGTTGTGAATGCCCCAACACTGGAAGTCTTTAAGAAGATGTTGGATAGCCATTTGCCTGAAACGGTATAGGGTTTCCTGCCTAGGCAGGGGGTTGGACTAGAAGACCTCCAAGGTCCCTTCCAACTCTACTATTGTATTGTATTGTATTGTATTGAACATTTAATAAAATGAGTCATAATGAGCCCATAAAAAAAAATTGGGTCCATGGTTTGGGGTCGGCAGTTTTTGTAACTGTGCAAAGGTGTTTTTTTTAAAAAAAAACAGCCCACCATCATCTTAGTTATTAAAACATTTATAAATCAATGTACTATACCATCCAACATTATTTATGAGTATTTTTCTATATATATGTATATAATTTGGAAGGATCTTTTTGAAAATATTTCAAAGATAGAGCTGAAAATGAATCAGAGCCTTACTTTTGGCAACTTTAAAAACAGTATCCATCTGTCTATCTGTCTATCTGTCCATCCATCCATCCACCTATCTATCTATCTAACTATTATCTATCTATCTATCTATCTATCTATCTATCTATCTATCTATCTATCTATCTATCTATCATCTATCTATCTATCTATCATCTATCTATCTATCTATCTATCTATCTATCTATCTATCTATCATCTATCTATCTATCATCTATCTATCTATCTATCATCTATCTATCCATCTTCTATCATCTATCTATCTATCTATCTATCTATCTATCTATCTATCTATCTATCATCTATCTATCTATCTATCTATCTATCTATCTATCATCTATGCTCTAACAGATATCAAGTTGGAAATGGGAGGCTCAATCTGAGTAACTGTCAAGGCTACAAAATGATGGATACTTTTCATAATTTTAAATATTAATCATTGAAGTTCCTCCTGGAAGATTATTAAAAAAAGTAAGGGGGGGGGGAGTTCAGATTTCTTTTCCGGTAACTGAAAATCATTTTTAAATATGTCTTCAGATTCTTTGTACTTCCTCCGACTGTTTAGTTAAGAAATATCTTCATTTCAATAAACTTCACTTTATTTCAATAAACAATTTGACTGTGAGTTGGGGACTCTCTTCTCAGCTGATTTAGCTTTTCCACCTTTTTCATCCCTAGGAATCAGAAATGGTGTTCACAAAGGCATTGAGCCCTTGTCTTCATTAATGGAGCCCTGGCAGGTCAAGTTGACAATTGTCTGTTGATGGAGCCAGAAGTAAAAGATCAAGCCTTAGGCACCAGTGAGAAGAGAAAAGGAAAAGAAAGAGGCATGCTTGGAGCGCCCCTGTCACTTTCTCCGGTTGCCATGACAATGCCTAATCTCAATCAGAAATCAAAAAGAGGGAGGGAGAGAGAAAGAAAGAAAAGATAAGAGTGATAAAGCTTGGTTTTTCTAAAGCCTTCAGGCAGGGCGACCATGTGATCGTCACCCAGGTAGACAGCCCTTGAGTGCCAGACTGTAAGACTAGGCTGGGATCCTGGGAAGCCTGCAATGAAAAGGCAAAGGGAAAGATTTGTGGGGCAGAGAGAGGGAGGAGAAAGATGAGGGGAGCCAGCCCTGTGTCTGAGAAAGAAGAATCCAGGCGCCACTAGTGTAACAGCTGCCTCAGGTATGTAGCCAGTTTCAGCTCGTTCTCAGATCTGGCAAGCCCTAAGCGTGTACACACACACACACACACACACACGGCTGGGGGAGCTGCTTGCTTTACTAGATAACTATCAATCTTGTGCACCAAAAATGGCAGTCTTTGATTTCTGGGCATCTGTCCCAAGAATTGTTTGTGGTTAAATAATTTCAGTTGCCAGCAAAACAGCAACAATGTGCCTTGATGTTGAATATGCAAGTGAATACTTGGACTTTGGGTTTATGTCTGCCTGTTAATGTTAAGATAAAAACATTAAGTATGATGGATGTGATGCTCTTATAAAGTCTGTCCTATGGGTGCTGGAAAAGCAATCTTCGATGGAGGCCTGAGGCAACTTTTGAAGTTGAGGCAGCTGCAGGCTAAGCAAAGGGATTGCCTCTTCCCACTATTCCCTTGATGCCCAAGTGTTTGCTGCTGAGAAAGAGAGGGCTGTGCGAGACAAAAAAAGACATAGAGACAGGTCTCCAGGAGAAGCAGAGGCTCTTAAGAGACTGGGGTGGGGAATAGACTATTTTTTCAGGACCCATCTTCTCCCAAGGCTCATGTCCAAAGCATCAGATTTCATGAGTTTCAGACTTCCCAAGGGCTCAGTATGCCTCAAAACAGTATGCATCCAGAGGATGCAACAAACAAATAATTCTCTAAAGCAGCAGGGAGAGGATGTGAGGAACAATCCACTTCAAGGGAAAGGGCTGAATTAGAAGAATGATTAACTGAAACAGAGATAATAAATCTGTGAATGTGTGTCTACAAACTGGTTCAAGTTAGTTAGCGCTCACTTTTAAACATCTTCAAACAATTGCTAAATAAGAACATCTAATCTATATACCACTAAAACTCTTGCTGGGTTTTATCTGTTTGTCTGTTTGTATCATTAACTTAGCCCAAATAGTGCATTATACACTGTTTTGAATCGAATAATAACAATGATTCAACAATTTTTAATCAAATAATAATAATAAAGCCATCATTTGCAGTAAATGATTCAGAATTAATTGATGCAATTGAAATAGTCCAAATTAAATCAATTAATGAGATGTGATCGAATCAACACATTTTTAGTAATAAATATTCTTGTATTATTGAACTCTATCAAAAGCTACAATTCTCAGGGATCGACCATAAATTCAAAATAACTCAGTTCTAGACAGAAAATCTCTCTCTCTCTTTCTCTGCCTCTCCCTCGGTGTGTGTGTGTGTGTTAATCTATAACCTTCAGTCATTCATGAATATTTATAAGCAAAGCACATATTCCTCCGCTCTTAAGCCATTAGTTTGCAGATATTTGCAGAATGGGACAAGTAACTAAATATGTATCAAAAATCATATGTCTTGCATACAAAGACAATAGGAGCAAAGCTTGTGTCAAGTTTCAAAGTATGTTTCACCATTGTGACATGACTGTGACTAGTTCTTGATGCATCTGCATTGATCTATATATGTAGTATAATTATCTACTGTACTTCTAATGAAAAATATAGAGTTGAACAAACAATAAATGAGAATTCTATGCCATCAAGTCATGCCAACTCTTAACAACCACAAAACTAGAATGACTCCAAACTTGGCCCTTCAGATCTTCCAATGTGCACCTTGCTGCCATCATCTTCTACTTTCCCCAGCATTATAGTCCTTTCCAATAGACCACATCTTTATATGGTAGGTCCAAAAAGAGATATAATTAGTGCAGGGGTGTCCAAACTTGGGAACTTTAAGACTTGTGGACTTCAACTCCCAGAATTCCCCAGCCAGCCAGTTGAAGTCCACAAGTCTTAAAGTTCCCAGGTTTGGACACCCCTGAATTAGTGGAAATCATTTGCATCTTGAGTGAGAACTCTAGATTGATTTGTTTGATGATCCATTTGCTTTCTTGCCTCTGTATTTAAAAAAAAATCAGTATAATCCTTCCATATGTATTTATCTCAGACTAAGTTGCTATCTTTCTGTTGGCATTCAAGATTGGAACTTCCTTTTGTTTTTGGATATCTTTTGGAAGACTTCTTCTCTTTTTCATGTCTGTTCCTATTTTCAGAGACTTTATAGCTGTTGTAATACTAATTTTTGTCTCTGCTAACAATTTTCTGAAATACATTGTTAAGTTCCTTCTTGAAATTTTGTCTTTCTTGGCTTTGGCTTCTTTCCTCTTCTTGACAGTTCCTAGCATTTATTTTGATATACAGTTTGCTTTATGGGTTTTTTTGGTGGTGGTGGTTTATATTTACCCTTAACAACTTATTGATTTCATTCTGCAATCCACTCTTTTTATCAATGAGGTTCAGGATTTCAAAGCAATTATTGATGTTTTCCTACAAATTATTAGCTGAAGAACATAGCATGGTAACTGATTCATTTTATTCCAGAAGAAAAGAGTTCCTTCATTGTGTGCCAGTTACCAAGAATATTCTCTGTCCATCCTTGTTGAAGGGTATTCATTCCCAACTGATATAATTAAGAAAGCTAGGAAATTTTCTGCTATGATGTGAGGGATTCCATCTGAATCACAATCCATATATATAAAAGGCAAATACCACTCACTCATCATGAAATCTCCAGAACGGTAAAACCTAAAACTTGAAATTTGGCATGTATGTTCCTCTTGGCTTCTAGGTCCTCACTAAAAAAAGGATTTTTCAAAATGACTATCAGATCATCAGTATTCCTTATACAGTATTATACTAACATGCATCAATGCTAAGGAGTTCTACTCCCCTCCCCCTCACTAGACCAGGCGTTGGCATGGCCAACACTTGAGTCATCCAGCCTGAGGGCTTTACATGTCAATTTATCAAGCCTGATCATATAGTTTCATAGCGAAGCAAGGGAATCCAGGTAGTAAGACTATATGTGAGCAAAAAAAGTTTGCAGGGTTTCCTTCATAGTGTGATGTGTAACTGAGTTATGGCATCTGTGGCAGTTTAATTTTAGTGACTACTATCCCATTTACATACACCAGTGGAATTAAATTTGGTCATATCCTATAACTCCAACTTTAGTGGGTTATGAATTGGGCTGCCCAGCTTATAATTTATTTCTTGATCCATTTCAAATACTACCAACGTGAAACACCATCCTTCAGTGGTTGCAGAACATCCTGTTGTGTAATGTTTTCCGCTACAGTTGCTGTTTGGTAAAGAAGTTACAAATGTTGGAATTAATGATTGTTTTTGATGCCAGATCCTTGAGAGCTACCAAATATGTGCAAAGAATGAGTCAATTGCTTCACTAGAACTTTCAGGTCTAAATAGGCACCACTTCCTTAAAATGCACTTAATTCAGGCAGAATTTGGCAAGAAGTAAAACTATTGTTTCACCCAAAAGTATTCTTTTTTCTCACTATGGAAGAATCAGTTGGGTAATATGGTATTTCTTTATTTTACAGAAGAAAATGTGGTGAGACATTGCTATGTTTTTTTTCCTTTGTGCTTTAATCTTCTACTATTTAAAAGGTGTCTCTAGTTGAAAATATTAACCCCTTGGTTAATCTTCTAATCCTGCCTAGGCAACAAACTTAACTCTAAAAGCTAGTGTTTTGAATAAAGATAGACAAATAATATTTTTCAATTATTGATAAAAAGAAAAACAAAAGTAATATGTTAATCTTCACATCGGATACACTACTCATACCTTCATGAAGCTGAAGCTGAGCAATAATGGAGTTCACAAGAAATATTAGCCAGATACCTGTAAAAAATGTTTTAAAAAAGTGTTTACAAAAAAAACCATCATTATCTAATATATTTGCTAATGTTATCTAATTTAAAAGCCATACAAATATGAGGATAAAAGCACATTTGATGGGGAGCTATATTGGTAAAAATGTGTCCCCTTAGCAATAAAAGCTATATTCAAAATTTAGCACTACCTATAATGGGCAAAGCCTTTTAAACATTGGTAAATGCTTCTTTATGGCAAATTGGCAACTATCTGTTTTCAACAAAAGAATGCAGGAGCTGTGAAAGGCGAGTTCTTCATTGCATAACAAGTTTTTACTAGCTTTCAGTTCTTTTTTTTTTTTTTACTCAATCTCCATGTTGCATTGCATTTCTCCCCCAAGAAACAGTATTACATTTTCAAATAATGTGGAACATTGATTTCTTCTCCTTACTTTCAGATACAATACTGGCATATTTATTTTCTTTTCTCTTTTGCATTTCTATCCTGATGAGACATTTTACTGACAAAAAATGAATAGAGAGTAACTTGGAATTTCAGGTTTTCAAGATAAAATATAAATGTTTTGTGTGTCTGTGTCTGTATTTTTAATTTTATTTTCATGTGTTTCAGCACGCATTCTAGAAAGCCATGGAGGTGAATATGGAACACATAGTCCAAGATGGAATAATATACACATTGTGCATAAAACAATAAAATAAATGCATAACTCTCAAAAAGGAGTGATAAGACAGAAATTTATTCTGACTATTTTGAAATGCCCAATGACTAAAATGAATAGCAGCAGCATTAATAATGATAAAGATCAGGATGATGACATCAATGATTAGTAAGATTGCATCACAAAGATAAATGTATTTCTTGAAAGTATTCCTTGCAGAACGTTTAATTGTTCTGATTCTAGAAGAAAATAGATCCCTCATAAATTCAGCCAAAATAAGATTTTTATTTTGATGCTCATCTACATGCAGTAATAGACTGGGCCATGAACCCTTAACCATTAGATATGCACTTTGGAGTGGACAAGGATCTCCACTTTTATTTAGGATTCCTAGTTATTCCCAGTATATCTCAGAATTAGTTAATTAGTGTTGTAACTTAATTTTAAACAAAGAAGTCATGTGTATCAATCTCTAATCAAATGAGATACTTATACCACTCTATAAAGTTTTAGTAAGACCACACCTAGAATACTGCAACCAGTTTTGGTCACCACTACAATAAACAATGTTGAGACTCTATAAAGAATGCAGAGCAGAGCAACCAAGATGATTAGGGAACTGGAGGCTAAAACATATAAGGACCAGGGGAGGCATGATAGCAGTGTTCCAATATTTGAGAGGAGGGGGTCAACCTATTTTCCAAAGCACCTGAGGGCCAGACAAGGAATAATGGATGGATTAAAGGAATAATGGATCAAGGGAAGATTCAACCTGGAAATAAGGAGAGATTTTCTGACAGTGATAACCATCAACCAATGGCACAGCTTGCCTTCAGAAATTGTGGCAGCTTCATCACTGGTAGCTTTCAAGAAGAGACTGGACTGCCAATTGTCAAAAATGGTGTAGGGTCTCCTGCTTGTGCAGGGGGTTGGACTAGATGGCCTAAAGGTCCCTTGAAACTCTGTTAATCTGTTAAATAGTACTTGATAAGTAGAAGGAAAATTAATTTGCATTTGCATCCAAATCCGTGCGAATCTGTAAACTCATAGTTTTTTTTTAAAATGTTGAATTTGATTAAACCATTGAATGCAATTTTCATTTTTAATTCTTTTGGAATGTGTAACTTAGTCTTTCATATTATGTATAAGCCATCAATGCTGAAGAGGTTTCCCCCTAAAAATGAAATCTGGTAAACAGTTCTTTCTGTGTATCTGGCTAAAAATAATCAGAAATCCCAATGAACTCAATGAATCTTAAAATAGCAATGATTTAACAATATTTATTATGTCTGCCTGGGAAACCCGCATGAGTATATTAAAATTAAATCATGTCACCTTGTGATTCCATTTGGAAAATTCAAAGAATGTTGGTTAGTTTTGTAGAGTATAAAATTATTAATGAAAGCCTATTTACACCCTCACACTTTTATCCATTCTTGCATGTATTTAAATTCTCTCACAACATTTTATTCCAATTACCTGATGCAATAGTCTTGATTCATAAAAATGAAAATGAATGTCCAGGATGCCTCAAGACTTCATTTGACCTTTTTATTTCACATCCATTCATCCTTCTCAAAGTGCCTTTTGTTAAATACAAAGCATACTATGGATCAAAGACAATGGATGGATGGGCTAGATAGATAGATAGAAAGGGAGGGGTGAGGCTACCATGAAAAAAGGCCGTCTGTTGGGAAAATAAGGAAATTGTAGGAAATGCTAGAAGCAAGGGCTTGATTAACTGAAGTCAAGGGTAACCCATCCAATGTGAATACTAAGAACTGCTGACTTTCAAAGATTAACATCTAGCAATTCAATATAGTCTCATGGACTATACTCATACACTCATAGTATTTTCTTAGTACACTTAAAATATAATAAAGGGAAAGGAAGTTCATCTTTGTTTACTAAAATATGCTTTACTCCTAAAGGCCCAATTAAATGTATTTACATTATAAATTATGGAGAACGGGAAGTTCATAAGATGATTACAATGGTGATAGTGGTTATCAAATATTACCAAACCGTCAATGTACATAGTACTTTATGGGGATGGAAAAAATGATTTCAACAGAGAAAGCCTAATATATATTTTATATGTAAAGGACTATATCTGTAGATGCTGCTTAGAGAAATATTTTTTTAGTTTATTAGATAGTGATTATAACATTGACTTTCTTGCCTTTCCCTCCCAAAATTTTTATTTTCTGTAATTTAACATTAGTGCAATGTAATTAAAATACATTATAAAGTATATTTTATTTTTCAGGCACATCCACTTCTTACATTCTGTTCTTTAGTTCATCAAACCATCCATTTTTCAACCAATCTTGCAATGCTGAGAACAAAGAATCATTCACAACTGCTATGTCCCGAAAAATGGGAATGTCCTTACCCCAACACCAGAGGATACTAAAATAAATAAAGCTCCACACAAGGTCACTGACAAGTATAACCAATGTTGTTTTCATATTGAATCCTGAACTGAATCCTGACTAAAATGAGTCCAGAAAATCTTTTTTACTCAGCTTTTAGAACTATTTCCTGACCAGATCCTCAACAGCCTTCCTTAAAAAAGGGAAAGTTGAAGAATGGGCAAAATTGTCCAGAACTGCTAGTCCAATAACGGCTTCCTGTAATCCCAATACAGGGTTTTTACTTGTGTTTAATTAGACTTCCCCTTCACTTGTCTTACTTCATTTCCTGAAACTCCTCAGAAAATCATGATCCAAAAATCACATTCAAAGTATGAACACTGATATGCCTTGAGCTTTGATGACTTGAGGTAGGCCTGTATTACCCTAGATGCAATGTAACCTATTAGAAAATTGAAATCTTTGAAGACTAACAGCATTTGGATCTTCATTGCCAATATGGTAATGGAATCCAGCAGATCAGGGATGGATGATGTTGTGTTGCAGGGAAAGTGGTACCACAGCCAGAAATCCAAATTAACGGAAGGATACAACTTTCTGTGACACAGAATTTATCTGAACCATCAATAATTTACAGATGACACTAGCCATTTTCTCCACTCTTCATTATTTTCGCTAATGCCAAGTGCAAAACTGGTGGGCACATTTTCAAGAGGGAATGCTCCCCACAATCCAGTCAGATTTTATCCATAGGTTATCCATAGTTAAATTATGAATGAGGGCACTGTTTAAAAACTGATCTAGTCTTGGTTTAACTATTATTTCCAGAAAGTCTGATACTTTAGTAAAATGGATTATTCCTCAGTCAAATGCTCTTATATCCATCATTCTGCAAGTAATAACATGATATGTGTGATTCAATCTACATTGTTCAAGAATTTATAAGATAATAGAATGGGAGAGATTTCCAATTAATTCAACCAGAGAGGATCACATTGAAACCATGTACTGTTATATTCAAGTGCACAATTTTTACTTGATTGATAAAGCTAACATGGCACTTGAGAATCCAATCTGATGCGTCTAAATTGTTAAAAATGTTCATTTATCTCAAAATGAATAGATTAACATTAAATAAATTCTGTTGAGATATGTGTCCAATTCTATCATGTATTACCACAGTGTCTTGAAATAAAAGTACATGCATAATTTGAAAATATAAAGTATTGTGATTTTACCAATTTTATTACGTTTTTCTAGTCAATATAGTTTAATATGGCCTTTTCCAACTCGATTTCCTCCAGCAAAAAGATTAGCAAATTCAAGGTCCAATGGACTTGGAATAACCCAATTAAGAAACAAATTTAAAGAACTATGCTGTCATAGAAGATTAATCTAAATGATCTGTAGACTGCTGTCTGTAGACTGCTGCCAACTAAAGTTCTTTCAGTTAAATTGTCAGCCAAGTTGTTGTGTTAGTCTTTGTAACACAAAAACTATTTTCTATTTGCAATGTGTTCTAGCTCTAGAAAGGGAGAGATATGAAGATCCACACTGGGAATGTTTTAGACAATTGTAACTATGGATGGTCAAAATATTGTTTTCTGAATGATGATATTGCACTCCAATACTGATTGATGATATAGCACTCCAATTATAGGGCAACAAGAGGAGTCCTAACTTCTTACTTTTTAGATTGCCTCTGTTTTTAGAATACATGGTTTGGATGAAATCAAAGTATCTGGATTTCATTAAATCTCTTCTCCTTTTTATCTCTTAATTACAATACATCATTTCGTTCAAAAAAAACAAAAATCAACTTGGGGAGAAAGTAACAGATAATTTAAAATGAGGAAATAAATGAGGATAGAGTTAAAAGCATTCTAAATCACTCTCTACAGGTAAAGCAAGGATTCATGTAAGACAAATTCTCAGAGGTGGAAATGTATCATATTATTTATTTGATAATTACACCAATTGATATAATGTCAAAGTATTATCATTATTTCTGGTAGTTCATACAACTCTATGATTTATATAAACAGAAAAGACCAAACTACAAATAATTAGGATCATAGTACAGAAATTTCCTCAAGGGCCATCAATGAACCAATATGCTGTCTGAATAAGAATATTCCAAGAAATCATTTGTAACCAGGCAAAGAATGCTATAGTATTAGATCAACTTCTAACTGCTCTGCCAACTGCACATTTTAAAAGGGGTCAAATAGCAAGCTATGAAGGATATCATGAGTTTGTGATTTTCTATTATTGATATTTATAAAATTAGCATATGATCCTACTTATTCAGATTTGAATGTAAAGATCTAGGGGATTTAATGTTCACTGTTTCCTAACCTCTGACCATCTACAGAACAAGTTACAACTTGTCGAAAACATTCCTAGTGTGGGTCTTGCATATTTCCCCTTCTAAATCTAGGACACATTGCAAGCCAGCTGTGCTAGTCATTGACTCATGAATCAGCCGCTTGGTGTTCAAGGAAAAGAACCAGCAACTTGGAAATACTATTATATGGCAAGCGAAGTAAGTGCCTAGTGAGAAAACACATCAGAGACTCCACAGGCACAAACTTGTTCTGCCATGTACACTCTGAACTCTATATTAGTCAGAATCACCAGCAGAATGTAAAATTAAATTGAATGTATGTGATTTTACAGTTTCTGTTAAGCATGCCACAAACCATTTTGAAACTTTAAATCATTCTCTCTTATTCTCAATTTATTCATTTAATGTAGTTTCTGTTTAAGGCCTCAATCCTATTCAGTTATTTTTTAAAAAGTGAAAAATATGGCATGAAATTCAGACTGCCACATGCAAATATTACACTATTAGGGATGCAGCTTTATGGTCATTATTGTTATTCTATAGCTGAAATTAGTTTTAACCTTTCTGAAACTTGCTGTAAGTTACTACAAAATCTGTTTTCTTCTTTTGTCAAATACTCAGTTCAACTCCTACAGAATATAACTTCATTTTAAAGTGATAAATTTTGTTCCCTGCAGGCACCACAGGTCCAATCAGTTACCCTCTGGTTTCATAACTGTAGAATACAGTTATGAAAAGTGAGTGATACATATTTGACATTTGATGACCTCATCTGCTTCTTTCATCAGCAATTTGATTGCAAAAGCCGAAGAGAAACCGTAATGAAAAATTACAGTTACATATAAAAATGTTATTATACATAACTTTGCCAATTCAGTGATAAAAAATATAATCAATCTGCTGGATACATGCAGACCTATTGATATGGGACCTAACAGAAGAATTAGGAGTTTTCATTGATTAAACAGTTGATAAACATTAATTTTTTTCATGGGTAATTTCTTCTTTAAAACAGAGACAGAAGCTGAAAATGTGTTTAAGAGATATTATACTAAGATGAAAGTCAAATACTTTGGCCACCTAATGAGAAGGAAGGACTTACTGGAGAAGAGCCTAACACTGGGAAAAATTGAGGGCAAAAGAAGATGGGGACGACAGAGAATGAGGTGGCTGGATGGAGTCACTGAAGCAATAGGCGTGAGGTTAAATGGACTCTGGGGGAAGGTATATGATAGGAAGGCCTGGAGGAATGTTGTCCAGAGGGTCGCTATGGGTCGGACATGACTTCGCAACTAATAGCAACAATACTAAGCAGCAATGGAGTCTGAGGTCTTATTCTTTACTGCAACTCGCATTTTTGCGAGAGTAGTTCCTATAACTGCCAATAGCTTGCAAACATAAAACCTGCAATTGGCAGTAGCCTTATAATAATTTATCTACTTCTCAAATGCAATTGAAGCTGAGATTTAAGAGCATTTCATAAGGAAAGAATATCTTACTGGACCCAAAGGCATGAGGAATTGAAGTCATAAAATAAGCTGGTTCAGTAACTCTAAAATATTTCACTACTGAAAAATGAATCTTGAGGATGAGAGAGAAAATTGGGTAACTTTTGTGGGTGATCTGCCTATAGCTGACAAAAGAAGTTGCAGCAATAAGGCAAGAAAAACAGTGAAAAATGAATGAGTTGACACTAGGCTTCTGGAATGGGCTAGGAGTCACATGTTTACTAAAAGAAAATAACTTAGACAGCATATCATACACTACTGGTAATAATCATCCAAATAATTAAGTTGATACAGAAGAAATGGGAGTCCAGAATGAGCCAGTACTTCCTCCCCTCTCCACAAAACATTTCCTCTTGCAAGTCAGAGCACTTCCCACACTTAAGCTGCATATCTGCTATTTGCAGTCTGGACCATTGTACTTCTCTGAATAGTGCGTTATAGCAATTTACATAGCCCATAAGAAAAAAAAAACTAGTGCTCCCATGGTTTTGGCAACTCTTACAATTCATGGTTTGCTAAAAATGTGAAATGTTTCATATGATTAGTGTATAGTAGGATGTCAGTGAGATCAATTTATAGCTTGTAATAGTTCTAGATGTAGCTATAATTGAATTAACAATGTTCAAAAAGGAAATTTTGTAGATGAAATACACACAAAAACTTGGTTTAAATCCAACAGGCTTTCCACAAGAAGAAATGTGATGATTCCCGAAGTAGAAACTATAATTATAACAGAATGGTTTAGAGCAGAGCTTTGGGGTTTGGTTGAGATATGCCCAGGCACGAAAGACTTGTGGCAAATTATGTATGTATATATAAGCACACCACACATAAATGTACCCCCACATACACTACATGAAGCTGTTGTGACACACACACGCACACACACGTTTCTGACAATTCCAAAGTAAGAGGATAATACTAGCTAAATATGGGATTCTAATTAGTGAAGGGGGAACATAACTTTCTAAGTTTTAATCATTGAGATGCAATTTATTGTCAAAATGTGATATAGTACATAACTATCAAGAAGAAAATCATTCTTTATAGTTAGTAATTGCTCAGCAAGATTGGTAACTAACATGCAAAATCTAGAAGGGAGAAAGTTAGGAAGCCGTAATATTTGGACCTCTTCTTGGTTAGGAATTTAGATAATAGTCGTAGACTTTATATAAAGGAAATTAAATAAAACCACAAAAAAGGATTTAACCCTGTTAATTTTATTTTCTGCACTAAATTTAAAAATTTGGAAGATGCAAAAGACTTGTAATATAAAAAACCATAATCCTAAATACACTGTGAGTAAAACTGCATTGTTCTCATAAATCTGGAAACGAAATCTAGAGTTCCATTAGGAAATTTTATGGCCGAATAAACTTAAATTTATTCATAAGATGATATGAAGTAGCCTAGTATGAATCTTCATTATTTTCTAGTTTTCTTCTGTTATTTTCAAACATTTTTAAGTAGAATGGGTTAGAATAGCTACATACCTTTTAGTTGCAATAGTAATGTATCTTGAATGCTATTTACTATTAATAGAACTTATAAAGTTATTTACTTATTCTGTCAGTTATGTGCTTCTTTCAACATACACTCCATAAAACAGGTGAAATTTAATCAGGTAATTAAGGAAGAAAAATTCATCTAGAAAATGTCCTACTTTTTTGTGACTCATACTAATCCGGTACTTGTCTTTGTACTAGGGAGCCAAGATTTGCAAGTTTGTTGTACCTCGGTCTACAGGACAATCTTACTGATACCAAAACTAAATTGTCAACTGGGATTTTTAAAAAAAGAACAGCAAAGAGCAAAAACAGATAAGTGGTAAAAAGATTTAAACTGGGAAGTTTCATTTTTTTTGTAATTTTTTTTCCATTTTCACAACATATAATCACATACTATTACATAACCAACATCATTTTGTATTATTAAGTGTTTACATCAATTCATCTTATCATCAGCTCCCAAAACACAATTGTTTAGCTCTTCTGCTGTTCATATGTATATTTATCCTTATCCATCACTTTCTTCTCCTTCTCTCTCCTCCCCCTCCCTACCTTCTTTCTTCCCTGTCATCCTTCCCTACGCTACTTCGCCTTCCTCTCTCCTTCTCCTCTCCCCCTCTCCACTCGTTTCTCTCCTCCTCTTCCCTCCTTGCCCTCTCTCCTATTCCTTTCTCCTTCCCCTGCCTTCCCAAGAAAGTTTCATCTTAGTCTGATAAGTTTTCTTTCAGAAATATTCTATACTCCTTTTTTAAAAAAAATAAAAATGGAGAGTCCTATTTTATATTTGTATATTTAAAATATAAATATTTACATACAGTAGCCACCCATCTTTGAAAGCTAATAATTAAAAGAATGAATTTAAGAGAATTAAAGAATATTCAACCTATAATTAAAACACACATACACACATATATATTCTCACTTTATATAAAAATATGTAGAATAACAGATTGCAATAAAACTTTAGGTTTCTGATTAAATTTGCTGTGTGACTTCTACAAACTTCTAATTTATTCATTCCTATATTTTTAGAATCGTCTTATAAACTCAATAATCAAAATGTCCCGATATTAATAATGGTAGTAACTCTGCTGTAAAAACTGCTCTTACTAAAAAGAATTGTAAGTAATCCCGGAATAAAGCTCATTCTAAACAAAACCTATTTCAGAATTATTAAGCGTACAGACAGAGAAGAATCTATGCTGCAAATGAAGAAAAGTAGAGATGGTTTATCCATCTATTTAATGATCTATTTGCCTTCTTCCTGGTTCCTTTCTTCCCTTTTTTTTTCCCTCCAAGAAAATTTAGAAAGTTCTCAAGGCTGCGCTAGGGAGGGGGGAAGAGTGACGAGCTGCCTGCGCCCTGTTCGCGCCGAAGGCGCATGCGCTGCCCGTTGTCCGCGTGTCTATCCCGTCATTCTCAGCGTGGAGCAGTAGAGTGGGGCCTCTTGGAGTATTCTAGAGCGGCAGGACCAGGCCAAGGCCCATGATGTCGGAAAAGAAACAACCCGTAGATCTGGGGCTTTTGGAAGAAGACGACGAGTTCGAGGAGTTTCCTGCCGAAGGTAGGTTAAGAAACGGGGAGGCAGGGAGGCGGAGAGGAAGAACCAACGCGGGTTTCTCGCAGCGGCTCGTCTGGGGCTGCGCCTCGTTGGTCTGGGTGCGGAGAAGCATGAAAGCCTCCCAGTCCAGCCTGTTTGGCCTTCCAAAGGTGAAACTACAGTTCTTATCATCTCCAGCCGACAAAGCTGGATGATATGCATGGTTCCAGATGGCGGGACCCCTCCCTCCCCAAAGCAGGCTCTCTTCCACTTTCCCTGCCTCGTTCCCCGCGAGAAGCCCCCCCCCCTCCCCATGCGGTATCCTTAAAGAGGCTCTGGGCATTGTACAAGAAGGTTCGGCCTCCCACCCCCTTTTCTCTTGTCAGAAAAGATGTCAGTGGGGCGAAAGAAAGTCGCATTCTTTCTGAAACGGAGACGTAATTTGAAGGTCTTCAACCTGGCTGGGGATTCTGGGAATAAGTTCACTCCATCTGGAAAATTCGATTTTTAGAAACACACGTGTATTCTTGGCTTTCTTTAGGTTGCTAAAAAAAATAGATGGGTGTTCATTTGCGGAAACTGGGTTCAAAAGGTATGAGGGGAAGACACCTCATAACTATTGATTAGATCGAGTGCAGATGTTTTGAGCAAGCCATTTATGCTGCACACCAAATGATGTCTTGGTTGACCTAAATGATGGAGTGTAAGTGGGTGATTTATGCTTATAACACTTGTGGCATCAAAACTTTCGATTTGAATAGTAACATGCAGTTAATAATGAATAAATTTAGGAACCACACATATTTGCCCTAAGTTAATGTAGCAAAATCATGACACAGGAAACTAGAATTCTTTATTGGCCAAGTGTGATTATACACCAAGAAATTTGTCTTTGGTGCATAAGCTCTCAGTATACATAAAAGTTATAGGTGATTCTGTTATGCTACAACAACTTCTTCTTTAATTATTTTCAAAATAATTAAATATTTTTTATTTTTTTAAATATTACAGAAGTTTAAACAATTTCATTTTAAAATAAATCTTTCTTCCCTCCCTCTCACACACAGAGCTGTGCACATTGTGTTTGTGTATCAGTGCATACTGCTGCATTAATACCTAAAGAGATTCTTAATCGTCCAGGTTATGGTTATCCTAATGATGCTTTTCCAAAAGGCAACTCGAATTCCTTGTTTTTTTTCTTTGAAAAGTTTTCACTTCAGGACTAAAGCAGCTTCCTGAATAAGAAGCAAAACATTTTCAATGAAGCAACCAAGGAGGGCCAGTTGCTTATTGAAAAAGATCTTTGGAATATGCTACATAAATAAGAGTCTTACTATCTTATTTTTGAAAAGATGAATTGTTCTATTCATTTTAAACCAATTTAGTTCAATTTGTTGTGAAGCAGTTTTAATAGTGAATAAAAATCTGTGGGGTGACAATATTCCTATACAAATCGTATTCAGAATGCTGAAAGTTATACAAAACATACTGACATGCCCCTGGTCTTATATTTTGGTAACTCCATCATCATTATGCCTCATTGTGTTATCCAAAGTTGTTAGGAAAATTCTTCCATATTGAAAAATTCTTTTGTCTAGAATTTTTTTTTGTCTAGAAAATTAGTGTGTAATGTGCTGTAATGTAATAAGTATGTGTCACTACAAATCACTATCCATTTTCTTGAAGGCGCCTTTTTTTACAAATATATTTTTCAATAAAATACATTTTTTTCCTGAAAATGTGACTTAATCAACTGCATTCAAATATACATGAAATAGGCAATACACTCTGAGTCAAATATTTCAATTACAGTTGTATGATATAAAGCATTTTATTTTCATTGTATTCGTTATCATGTTTTTAATTTCCACTTCTTTTCAGTAGTCCAGTTAAGCTAAAGCTAGAATTGTAGAAGTTAATCAAATATACACCTGTTAGACTTCACTGTGATAACTTTAAAAGAACAAAACCCGCAGTTTATTAAAATATAATCAAAGGACCTTCAAATTTATTATTAAATTGACATTTTTAATGTGACAGAAGAAGATTATTAAATATTATATGGAGAATAATATTAACTGCATTCGGCTTTTTGGGGGTAAATTTAACTTCTATACTGACTGCTCCTACTACTTACAGTGTTTCTTGATCCAGAAAAACTTACTGGGATTTATTTCTTATTTCCACAGATGTATATTTGGGATTCATTATTAAATTATAATTATATATAAAGCCATAATTCTGATTTTTTTATTTAGACATTATTAAACAAAGTGTAATGTTTGAATCAAAGTGTAATGTAATGGATTTTATCAAAACAACAGTAACTTAAAACTAATAATCAATATTGGGTATCTTTGAGATCTTTTACACTTCCTTACTGCTTTACTTAGACAGTAGAGAAAATTCTCTTTTGAATATCCCTTTTGTGAAGCTCTCCGATTCTTGTTTACAGGATTAAGCATTTCATTTAAATATGATTTTTTTAAATCAAGCCCTTAATTTCAGTTAAGATTGTCATTTTTTTTAAACCACAGACATTAAATACAATTTGAAATTAATCTCTAATTCTAGTTTATAATCAATTTTCTTAAATATGAAATATGGTTAACCGGCGCTAAGAATCTGAGCCGTGGTAAAGTTAAAAGAAGAGTAACACTGGAAAGCGAGTGTCTGTTTAATAAGACTTCCTTCATAATATGAAAAAGAGAATTATGTATGCGTATTTCTGTACCAAACCAGTGCATTTTTCAAAATATAAAAAGATTTATACTATATAGGGTTTTTTCCTTGCACAAATGTGCATGCACTGATGATGAAATGACTTTTAGTAAGAAAAAAGTCAATGTCTTAAACTGTTCTGTCTTTTGAAAAGGACCACTGGATAAAGTTGTAATGATTTCTCTGCAAATCTGGTGAATTGACTCAGCAAATGCATATTATTTTGCATCAAATAACGCTATCACTAGGAATAAGACTGAACTCTGCTTTGTGATACATGGGAATAGTGGAGATAAGTAACATTTGAATAGACTATTTTGATTTTAGTAACCAATAGCAGTTACTACCAAATCTGATGTGTGCTAGAAAATTGTTCACTTATCAGCCTTTCTCATTGTGCATCTCAGATTTATATATTTATGCTGATAGTGCGAAAGCCAGCTAGAAAGAAAGCATACTATTTAAGATTCTGAACTCCTACTTATTTTGCAAAAATGATAAGGTCTGATGTACAATTTACATAGGCATTAAATTCCCAGCTATTATAATTCCAATTGATATTGGAGCAGTACCTATGGAGTAACTGACCTCTCATTGTTCCTTCCCATCTGCCAGAACTCTAAACCCTTAGTTTCTCCTAATGTAAATTAGGTGCTCATAAGTGATCTTTATTTAGGCAAAATCTGGTGTCCATTCTTTTATTACTTTATTTCATTTCCTTGCCCCATCTTGTTAAATGGGTTATTTGATTCTCACTCAGCTTGTTCATTTCTTATAGATTAAACAAGGGTTATTTGGAAATATTAGTGGCTGTAAATTATCAGCCAGGTTTTGAGAAGATCTTTCAATAATTCATTTGTAATATTTGACTGCAGTCATTTTTACAAACCATGATTTTTGGCTCTGGCCCTGATCTAAGTACTAAGTACATCTGTTCATGAGGGAACCTGATAGTTTTTGATAACATTGCTTGAAAAACAAAACAAATGCATCACGTACCATTCCTAAAAATGTTTTTCATCAAACTTAAACCTGTTGGAAATTTAAAAGGAATGAAATATTTTGATTTATAAATTACTGAGATATATCCAACGTTGTCTAAATTCATGAATTATATATTAAAACATTGTTTATTGCTTTGTTTTAGACTGGGCTGGTTTAGATGAAGATGAAGATGCACATGTGTGGGAAGATAATTGGGATGATGATAATGTGGAAGATGATTTCTCTAACCAGTTAAGGTATATTAAAACATTCAATCTATATCAGTAATGAAAACATATACAGATTACCCCTAAAACAAAAATTATATCTCAAAGCATTGAAAATAAATTCAATTTCTGCTTTATTACAGCACATGATAATGGAACTATATATTACTGATAAAACATTAATTTTGTTTAGATATAATTTTTAACATTGATGTTGCGTTATAAAATAAGCATTATTCCCCCTTTTCTAGCATTACAAAAATTTCTGTTATAGATAAAATACATTTTCTAAAGTTTAATTTTATGTGGGTAATAAATACTAACTTCATAAAAGGTAGTTTGAAAATGCTTGTTTAAGATACTTCATTTGTATTTGATGATACGGTAAGTTATGATTAATAAAAATAATAATTTACCAGCTTAAGAGAATAAAATACAATACATATGGTATATAAGTTGTGCTTTGGTTTGAATGAAATCAACTATGGAATTTTGGCTTTATATTAAATCAATTTGGCCATGACTATCAGTTCATAAGAAGTAGGATAGAGCCTCGTTTCTCATTAGCCATCCAAATAAGTTTAAAGGAGATGGTGGCATAGTTCCCTCCTGCCATTGTTCTCTTGCAGCTGGTTCTTGGAGGCATGTTACCCCCAACCTGGAGATGATATTGAAGTTCAAGTTTGCATTCAACCATATATCTGCTTGGGGAACTATTATAAATGTAATTGAGTAACTCTTATAAGAACGAAAAATATTTAATTGATTTAAACCAATTTATAAACTTAACCTGATTTCAATACATTTTTTGATAATAAAAATATCAGGTAAATATTTTTCATAATTTAATACTCTAAATGTCTTACTTTTTCAGAGCGGAACTGGAAAAGCATTGCTACAAGATGGAAACTGCATAGCTTCTAATGGTGTTTCAAAAAAACAAAGTTTTTTTTCAAAGTGAAAAAACTCCTGAAGTGTGTTAGAAAAATAAAGGTGCCACTATATGCCACAAAAAAATCACAATTTACTTTTACAGGGTCAAAAGTAAAAAGCTAGCTGTCATAAACATGGATTTATTACAATGTTGATATATTAATGTTATCTATTAATAATTAAATAAAGACAATTTTAAAAAAATGTTCAAATTTCATGAACTGAAATTTTGTATTTAATATATTTTCAGAGCAAACTATTACATTAGAAGACAAAATTGAAGTGGATGCTAATCCCACATTATGTTTTAGCTATATATGTATTGTTGAAAGTAAATGTATTTTCCATGTTTACTTTCTAGTTGTAGTGCAGTATAATTGATTTGCTATTAATATTTTGATTTATAATCCATTTTAGCTGCAAAACAAAGCTGCTGCTTTTAGTGGAAATGAAGTCATGTAAAAACAAAATGATGCTGAATGAATATATGAAATTGCTATTTTTTATGATTGAGATAAGAGACAAAAATTTCTTATTTTGCCATGCAGTCATAATAGTGGGGACTACATCAAGCAAATGGGCATGAATAACCTAGTATTAATAATCAAAAACACTTATTTAACCTTGTTCAGTTAAATATTTCAGAAGAAATATTCTGACACTATAAATATATTGTTTTATTTTACACTGCTGAGAAAGAAAACAAATGATTACTTCAGTTAGGTTAGTCATGAATTTATTACTTAAACTCATGAGTCATTTTATAAATATAAAGCAAAAGTTGCCATTGTTCTGAGAACCCATAAATGTTTTAAACTTAATACTTTTCACTATATGCAATTTTATATTACAAATTATATATAAAGTTTTAAACAATAAAGTAAAAGGGATTTAAATGCCAAGATGGCCCTTTATAATTTTATCAAGGAAGTATTCATGTAGAACAGTGTTCTTAGCCGATGTAACTTTTAAGATGTATAGGCTTCGACTCCTAGAATTTCTTAACCAGCATTCTGGGAGTTGAAGTCTACACTTCTTAAAGTTGTCAACATGTAGAAACACTAATGTAGAAGATACATAGAAAGATGGATTGATTTATCTCCATGAATGGAAGGAAGATGGTTTCAAATTGAAAATTAAGCTTAACAAAAACCTTTTTCAGATATCCAGAGAAGTGATAAGTTGTGATCATGTAGCTTTATATTATATGTCCATCTGTCTTATCTATACACGAAACAATTGGGTGGACCTAATTTCACACAAATAGTATACAGCATTTAAAGTTCACTCCTATCACTGGTACTTTTAACACAGCTTTCTAATTGTCTGGCTGATTTCTGCTATCAGAACCAAGGTGGCAACTTTAGAAAACTTTTCTAACTTATAATCATACCCAGCATTCTACAAACCATTCTTTATTTGTCCCTTTTTAAAAATTAGAAAAGAGCAGAATGTCAATACACTTGAACTGTAGGTGAACTAGGAACATGTATGACTCAATAAGGAAAGGACTCATTGAATTAAACGTCTACGATACCTTAAAATACTCCCCCCCCCCAAAGGGAATTTTACTTCAGTGGAAGCATGTCCAGGTAAATGCATAACTTTTTTTTTGTAATATCTGGCTTATATTGGTCCCACCCTCATAAATGTATTAAAAATTGGTTGTTGGAAAATATAACGACTACAAAGAAGATTGATAGAATCATGAAGAATGGTAGAATCATTGAAGACTTAAATTTAAGGCCATACTTAACTTTTTTACCTGTATGTATTGTTACTACAGGGTTTTTGTCCTTCATAATTTTAAATAACTTCCCTATTGAAATTATTAGCTTTGGGTAACACACATATACCAAGTAATTTTAAAACAGCACAAATGATTTATAAACATGCAGATGGGACATAACAAGAATAAGAGCCGTTGATTGAAAAATATATGAAGAAAGCTGAAATAATATGTTGGACAACTATAAATTGAATACAGAATGCTACATAGAAGAGGGAGTAATAATTTTAATTTTGTGTAATGAAGGAAAAGTGGTGCCCCAAAAAACTGTTCTGGAAACAGTTTTTCTGATCTTAATTTTGCAATGAAAGACAAATGCCACAAGACTCAAAACTTTGGATAATAGAAAATATTACAAATTGCTGTGAATTGCTTTACTTGTACAGTTCTTGGTATATAAGTACATCCATAATCTATGCTAACTGAAAATCTATCAAATATACATATTGGGGAGAAATTATATTGATGAGCTCGGGAGTAAGTGATCAAACAAAATAGAAGTCTTGAGATTGTTACTACAATGAAAAGCAAATACAGAATTCCTTAAAAAGATTAATTTCTTTTTAGTGATTTATATAGGAGATAATGTAAGCTAAGATACTTGAGTTGCTTTATAGAATGGCATACTCTATATGTATGGGTGGCATACAAATTTAATAATAAATAAATTCCAAATATTAAGTTCTTATTACTTCTTTACTGTGATACTATATGTACCATAGTTGGAGTTTTATATGTGGTTCTAGTAAACATTAAAAGAACGTGAGAATCCAAAACATGGGATATAGTTGAAATCACGTGTGGACAAACTTGAAGTTTATAAAGAAATGTAAGGTAAATCTCGTCTAGATCACAGAGACTTGAAGTATTTTATTTGATGTGCATGTTGCAGTAAAAATCATTCTATACCCGCTTGCACCATAACTAAGAATCATGAATGACTACCCCCTGGAGTTTCACAGTCTTGAGTCCTGAGTTTCTATAAGACAGTAATTCAGTGTCACCCTATTATCAAATATAAGGCCAGTCTTAAATACCTTTCGTGGAATAACACCTGGGTCTTTTGACTATTATAACCTCATACTTGCTTTCTCTAAAATATATCTTTCAACCTGAATAGGTGGCTTGAGATTTACAGTATTGCCAGCTATATGAAGATATAACAGTACAGATGCTTCAGTCCAAATATCTCTCACAGGACTTGGAGTCAGAATTCTTTCAGTCTTACACTTTATTTGGTTAATCTGGGTCTTGAAGCTGTTATTCTCTGCCATTTTTCAATATATCTAGAAAAGAAAATTTAGTAAGTATGATTGCAAACAGTTGTAGCTTCTCCCCCTCTTTCTCATCTGTTTAGTGTCTCATGATTTCCTTAAAAACAAAACACAGCAGGTGAACAATATCTGTCTCTTATTATTGATCCTAGAATTAGTATTCTCTGTTCCTGAAGGTTCTGACAATTTAAAGACTGCAAAACAAACTATGCCTTCAGTCGTATCTGTACAGACTGACTAAAATCAATTGGACCACATGGAAGTGTGCAATTAAAGTTGTAATGCCAGTTTTCATATTTGATAGGTTTGCCAATATTTACATTTCTACATAACGAAAACAATGCTATTTCCTTTATGAAAACAAAAGAATAAAGTTGCAGAAATTGTAAGCTGCTTCTGCCTCTACAATCAGTCCTTCAAGCTAATAAGAAATGACTGTATCTCTACTTAGGCTACTTTTAAAAAAACTTAACTTTCAAGTTGGTTTCTAAAATTAAAGCAACACTCATTTCCATTACGTGGAAACTCACATTTGTTTGTTAGAATGTGAGCCCTAGTCCCAGATACCGTTCTGCTTTCCAAGATGATTGATCAGGAACTAGTTTGGGTCTGCCTTCAAAATAGAGTTTTGCTTAGTATCCGTTTTTATCATGGCATTTAAATTTAGTACATCTAAAATGGGGGTGTCAAACTCAAGGCCTGTGGGCCGGATCCAGCTCATGCAGTGCTTCGATCTGGCCTGTGAGGCCACCCTGGAAACAGCGATGGATTGGCCTGCAGTGCTTCAACCAGTGAAAACGGACCTTGAGACAGCCCGCCTGCAACGGCCTGCAACCCTCTGCCACCCAAAAACCTCTGCTCCGTTTTCACTGGCAAAGTGCTTGAGCCACCACAGGTGCTCCTGACCTGAGTGACATCGAGTTGGCTATACCCAATCTGGCCATGTCCCCCCCTCCCGGGCCCCTGAAGTTCAAACACAATCCTGATGAAGCCCTCAATTAAATCAAGTTTGACACCCCTGCTCTAAAAAGAATCTGGGAGAACTACTACCATAGATACTCAGGAATAAGCCTATGATATAGTTATGATTAGGTCAACCAGGGTATTTCCGTGGCTAAGGATGAAGGACATATTTATTTATTTTATTTTATTCAATTTATAAGTCGCTCCCTCTCCACGAAGGGACTCGGGGCGGCGTACAATTAAATATATAAACATATGGTATGGAGGAGGTATATACATAAAACATTTTACAATTTCATAAATAAATAGCTATGAAGTTAAAACAGTACAATAAAATTAACAGTTAAAATACCCAGAAATTTACCATTTAAAATTGCCAGGGGGGATTCAAGAATATAGTTCTTATTTAAGCCAGGCCGGCTAGTTGGAACAGGTGGGTCTTGAGTTTCTTACGGAAGGAGCGGAGATCGGTAGTTGTCCTAATGTCGGGGGGGGAGGTCATTCCAGAGGGCTGGGCCCATCACAGAGAAGGCCCTACTCCTGGGCGCCACCCTCTGGCACTGCTTAGTGGACGGCACCCGGAGGAGTCCCTCTCTGTGAGAGCGAATTGGTCGCAGGGATGTATGGGGCAGGATGCGATCCCCCAGGTAACTAGGTCCTGTGCCATGGAGCGCTTTAAAGATGGTAATCAACACCTTGAAACATAATGTCACCATTCCTAGTGTACATAAAGAAACTACTTGGAGTGACATTTGTATATTACTTTAAAGATGCCACTGTACCTGAGGATAATAAGAACTTGTGAAAGTTTGGATAGGATATCTTTTCTGAGGATAGTCCAGTCCTGCGTAAAGACTATTCAACCCACAGCGTCAGAGCCCTAGTGGTTAGAATGCAGTATTGCAGGCAAATTCTGCCTACAGCCTTGAATTTGCTCCTGGCTGGGCTTGAGATTGACTCAGCCTGCCATCCTTCTGAGTTTGGTAAAATGAGGACCCCAGATTGTTGAGGGCAATATGCTGATACCGTGCACTGCTCACAGATTGCTATAAAGCACTATGGTATGTAAATCTAAGTGCTATTGCTATTGCAAGTGTTTCATACAAAATTTTTATTTTTAATTGCCTTCTATCAATTGCACAAGATAGTAAAATTACTATATGGAGCAAAAGAGATGAAAACACTGAAATAACTTATTTTACAAGCTGGACAAAATTCAAAGGACTTGCAGATGTTTGTTGAAAAAAACATTTAGAACAAGATTTATAGGTAGCATGTGGTCAGTGGTAAAAGGTCTATTTGCATGCAAAACATTTCAAGTTCATTTTGCAGCATCTCTTACAATTCAAAATATGTCCTCCCAAATCCTTAAGAGGAGGGTCTCTGGAAAATAGTAAACTATTCCTGGAACCAGCAGAATTCCAAGGAATTTGTGGAACCATGATACCAATTGTGGAACAGCTATTTTAATAAAATGCAAATAGCAAGCAATATTTATATCAAAGCTTTGGTGATAAGTCAGAACTAATAATAATAATATATTCTATCTAACTGCTACAACTAGAAGGCATGACTATGTGCATCTGGAAAGTATGACCCTTTTTGATACCTTCCAAAACAGCAGTCCTTGTTTAATGACTGGTTGCTCAGCAACTGGTTGAAGTTGCATCTGTCCTCCCAAAAATATACTTAACAAAAAAATTGAAGTTCTGATGGCTGCACATACATTCTTTGAAGTTACATGATTGCATTTTTCTAGAAGTATCTCTATTTATTTTAAAGATTTGTTTAATCCCACCTTTATTAATTCTAGGTGGTGAACATACCTAATATTCCTTCTGCCTCCTATTTTCTCCACAACCACCACCCCATGAAATGAGTTGGGCTCAAAGAAAGTGACTGGCTTAAAGTTACCCAGCTGGTGTTCATGCCTAAGGAAGGATTAGAACATATACTATCCTGCTTTCCAAATACTTGATTTCAGCTTTATTCCTTCTCTAGTTTATTAAAAGTGCTGGGGCTTGCTATTTTTCTTTCAAGACTCCAATAAATCACAGAATGATTCTTGGATGGGTCACATCTTGTTGTGTTTAAGCCTTGTAGGCTGAAAAGTTCAGTTATAAGCTTGGGAGACGTGAGAGTCATAGGTGAATGTACTGCTCTGCCCTGTCCATCAATCTTCTAAAGAAGGAAACTAAAGCAGGAGTTTAAAGGCAATCCAGATCTCACAGGATGGGAAAATACATTCTTGTTTGCTTCATCCTTGTGAAAAGTTGTGTTAATACCAAGACACAATGCGTGGATTCATATCATCTGCTAGCCTGTAGTTTAATCTTCGCTGAAGATTTATTGAGTACATTGAGAGAAGTCTGAGTTGATCTTTCAAAGGATCAATTTGGTCAATTTCTGGATCTTCATAATCTTCTGGATTTCTCAGAGGCTTTGGCATTTGGACCAGAATTTATATAATTCTAATGCATACAGACATTTTCAATATGTTCACAACCTTTCTGTTGGTCGTTGTAAAGGAGCGTGAAAGCAAACTTCTCTGAAATCAAAAGGATGCATTTTCACGCTAATGTGCGAAAATGGTACTATAGGTTTTGACAAAAGCATTCTCAGAAAGTTAAAAATCAAGTCAGGATCATAGGGCTTTAATTGGTGGCCACTGCTATTGTTAAATTTGACTCCATCTTGAAAAAGCCCATGGTTTTAAAGGATATTTTTTGTGACAAAGAATCAGCTACTCCAAAGATCAAGATATTGTATTGTTTTCACTTAATTTGCCCCTCTAGATTTGTCTAAATTATCTCCAAATATTCCTTAAGTTAGCGGTGAGCTGCTAAGAATAAGTTTCCTATTTCAAACCCAGCATGTAATTTCCATCACTTCCCACCTCCATTCTTAAGTAGGTCCTTTTGAATAATCCTTGGCTTTTTAAATGAGACTATGGAAACAGATTTTAAAAAGAACATAACCACTAGAACAGAAATATTACCCTTGTTTTACAGTTAAGAGCATTCAGAAGAGCATTGCTAATACTTTTTCTCCTTGCTCTGTTCATGTAATTTTTCAAAAATTTCATCTGAAGAGCAAGAAAAAAATAAATCTAATAGTGGAATAGTAATCTAGACAGTTTTAAGAAGTGTGATAGCTTTTTCACTCGAGAGTATGAATTGGGGGTGCAAGGATCTACATTGGTTATTTTATTGTATGTTAAAAAAATAAATTCAGTTGCACCTAAGCACTATGATACCATATTACTTGATTTTAGCTCCTTCACTATTACTATTGCACACTTAAAGGAAATTGTTGAGTATTAACATTTTATTGAAAGATTACGCCTTTTAGAGTAAGTTTTCAAATACAATTGAAAACAAATTGTCTAATTTGTTTTTTTATTGCTAAAGATAAAGGAACTGTGGTTACAGAGAGAAAAGTGTATTGTATTGAAAGAGGCAGATATAAAAAATGTTAACAGTGACAAAAGAATAGAGGTTATTGAAAGGAGTGCATTACTGGAATAAAATGCATTAAATGATCATATCATTTACATGAAAATTAAATGAAAAACTAAAAATGACATGCCACTATAACAAAATACATTAAAAATGCTAACTGGGACCTAAACAAATCTTTCAATTTTTTCAAACAACCTCTCCTTTTTCTATTTTCAATGAATTAACTAATTTATTGTGAATTTCACATTAAGTTACTAGTTTAAAGTCTGTGGTACAATGTGGGAGTTTGTTGTTTGTTAGAGAACAAAAGAAAACAATTTTGCATGCAAAAATCTTTGGGTATTGAAGTAAATATTTCGTTGCTAAGGAAAACGGTGGGATTTTTATCATCTCTCCTTATTGGCAAATGTGCATAGTTGCTGTAAAGATATATTGTCATCTCAGAAGGATACCTCCTTGATGGTAATTAAAAAGCAAGAAAAATATATTCAATAATAACCATTTACTGCCTTTCAGAACTTCCAAAATCACTTGCTGAGGTAGTTCCTAGATTTTTATTCATTGTTTTGCTGTGTCCTTTTGAGATGAAAATTAGCACTTCATTTAAAAATATTCATGTGCTTTGTATAATTGATTTCTAAATCAGATCAGACAATTCAAAGAAATCCAGGATCTAAACTTACCAAAGTATGCTCAAAACAGTGGTGAAATTCAATTTTTTTTACTACCGGTTCTGTGGGCATGGCAGAGGAAGCATACTGCAAAATCCCCATTCCCTCCCCACTCCTGGGGGAAGGATACTGCAAAATCTCCATTCCCACCCCACTTTGGGACCAGCCAGAGGTGATATTTGCCAGTTCTCTGAACTATTCAAAATTTCCGCTACTGGTTCTCCAGAACCTGTCAGAACTTGCTCAATTTCACCCCTGGATCAAAACCAACCTATCTGTTTTCAACGCTCTAGAAGTAATTTCAGTGAATAGAAACAATTGCTTCATATCACATTAAATTATGATTTGTTTTAACCACAATAAAGCTCAAAGGCTAGGTTCATAAATAATGCTAAGACATAAACTAATTTTCTTCAGACTGGTTGCCTTCTAGAAATTGGTTTTCAGAATGTCTCAACCTTTGTGGCACTTGGTATTCTGGGAAGACATACCATGCTAGCTGATAAAGTAACTGGTGCCAAGATTGACAAAGATTACATAAACATACAGTATGTAATCCATAAATCATTTGTATCACTGAACCAATGTTTTTGGTTTGCACTCCAAGTATGCTGTATTTATACAGGTCTTATGTTAAACTCAGTTTTAAAATAAAAAATACTATAAGAGGTAGAATTAAGATTCTTGAAGCTGCCTGTCAGTAACTTACAACTAGACAGCAGAATGAACAGAATATTCAAGTCATTTCATCAATGTGATAAGCTGTACTATTATTTCAATTAAAATAATATTTATTTCTATAATACTAAGTATATTAATGCACAAATATTTATGTTCCAATGTTCATTAAATGTTGAAATACTTTTTTAAAAACATGCTTTAAAAATATACAAAAAAACTTTCTTTGTTTAATTATTGTACTTGGTGAAACCTGACAGTAAAACAGATTTGAGGTTTAAGATTTATAACCATATATTAAATGAATCCTTGTATGTATCTTATAAGATCAACAGATTATTAAGATTCCCAGGGCACTACTGTGCACTTGCTTAGTGTATTTTCTAGTCCTTTGCACAGACAACATGGGCAGCTAGTTTCTTCTTTTTACATTGCATATTAAATTTCTCACCATTTACCATTTATAGCTTGCTGAAAAGGAAGAGGTGGAATATCTTAATATCTCCAAATGGCCATCCATCTTTTCAGGCAGTTGTTACAGCATAAAAATCTCTCACTGCTTATGGTCAGTGCCTGTTAGCTGTCTTTACGTAGATTTCTTCTGTAATTAATATTGAATTCTTGTATTAGTATTCAATTAAAACTTCATTGCAATCTTTGGGCCAGGAGATACATTAGATATATTTTTTAATGAAACAATTTTAGGAGAGATATCCATAAATTTATATGGGTGGGCCATTGCTGCTCTTTGAGCTTGGTTGTTTTATGGTATACATCCATTACCCAAACTAGGTAACATCATTAGTGCTAGTAAGAAATGGAGTTTGCTCTCAATTTATATGGTCACAATTGCATAGTATTAAAGAAAACATAAAGTCTATAACTATTAAAAGTACTAGATTTAGGCATATCAAAAGTCAATTTTCTATGCCATGGCAACAAACAATTAACTGGATCTTCTATAACCAGATCATTTTAAATTATATTGCTAATAATTTTACTTTTAAAAATTTGTTAATATACTATGTTAGGCTATTAAGCCTTTACAGTGTTCTATGGGAAAAAAGAAAAAGGTATAAATTAAATCTCAAATAATTTAATAGAGTATTAAATTCTTGAAAGTTGTCTGGTTATTAAGTACTAATAACCAGACAACTTTCCAGAATTTAATACTCTCCAGGGAGTATACTACACTAATTGGGAATTTTGGAGGTTGAAGGCAGTCAGCCAAAGGGAACCAACTTTGAAAAAGCTATAATCAAACAGGGGAAAGCAGATATCTAAGAAATTTCTATCAATCATGCAGGATCCTGTCACTCATACCAGAGGCTGTAAGATTTCCACCTGTGAAACAATGATTCTATTAAGGCATTTAGAAAGGTGGTTAGTCCCATGTACTTAGATAAAGCAAAGTACAAAAATTGCCATTACTAATCACGCTAAATGCTAGTTCTGTCAGTCAAACAGAATAAACCTTTTTCTTTAAAGCCAGTGAGCCTGTTCATTTCTAGCTGAAAACTCAGAAAGGTACATGAGAAAAGACCCGTGCTGAGAGACCCTAAAACAGGCTTAATACTACAAAATAATTCTAGGTGTATATAATTTCATTTAGCAATGGGATTTCTTACCACTGCATTGTCTTAATATTTGTGTATGTTGCTTAGCCTTTGCTTATTAGCTGATTTATAACTGTTTCCCTTGGATGTATCAATCACAAAATGCTCAGGGGTGTGTGTGTCTGTCTTCCACCCAAGAAAAGCACCCAATCTATCTTGTACTGATAACTTAGTTATAAATTATCCATTAAATCTCCCATTGAACTCTCCATTGCGTTACAAAATATTGCCAGCAGGGAGAAATACAGGAGACAATGGGTGGAAAGACTAAAGCGGAAACAAAAATCCCTAACATAATATTGCAACACTAGGAACCATTTATCTGTGTGGTAGGATTAAGCAAGATGCCAGTTCCTCTCCTCTTCTTCCCACGATTCCAGGAGACAATTTCCTTGTGACAACGTGAAGGAAGCAATAGCAAATGTGCAATTTTATTTAGATTGCAATAGAGACAGATTCAAGATCCTCACTATTGATTTCAAATAATACTCACATTCTTCAAAAGAAACTTTGGAAAGCCATTGGAAAGTCAGAAACCTGGTACTTGTTGAGAAACCACACAGAGATACCTGGGTTACAGGCTAGATTGGAAAGTCAAAAAAGAAAAGAAAAGAAAAATAAATTACTTTGTTAAAGAAATTATACGGAGACCATGAAGTCAACAAAGAATCAACTTTGATTGATATACTCCAAAAGTCAGTAAAAGGACTGATCAAATTCACAGAACTACAAATACATTTGGTTGTAAAAATACCTCTCAGCATTTTTGCTTCACCGAATAAAGTCAAAAGCTCACTTTATTTCTTAAAGTACACCAATGTCTGTGATTATGCAAATTTGAACAAAACTATGTCATCTCAGAATAACAGGAAAGATGATGACTAGATAGTCTGCCATCCATGAAAGGATGCTGAAGGTTTTAATCAGGAATTAGGTTGGACCCCTGTTCAAAGAGGAAATGTCAACAAAGAGGATGATATTCTGTAAATGTGGTCACACTCACATTGGATATCAGAAAAAAAGTGAATTGCACCTTTGATGCTTAAAATTTATTGCATGTGATAAGTCAGGCACAAAATAAAAGTTCGTTAAATTAAGGAGAGCAGGTGAAGAATAATATATATCAAAGTGTGTGACGAAGCAAGAGCCATTGTCAGAGATAGTACTCCTAAGCAGATGCAGAGAGATGAAAAATTTAGTAACAGAAAGTTGTAATAAAGAAAAAAATGCTCAGAATTTGGTTGTCTTGGATGAAGGATATAAGCTTAGCACAGCTACCAGAGAATACTAACTCATTTTGTATGAAGTAAGAAAATCTATTTGTTAAGAAATACATAAGATAGGAAAGTCCTATTTTTGCCCAAAGTTTATGGTGGAAAAAAGATTTAAACTGAGTGAAAGATAGGAAGCTCATGTTGCTAATAATAGGCCAGGTGAAAGATGAACATAGGGCGGCCTGTAACAGATGATATATGATCCTTTCAAATGGAAAGCATAAAGGATAAATATCTCTGTTGGTTTTACATGAAGTTTACTGTGGGATACTGTATGTAGGCAAGTGTTCCTCAACCTGGTCGTCTATAAATATATTAAATTCCATTCTCAACATTTTAGCAGCTTTTTAGCATTATTGGTAGGGACTGTGGTAGTTGGAATCCAAACATATCTGAAAGAGAAAGAGACTACATGGCACAGGCTAATAATAAACAATTCTAAATAAACTTTAGAACGAATGTTGTTAAAAAGTTTAAATGTAAGACCCTTAGAGATCAGCTAGGGAAACATTCGAAATTTGGGAATGCATATTATGTTGCTGATATTGCAACATATTATGTATTTTAATTTATTGCAAATTATATCTTTATGCACTTACTAAGTACATTCAATAATGTAACATTTGTAATGCAGTATGCAAAACACCCAAATTAAAAAAAAACCTGATTCTTTAAATGCATCATTTGAAAAAAAAAAAGTACAACTCCATAGTAAAAATATTAAATCCAAGTGAAAAAATTGCCATTTTGAAAGATATACTTTTTTTAAAGGAAGAGTAATTAAAGTTGCAAATAGTGCATACATTTTCTTGGTTTAGAAAAACATTTTGATCAGTTCTGAAATATTTGTAAAGTACTCATTGAATTCACGGATCTCAGAGCGTGGATATAATGCAGCTCCTTCTCTGAGCCATTTGACAAATTGCTTTTGAAATAGAGGGTAATTTCAGAAGTAGTTTGTGCTGCAACTTTAACTGAGACCTTTAAAGCAAACATGTAAGTTCTAGCTTAAGACTAAGTTGTTCTTTGGAGCCTAGTCTATATTTTAAATCATTCTTTTCTTCCAAATGGTTTTATTTACAGTAATCAACTTAAATCTGTTTTGTCCTAGGAACAATCTTTCAATTAGTCTGTTTATTCTTCTATCCATTTTAGTTTGCCATTCAAATTGCTACACTCAGACGGCTGAATTCATACAATGCTAAGATGGTCAAGTTCACACATCTTTTAGCAAAACTAAGGAAATCACACATTGGTATTCTAATGCTGAAAAGAAGACAATGTGCAGCTTTCTCCAACAGCTGTGTTTAACAAAAATAGTTAAGGGATTAACAACAAACTATTAATCAGCAAAAGATAGTACAGTCCAGACTAGGTTTCCATTGCTTGCTTTATTGACTCTTCTAGGAAACTAACTCTAGTAAATTCACATGTGTTAGATTGGGTAATAGAAAGGCACATTCAGGCTAAAGGCAACAACAGCTCTTTATTGTAACAGAACAAGTATGTACAATCCAGCAAAGGTTTTATAGGAAGCTGTCAGACCCTTCGACCAATGAGATTAAACCTCTGTTCCCGCCGGAACAGAGGACCTTGATGGAAACCACTATAACTGAAGCTGGTATCTAACACCCCTCTCCTCTTAGTTGGAGTAATCCTACGGGTTACGTAGTCATGCAGGTAGATGGGCTTTTGGGTAGCTCTGCCTGACCTGCGCAGTTCAGTCGGAGGGTGTTCTTTGGACAGGTCGGACGGATCTGTTTGCTCCGCAGCTCCGCAGCTCCGCTTGTTAGAAGCTCCTGGAACCCTTCACAGGCCGCGTCTAGCGCTTCTAGAGCTGGTTCGCTCGGAGCTCACTACGGGCCTGCAACACAAGAAGCTAAGTAGCCCAGTGACTTCGGGTTTGAGTTGGCTGTGGAAGGACTGACTTTGTGCTCCTTTTGGGTACGGCTTTGGCTAACTCGAGCAGGAGTTACCTCTGGCTGCCTAAGAGTGGAGTTGGAGAGGCGGCCACAGAGTTGATCAATGTGCCTTCTCCAATTCCAACCGTCCTCGAGTTTTACAAGATAAAAGCAAGGCCCGGTGATGCCTATCACTGTGGCAGTAATCCACAGAGTTCCCCCGGCGTAGTTGTAGGCATAAACTGAATCCCCTACATTAACGTTCAGAATTTTGCTTGTGCAATCAGGGGGCGATGCGGCAGAATAGTTTGGGTGTAGCCAGTCTAAGTGGGACCTTAGCCAGCAATCCATGAGAAGCTTGGAGGGGCTTCTCCTTGTAGTGGCACTTGGTATGATATGCTGAATTAGCAAATAGTGGTCAACCTGTGTTTTCCAATCTCCCGGGCCCTATCTCCTAGATAGGGCCTCTTTTGCAGATCTCACCATTCTCTCTGCCTGACCATTGGAGGCCGGATGGAATGGCGCGACCAGGGCATGTCTGATTCCCTGAGCTGCTAAGAAGGTCTTGAATTGCATGGCCATGAATTGGGGCCTGTTGTCAGAGACCAGGATGTCGGGCAAACCGTGTGTGGAGAAAAGTCTCCGTAGTACCTTGATGACCGCTTCTGCCATAGTGGAGGTCATCAGGACTACCTCTAGCCATTTCGAGTAGGCGTCCACAACTACGAGGAATGTCCAGCCATGAACTGGGCCAGCAAAATCAATATGCAACGTAGACAATGGTGCTTAGGGTTGCTCCCATTCTTTAGCGGGCGCCTCTGGGGGAGCTGGTCTGGACTCCTGGCACGGTGTGCAGGTAGCCACCCATTCTTTGATCTCCCTGTCCATGTTAGGCCACAATACGTAACTCTTAGCCAAAGACTTCATCCTGACAATTCCAGGATGCCCTATGTGTAAAGCCTCTAATACTGTAATGTGCAGTTTGGGTGGAACAACGACAGCAAACAGCCATTAACAACAGACAATTCATCACACTTACAATGGTACAATTTGAATTCAGACCCAATAGGCCCCTTGGGCCACTCCCTCCACCCCCAGTTCAAAATTTGTTTAATGATGAAGCCTTTTGCAGAGTGGTGGGCAATGTCACTAGACGAGACAGGACCAGTCTCCAAGCAGTCAATGAGAAGGACTGGCATCTCAGGGATAAGGTCAGCAAGAAGTTCTGGCAGCGCTCAAAGCATCGGTGTGCCCCAAAGTGGAGCCTGGTCAGTGGATGAGCCAGTAGGAGTAGGCAGCTAGGAAAATGGTCCATCTGGTCATCTGCGGTGATAATGACACAGGAGTAGGTCGGTCCCCAGCCAGCAAGCCTAGTAGCTGTTTGTGGTCCGTAATTAGTTCGAAATCACAGCCATATAGGTACTCATGGAACCTTTTTACTCTGGCCACTGCAGCCAAAGCCTCACGGTCTAGCTAGCTGGGCAGCGGACAAGGTCATAGAGTAAAAGGCTATGGAAGCCTCGGTTCCATTGGGTATGCGGTGGCTGAGGATGGCTCCAACGCCAAATGAGGAAGCGTCGTAGGTCAACAGCAGTGGCAGGGTCTGGCCATACTGCACCAGGAATGTGTCTGCTGCCAGAAGTCTTTTTACACGGCAAATGCGGCAGCCTCGGCCCCAGGACCAATTCGGGTTCTTCACCAAGAGACGATGTAAGGGTTCAGCAATGGTGGCTTTCTGTTTAAGAAAGATGCTGTAGAAATCAAGGATCCTGAGGAACGCCTGCAGCTTGGTTGCGAGGTGTAGGGGATTGCGAGGTGTAGGGGCGTCCTGAATTGCTTGCATTTTTCTAGTGGTTGGGTGAATCCCAGAGCCGTTGATTAGGTACCCTAAGAATTCAACCCTTGGCATGTTAATTTGGCATTTTTCTTTTTTGAGACAGAGGCCCTTGTCTTGAATTCTGGTCAAAACAGTTTGCAAACGTTTGAAAAGTTGCGCCTCATTTGCAGCCGATACCAAGATGTCATCAAAATAGGGGATGATTCCTGGAATCCCCTGCAAAAGCTGTTCCATGATGCTTTGGAACAGTCCAGGGACAATACTAACTCCAAATTGCAGGCGGTAACATTTGAATGCACCCCTGTGCATCACAATGGTTTGGGCCTCTGCCGTAGCACCATCTACAGGCAATTGTTGGTATGCCTGCGCCATGTCCAATTTAGCGAACACTTTGCTGGGGCCTAAAGAATGTAATAAATGCTGTACAATGGGTACAGGGTAAGCGTTTTGTTGTAACACTTTATTGATTGTGCATTTGTAGTCTGCGCAGATGCAGATGGACCCATCAGATTTGACAGGTTTACTTTACTTTACTTTACTTTATTTCGTATTTCTAGACCGCCCCCTCTCCCAAAAAGTGTCACTATAGACATCTCCCAGCATGCATGATCAACCGGCTCTAGGATTCCCTGGCCTACGAGCTTGTCAATTTCCAGATCAATTTTTGGGCGGAGAGCGAAAGGTACTCTCCTGGATTTTAGCCTTATTGGGGCTATGTTGGAGTCCAAATTAAAAGAGATTGGAGTCCCCACATACCTAGCCAGACTGGTGCCGAAGACGTCCTTGAACTCCTTAAAAATTGCTTCAGCGCTCTCGTCTTTCAAGGCGTTGATACCGGTCACTTCTAAGCCGAGGGCTTCGAACCAGTCAAACCCCAGGAGGCTCTGCAGGTCGCCGCTGACCACCTTCACTGGGAGCTGGCTGCTGTATTTCTTGAATTGCACCCAAAAGGTGCCCTGGCCCATGATGGGGACTCGGGTCCCCTGGTAATCGCGATGGCGGATGTCAGGGGCGTGTATATGCTGCTTCTTCAGGCTAGGGATAGCCCACTTGAGAGTGGACTACGGCATGATGGTCAGTGATGACTCCGTGTCGATCTCCATCTCACATGGAGAGCCCTTGATGAGGACTATGACCTTCAGCTTTTTTGGCTGCCTAGTGCGGACTTGGCCAATTGAGGTGTAGTAGGTGACTCTGGTGTCGCCTTCTGAGTGCTGTAGTGGCTTCTTCCATGCCCCTTAGTTGGGCCTTTGCTGGCGGTTAGCTCGGCTTCTTGGCTTCCAGGTCGTCGTGGGGTGCTCATTTCTGCAAACTTTGGCGATGTGCCCCTTTCGCTCACAGCGCTGGCAGATAGCATCATGGAAATGGCAAGCTAATCACGCATGGTCTCCTCCGCAACTAGCGCAAGGCGTGAATCGTGTTTAGAATTTGCATGCCGGCTTGGTGCGGCTATTGCGCATGTGGCAGCTGTCATCTTCTTTGCCTTCTGAGCTCTCGGCCTCTGCAGCCTCGCGATGTATGCGTGTGTGCTTTCACGCATCTTGTGGAGTGCCTTGGCGCTGCAGATTTTCTGTCGACTTGATGGCCAATTCTGATGCCCTGGCTTCGTCCAAGGCAATTTGTAGAGTGAAGTTAGATTTGGCAAGTAACCTCCTCTGTAAATGAATGTCCCACACACCGCATATGATGCAGTCAAGAATAAACTCATCAAGGTCTCAGAACTCGCTGTATGCTGCGGCCTTTAGTAGCGCCGCAATGTACTCATTCACATCTTCCTTCTGGCTGTGAATATTAAATTCGTGCCAGCGGACATGCTTAGACGGCTTGGGAGCATAGTGAGTCCTCAGCGTCTGCTGGAGCAAGGACCAAGCGACTGATTATAGCAGTGTCGGCTCTGACAGGTCTTTGGCAGTTTCGAACACTTCCCGTCCACAGTAACTGAGGAACATGTTCTTCTTGTGGCCTTTAGAAAGGCCCATGAGATCGTTGGCTTTGAGGAAGCAGTCGAACCTCAGTATATACGAGTCCCAGTGCTTGGTGACTGGGTCATATGGAGTTGGTGGGGCGTGCATGGGCATTTTGTGTTCTGAGGGTGTTTTGAGTTTGCCGCTCAAAAATGGCTGCTCGAAGCTGTGCTGAGCTCCGGGCTGGATTTACTTGCTGGATTGCTACGCTCTTTTTGGTTTGCCTAGTTGCCTTCCAATCCCCCTTTGTTGCCAGTGTTAGATTGGGTAATGGAAAGGCACTCAGGCTAAAGGCAACAACAGCTCTTTATTGTAACAGAACAAGTATGTACAATCCAGCGAAGGTTGAGTCTGACAGCAGCCTTTTTATAGGGAGCTGTCAGACTCTTCGACCAATGAGATTAAATCTCTGTTCCCGCTGGAACAGAGGACCTTGGTGCAAACCACTATAACTGAAGCTAGTATCTAACAACATGAACGACAACAAAGTAGAGGTAGCCTAAGATGATGAAATGACATTATGAGAATACAGGCATATTAATCAATCAATGATAAAAGTAAAGCAATATCCTTCACTTAGTTTTATTTTCCTCTTTTTTGATCAGTTTAGGATTCAGTATATTGTATAGTCTAGAACAGGGATGTCAAACTCACGTCATCACAGTGGTATCATGTGACGTATCAGGACTTTTTCCCCCTTTGCTAAACTGGGTGTGGGTGTGACCAGTGCAAGACTCATTTGGTCCGCACATTTGACAGCCCTGGTCTAGAAGATGGCTTAATTCACTAATCAAGATATAGTGTAGAAACCTAGCATGAAAATCCTAGACCTAATACATCTGGAGTGCGGAAGATTGGGAAAGTCTTTACTTATCAGAAGACTTACCACCTTATTTATCACTTATCACCTACTTATCAGAAGATGCGAAGCATCTATTTTTATTGGTTTATGGGCCTAATCAATATTTTATTTCCACTTTTCCTAAGCACATGAGTTGTTTTCAGGGGTAGCAAAGGGCTTGTTAATTCAGTTTATTAGTTGTTCAATTTAATTCTTTAGACTGTATTTTTATCAATTTTACTGGTACAGAATTCTATTGATAACAAAGCAGCTTTTGAATAAACCAATTGATCAATTGGACTTGCTGCGACTGTTATAGCAAAAAAAATATGTGTATGTAATTCACCTTGCTGGTGTGACATGAAAGGTTCATAATGGTTAAAATATTATTGCCGCTCTAATTGTAACATAATCCACACTCCTGCTGTACATTTAAGCAAACAAATAATGATTATATAATAATCTCTAAAAAGTTTTAAATTTAATACATTTCAAAAGAACATACATAGAACTTTTCAGTTCTACACTGAGAAGGCCCAGTACTGATTGGTCCTTCCACAGGTTGTCCCAACTAAAAGTGGCCAGGAGAAAACAATTATAGGGCTGGGTTTCCCCTCTTATGCAATTATCACAGTAGACCTGAGTCTTCAAAATGTTTCCCTAACATTTCCTCAATCCCATAAAATATTGTTTACACTCACCTGCAACTATTACATTGTTAATGTGGAGAGAGCACCTGTCTCTTTTGTTTAGAATATAGGAATGTGTACATGCAATGCTCACTAGTCAAAAGTGTTCTGTCTTAAATATTCCTATCCGGGCAGCAAACACTAGATAGCAGCAAATTTCAGAGTGTTTTGTATCTCTTTGTTGCCATCTAATGGTTATTTGGGGGTTTGTAACATAAATAACTTCATCTATGAAAGCTGCCAAGAGTGAACATGGATGCTACTAGGCTGTTCCGAGTTCATAGTGCATACTGCTACTCCTGAAATGATGGCTAACTCAGGATCTGGGGAGATAAAAGAAGTAGTAGGAGCAACATATAGAACAATATTTATTACCTATCAACCTCGTTCTTGCCTTCCTTTCACACTTCTACACAGCACTAATTTATGCAAAATATCTGGACATTCACTGGATATGGGAACAAAAAGACAGGAAAAAAGATCAACTCTAATGACCATGAGATTTTTGCAGTCTGGATAGGATAGCTATAGAATGCAATCAAGTTTGTTGACGATACTGAGCAAGGAATAAACGGCACAAACAAGCCAAGGAGAGATTAGTTTTTTTTCTATATTTTTCCCTTATATTCTAACCACGGCATTTTGAATTTTTTGCTTTGTCTTTATTTTGGAAAATGAAATAAACTACTACTTTTTTCCCTACAGCAAAGACTTAAGGCAAACCCTGTTCTTCTCATGAGTAATTCCAACAAAAGAAGGCCTGTGGATTGACAAATGACTTTCAGATCTTTACATCAGGTATAATTTGGCACTAAGTACTAACATTTGAAAGCCAGATTTCTTATAACAGTGGCCTGTATAACAACAGACCCTTGGCAGGTTTGAAATACTGCAGCGACCTTTAATTTACAGAAATTATTACCAGCAAGAGAAAACAGGTTGGTCATGTGCACGCTTCAAACAGAAGGCTAGAAGTAAAAAGAAGAAAGAAAATATAGTTCAGAGTGTATATTCTCCAGCTTTGGCTCTGATCTGAAGCTGATTTTTACCTCTGCTCCAGCTGTTCAAACAGGTAACTGCTCAGAGGAACATAAGTAGTTTAATTTCTTTCGGCATCTCTCCAAAATACAAAATATAGTCTCTTCATATAATACCATCCCTTACATGTTGATTTTTTTAAAAAAAGGCCTGCAAAGTCATTTATATATGTATTAAATAATTATAAAATTGTTAGAAAAGGGTTTCACATTTGCTATTTACCCAATCTCTATTTTCCTTGTTCTTATATATTTCAATACACTGAATTGCTTCCAAAATTTGCAGTGGACAACTTGCAAGATCAACTTGTTCATTAAGTCACATCTTGTCCTCTATATATAGCAAAGTAGCAGTGAAAGTGTAGTTGGGAAACTATAGGTATGTTCAAACAGTCATCTAAAATAAAAAAAGTGCCCAAGTTTGGATTCCATCATATTTTATGGTAGTGCTTTCTTATCTGGTCATTTCCTTGCTGACTGGAAATTGTAAAATTTTCAGCACATATCTGGAAGTCAGCTAATAAAGATTGTTTAAAAAAACCTGCACTCTGCTGCCCATTTTCCTTGGTCTTCATCCAACAAAGAGAAGCACTAAGGGTGTTATGATGATAGTCTTCCAATATTTGAGGGGTTATCACAGAGAAGAGGGTTTTCAACCTACACTCCGAAGCATCCTTGGGTGGGACAAGAAGTAATTTACGGAAGCTAATCAAGGAGAGAAGCAACCTAGAACCAAGGAGAAATTTCCAGACAGTGATAACAATTAATCACTTCAATCAATTAAACTCTTCTGCAGAAATTGTGTTGCTCCATTTTTTATAAGAAGAGGTTGGATAGCCATATGTCTGGAATGGTATAATCCCTGAGCAGAGGATTAGATTAGAAGGCCTCCAGAGTCCATCTCAATTCTGTTATTCTGCAGTCTGAATTGTTTGAGATTGTGTCTTTATTATAATTGGCAGTGCTAAATTCTTTCCAGATAAAAACTGTGTGACATAGCATCACTTGAACTAAATCTTGGTGAGGGATCTTACAGAAAAGATTATTAATGGGATTAAATTAATTCAATATTTCTAAATATTAATTGAAAGGGAACAGGGGCATTTCAAGGTATTTTGAAAAATAATTATTTTGGACCCCTGTAAAAAGTGAATGCTTATACTATATTTTGTTGCATTTTAATTTACTTCTACCTCATAAAGCAACTATGACTTTCGTATTAAGTGCCTATTGGCTTCAATTTTCTTTGGTAATATTTTGCAGCAATGACGGATCTGCTAGGGTCATAGCAGCTGAAAGGGAGGGGGGAAGGATAAGGAAAACTATATAAATATTCTCAATAAATAAATAACAGTTGTCATTTCCCAAATCTGACAGTCTCTGTTTGCCTGTGCTTAAATTGAACGACATGCCATTTATCCTAATAGATGGGAATTTGTGTTTGCTGCATAGGAGAGAGGAGACTAATTCTTATTCACCTCAGCTGTGATCTCAGCCAGAGGCTTGAGTTCTAACAGGGTTTGGATGGATCAAATCTCTTTGGAAAATCTTGGTCAATTATAGAAGCCTTAGGCTAAAAGGAAGGTGCTTGTCTTTCTGTCTCTGTTTCTCTCTCTCTCTCTTTAAGGAAATTCACAAAACACTACATTCTCCTCCTATTCCTCATCTTACCAAACAAGCAAATGAATCCTTCATCTGTAGAATATCTGGGAATACCTCTTTCCCCTGTAATTTAACATGACTCAGTCTTGCATCCCGATAATACAAGTGGTGAGAAAGGCTCCTAATCCTATTGGCATACCCCCTTGTCAGCACCTCTTTATTTGGCTGCTTTAAAGGCTCAACATGTTTTGATTTACAATAAGCGCTGAGATAACTGCAGGTGCCCTCCAAAAGAAAGGTTAACTCACCTGAGATGATTTTCTTTTCTTCTGAACAAAGCAATACAAGAACAGGAAATGCAATTAATACAGGTGCTTCTCTGAAAGGTAGGAAATGTCACTTACCCCTGATATGACATAAATCCTCATTAAATAAGCAGGCCCCAATGGTTGGCTTTATCTTTTTTTCTGTAGAGAGGAAAGGATTTAGGTTGAAAACATATAAGCAGGCATGGCAAGCTTCAGATTTAGGAAAGCAAGGTATAATTTTTGCAAAGCTCCCTAATCGCTTGCAATATTGGGATTCAGAGACAATTATTATTCAAGGATGGACTTAGAAGAATTTAGATGATAGATTTCATCTTGTAGGACATTAAAGAAAGATTATACTTTGTCTAGATAAACATATTTTTCAAACTAAATTAATTAGATGCTTATTAATTTAGCAATAGCATAAAGGAAGAGAGATTTCCTCCATCTATTTCTTTCTACAAAAAGGTTACGTTCTTCAGTTCTTTTCACTTTTTAAATATTTGAAATGTGTTCAGAATTTATTAAAGAGTAGAAGTCCGAGACATGGATTGCAAGAATCAAAACAACCACAAAATAAACTCAAATATATTCAGAAAACTTTAACTTATGACTTTCATAGCTTTTTAAGAGCAGGATCCCTGGCTACAAAAATAGTTGACACCTTGTTAATATCATTTCGATGCCCAATAAATACATTTTTATTTTCTTTGGATATAAGGTTTTCTATGTTTTAAGTTTGCTTACTCTTTCATATCACTTGAATTGTTTTAACTTGTATATATTTTATATGGTTGTGCAGACTTTAAAAAGTGCTTTGCATCTTGGCTTTTTGAATTGTCATTGTGTTTATTTTATACAAAAAATAAGTTTTAACCAAATTATCATAACTTTATGCTTTTCTTAATATTTGACCATTCTATCAGTGCCATCCATGGTGGAAGGATGTGTGTGTGTGTGTGTGTGTGTGTGTGTGTGTAAGTGTGTGTGTGTGTGTGTGTGTATGTATGTATATGAATTTGTGTTACAACCCCTGGTATGCCCAAATATGGGAGGGAGCTCACTACTCCCTCTTTCTGTCGTTCGGCTCATTACAGAAGACCATCCAGGCAGAAAACCATATTTTTATTTTTAATGTTGCCTTTTTATATTTGTGTTGTATTTGTGCTGATAAATAAATAAAGGGAGACTAGTATAGATCTATTTCAAGCTATTTAGCTCTCATCAGCTAGCCATACCCTTACTGGGATTTGAACCAGGGCTGTATTACATATTAGGCAGTTGTATTAGCCACTAAGCCACAGGCTCTCCTCCTTACCAGGGAAATAGGTATGTATTTGTGTTACAACCCCTGGTATGCCCAAATATGGGAGGGAGCTCACTACTCCCTCTTTCTGTCATTCGGCTCATTACAGAAGACCATCCAGGCAGAAAACCATATTTTTATTTTTAATATTGCCTTTTTATATTTGTGTTGTATTTGTGCTGATAAATAAATAAAGAGAGACTAGTATAGATCTATTTCAAGCTATTTAGCTCTCATCAGCTAGCCATCTATACTAGTCTTCTCCCAGGCATTGGGTCAAATTATTTTGTGAATTAATCCTGAATGGTTGTCTTGTCATTTGAACTACCTCTGGTGTAATACGCTTCACTACACTGTATTATGTTTTATATTTTGCATCTGTTATTTATGTATGCCAATGATGGCTAACCTTTTTGTCGTTGTGTGCCAAAACCCACACCCATAATAAAAAGTGCATGTGATACCCCCCATGTGCCCCACCCCTTGCACATGCATGTGTGACACCCCATGCACCCCCACCCCCACACATGAATGCATGACACCCCCGTGCCCCATTTTGGGCCTACCAGACCTCTCCTGGGACCAGAAATGGGATGTTTGGGGGCACTCTCCCATCCCCCCTGCGAATGCACACGTGCCCCCCCCATGTGCATGCATCTCCTGCATGCGCTCCAACTCCCACACATTCATGGCAGAAACCCCAAAATCAGCTGGCTGGTGGGGATACGTGTGCATGCGCGGTGGAACTGAGCTAAGGCGACAACTCCCGTGCTGCCAGAGAGGGCTCTGCATGCTACCTGTGGCATGTGTGCCATAGGTTCTCCATCATGGATATATGCCGTACAAAGTTACATAGTGAATCCAATGGGAACTACATAAAGAAACAGTTTTTTTTCTGGCAATAGGGCTTTACTATCTGGTCTGAAAAACTCTTAATTATCGTTAGATGATAGCAAATTTGGATTTTTGTATCCTGAATTTTGCAACCAAGTCTGGTAGCCCTATTTGTTCTGCTCCCCACACCCCAACATTTTTTCAAATGGGACTTGGTATTCTCTAAGAGAACTTTCAAGCAGTTCATGAAAATTTATAGCTTGTAATAATTTTTGAACTTGGCAAATCCTGCCTTGCTATGAAATAGCTCCATCCTATACAAATACCGTTTTAAAGTTGTACAGGTTTAGCATCCATCTAGCATTGCTCTTCACCGTAATGCCTCCATTTTTTAAACTTAGCTACAATCACCCCTTGTCATTCTTCCTTTCTTTTATCATGTACTCCTTGCACTGGATATTTTAACTAGTCAACTAAAATGAAGTGATTCTCCTGTCTGTAAAATTTCTGCCATAATAAAGATTTTTAAAGTAAACAAAGTATTTAAAACTCTGCAGGGCTTTCTGTTGCTTTTAATGCTCAAGTTTAACGTAACTACTCTTTTATTGTTTAGAAGGGAAGGGCCAGGTGTCTGGGAGATTTGAGATCTCCCAGAGCTGTCTTCATTCCTTGATTCCAAACTATTTTATTCAGGAATAAATGGCAAGATTGAAAACCTGATTTTTCAATGAGTGTCCTATCAGTGGACCGATCCTTACACACTTCAGTATCATAGCTATTAGATCTCTTGGATGGTTAAGTAAACAGAAATACAAATAACACTTGGTCTGGGCTTGTACATGCAGTTTTTGTGCATTCAATTACAAAGGACAGGACAGATAAAAAAAATACAGTACATCTTTGTGTTGTAAAGTCCTATGCAGTCCTACAGTCATAGGAATATCAATGGATTTTCCCTGAGTGTGACCTTGCTTAGATCCAGACCTGGGTTTTTATTTCACAAAATTAAAAATATCCATCTAGGTATAAAATTATGTTGAACTGAGGTTGTGCTGTAAGAGAAGAAAGCACAAGGGCCTTCAACCTCATTTTGCTAGGAATAACCAGCTTCTGCTTAGAGATACCAGGGCATGGCCTAGCATAATGAGAAACAGATCATGGAATTCATAATTAAACTTTGGATTAGGCTTTAATTGCTTCCATCAGAACAGTGCACAAGGAGGAAAGCCAGGGTCCTCTCCTTTCAGGTGACAGCATAATTTTATGTTGCATATTTAGGTGATATGCAGAATAGTTTAGTGTGCATGCTAACCCTCCCCTCTTCTTCCTCATACCATCATAAAAAAATAAAATAAAATAAATAGACTTTTCCATTTAGGAAGAGAACCCTTGCTATCTGGCACCATGTAATTAGCATACATGAATGAAAAATGAGTTCCTGCTGGTCTGGCCTGCTATATAATATTTTTAAAGATTTTTTTTCACTTTAAAATGTTCACCTTATTTCTATTCATTTCATTAGAAGGGGGAGGAGGGATAGGTATACACATTCATGCAGACACATGCATTCTTCAGTATTTGTGCACTTACAGACATTTAAGTATATGTGCATATGAACACTTATTTATTTGTTAGGTTTACATCACATCTTTCTTTCAGGAGCTTCACGTTTCCCTACAATAGCAACTCAATGGAGAATGCTGGGTGACTAATCATTCTCTCAAGGGAACAGTAAAGGCTTTATAATTTGTTATATTTTAATGACTTTCTTCTTAGCCCTTCTCCAGAAAGATTCATAGCAAGCTCTAATGGACGAAATATTCTCCCACTGAATATTTAGAATAGAATAGAATAGAATAGAAAAGAATAGAGTTGGAAGGTGCCTTGGAGGTCTTCTAATCTAACCCCCTGCTTAGGCAGGAAATCCTACACCACTTCAGACAAAAGATCATCCAACATCTTCTTAAAAACTTCCAGTGTTAGAGCATTCACAACTTTTGGAGGCAAGTTGTTCCACTGATTAATTGTTCTAACTATCAGGAAATTTCTCCTTAGTTCTAAGTTGCTTCTCTCCTTGATTAGTTTCCACCCATTGCTTCTTGTCCTACCCTCAGATGCTTTGGAGAATAGCTTAACTCCCTCTTTGTAGCAGCTCCTGAGATATTGGAACACTGTTATCATGTCACCCTTAGTCCCTTCTTTTCATAAACTAGACATACTCAATTCCTGCAACCGTTCTTCATATGTTTTAGCCTCCAGTCCTCTAATCATCTTTGTTACTGTTCTCTGCACTCTTTCTAGAGTCTCCACATCTTTTCTACATCGTGGCAACCAAAACAGGATGCAGTATTTGCATATTTGGAGAATACCATATTGTGTAGCTTTATCCTAACCACTATGCCATATGTTAACTGAATATTTAGGAGAATAAATATAATAAAATCATAACTTAGTGCCGCAGATTGATGCTACTAGCATCCAAGGGGGCATAAGAAATGTGAGGAGGCATCAAAGCAAAGGTTGCTCCTTTGTATGTGTGCTTCAATTCACTATTCTAACTATCAACTTGCCTTGTTTGGCCCATGTACACTCACCATTGACTGATGCTCCCAAGCATGTTTTATAAATCAAGATATACGTATAACATTCTATTTATATATTCTTGATGTGTTCAATGTTGAATACTCGATATTTCACTGTAGTATATTGGGACATTCATTCTTCTATCTTTGGTAAGCACAATTAAAAAAAGATGCTAAGATCTTGGAAAGTATACAGAGAAGAGTAACAAAGATAATAAAGGCCTGGAAGTTAAATCCTTTTATCAATGGCTGAGAGAGCTAGGTATGTTCAGCCTATTGAAGAAAACGATTAGGGGAGATACATTAACTATCTTCCAGTACTTGAGGGACTGTCACAGAGAAGAAGGAACTGACTTATTCTCCATAGTACCAGAAAGCAGGAAAAGAGGTAATGGGTGGAAGCTTGTTAAATACAGACCCAACATCAAAGTAAGGAAAAAAAATCTGGCAATGAGAACAATTAATCAATGGAACAGCTTGCATCCCAGAGTTGTGTATGCTCCCTCACTGGAGGTTTTAAAAAATAAACTGGGATAGCATGAGACTTCTTCTATGAGCAGGACGTTGGACTAGAAGACCTCAAAGGTCCTTCCAGCCCATGACACTATGTTTTATAGATCTCTTTCACTTGAACTGTATGTATTTTGATATACTCACAATTTGCAATGCTTATATGTGAAGTATGAATCAATAAATGTTTTAAAGGGATTGTATTGTGCATGTACATTTGCCACCAAATCATGCTTTGATTCCCTACTTATCCATAAACATAGTATAACCACACTATAACATCTATGAAGCAGTCTCTGCTGCTTAGCCTCATTTTTATCTGATGAAACTTGCTGTCAAGCATCTTGTCCCATTCTTGATATTTTTAGCCTTGTGTTCCTATGCACAAGCACGGACCTTACACTCCCTCCTCTAAATTCTAAAAGATTTATTTGATTAGGACGACACACTAATCTGATGCAAACTTTTCTCACTTCCTAGCATCAATAGATTCAGCAATGTTTGGAGATGCAAAAATTAAATGGACAACAAATTACTGTACATGCAGTGGCATATGAACATGTCCCCTGGAAATGGTTAGAGAGGCATCCTTACAACAAAGCAAGAAGACTGCATGGATCAGATCATGGGTTTGTCTCAGTCTAGTTCTTCTACTCCTTTTGAAGAACTGCCCTCAGTATGATGATCTTAGTCAATGATAGTTGATCTTAGTCAAAATACTGAGAATGAAAAGCACTGGAATACATGACCAGCTTGCTGCAATGTAAATTCATGTCATTGACCCAAGAACTCAAAACACATAATCTACTCCCTAGCTCACCAGAAACTCAATTCCTAACCAACTTTTTCTGCTAAGTGTCAAAGGTAGTGTTTTCTGATTTGTGCTGGCTCAAACGGTGCTGCTGTCCAGTTTGCCTGCTGTGCTTCATTTCGTTGTGGGCAAACACTTCTGCTCCTATTGATTATTCTGCACTATGGCAGAGATACCTGACTTCCTTTGTCACTGACCTGCACAGTCATTCCCCCCCTCCCATTGTACAGCAATAGAATGTGAAATGAAGGTAACAGTGGAACTTTAACTCTGTCTTTGTTATTTATTTGAGCTATGAAATGGACAAGAGTTCTTCTACTTTCCCCTTCTAGCTGAAATGACAAATGGTAAAATGGTAGTCTTCTCTGTTTTGTTTTTCAAAATTTAGGAAAATAAAATAGCTCGGAAAGCTTCCAGACAGGAGCCATGATAAATGCCCTCCACAGAAACTCTCAGTTTATTATTTCAGAGCCAAACGAGAGGCAGGTTGAAATCAGGGATTTCTAAAATGCACTTCTTTTCCAGATATTTTAGGCGCAGAAATCCAGCAGCTTAATGCTACTGTGCAGAAACTTTAAGATAGCATTTGTGTCTGAAGATGAACAACTGGTAAAGATAATCTTATTTCTATAGATTACAGATGTCATTATTAAAGTGAACAATAGTTTAAAACTTCTTGGCTTTGATATCTTTTTCAAGCTGAGCAGTTTCAAGCAGATCTTAAGCCAATTTTTTTTAAAGAGTTAGCTATATCTCCTAGCTTTGCATATGACACCAAACTAGGAAAAATAGGCAACACTTCTAGGCGCAAGACCTAGAAAAATCTAGACAGACTAGTAGCCCAACAAAGTTCCGGGAAGGTTTTATATTTTACATTTAGGCAAGAAAAAGCAAGCCTACAGTTATAGAATAGGTGGCTCAACAGTAGTAACTATGAGGAGGATCTAGAAGTCGTAATGGACAACCACTTAAGTATGAACCAGCAGCGTGCCTGCACTTACCAAAAAACAAAACAACCAAACACCAATGCAGCCCTTGATTGCATCAACAGAGGAATAGTATCAAGATCATATGAAGCATTAGTACCAGTATATATTTCTTTAGTAAAATGACATTTGAAATATGGCAAACAACTTTGATTGGAAATTGATACTAAATCTTTAGAAAGAGTGCAGAGAAGAGCAACAAATATTATTAGGGAGCTGGAGGTTAAAACATTTGATAACAGTTGCAGGAACTGGTTATGTCCAGTTTAACGAAGACAAGGCCAGGGATGACTATCATGTCTTCAAATATTTTAGGGGCTGACACAAAGAAAGAGACAATCTATTCTCTAGAGCACCTGAGATCAAGACAAGAAGTAACAGATGGAAATTTATTAAAGAGAGATCCAACCTAGAACTAAAAAGAAATTTCCAACCAGTTAGAACAAAGTCGTGACTGCTCCATCACTGGAGGTTTTTAAGAAGGGATTGTGCAGCCATTTATCAAGAACAATATAGGATCTCTTGCTTGGTCAATACTTTTTAATTATATCTTAATGTCAGTACTTTTTAACATATTGTAAAAACTAATGTGTATTGCTGGTCTTTGACCGTAATAAAGATTTATACTTATACTTGCTTGGTCAAGGGACTGAATTAGAAGGTCCCATCCAAATCTGTTATTCTATTAGTTGAATGAAAAGGAACAAATGATGCTTGTTAATTGAAATGAGTATACACATATATAAAGATTTTAGGGAGGAAATCCTCAATATATGTAATTTTTTTAATATTAAAAATAAAAATGTTCAACTGGTTTTTCTTAATATCTTATAGAATCATATTTTTTTCTGCCATTGATATTATACTTTTCTGTGATATTATACTTCAAACATAATGTATCATTTTAAAAACTTGTGCAGTCAGTATCAAATAAGAATTGCATTTGCTAAGGTCCAGTGAGTGGTTGTGTTATTTCATCAGTTGAGACAACTTCAGTATGTAAAAACTCCAATGAGAGAAAAGCCAGCCTGTTAGCAGAAAGGTATGAGAATATTAAAAAATAAAATCCACCATATGGTTTTCCATGGGCAGTTTTGATTTGTGTTATCCGTTTCAAAAGTCTTCTTTAGCAACCTATCATGATGATGGATTTTAGAGAACTTTTTGTGTAACATTCTTGGCCACTTAAAAATCACCAATAAGATTATGAGAACTGAAAAAGAACTATCATGCTGTATTGGACATTATAGATCTACATTCTGTGCCATGGCAGCCAACAACTACTTAATATTTATAGACACCCCAGAAGAGGACACGAGCACAGAAGCACTTTCTGGGTTTCTCTACTTTGTTATTAACTGATCCAATCCCTAGTAAGGTTGCACAGTGCTCTGGCTCTGAACACAAAACAGAGTGAACAAGGGTGCAAATGTGGAATCTACATTTCTTGAACACATTAAAAACTTTTGGAACCAGAGGATGTTGCATGAGCCAAAGCATGTGTCTTGTTTTTTTCCCCTAGTAGTCAACTTTCCTTAGAACTGAGAGAGGGAGAATTAACAAAAATGTCTGAAGAAAATCTGCCTTTCAATTTTATTTCTGCTTGGTGAGGTAGACTTTAATATTTTCCATAGCTAGGATCCTCACAGAGTAGAAGCATCTCTCATATGTTAACTGCAATGTATAATTAGATCATAAGGTCATCTATAATGCATCTGCGGAATGTCATGTCGCTAGATAAAGGCAACCTTTTTATATAAATGGCACTTATGCAAAACCGTGGTCCACAGGTTATTGACATTTTATAATGTCATCCTTAGGGCCCTTGTGATTTCTATGATGTATACTTTCCATTCTCAAATAAAGAATTGCTAGTTTTGAAGCCTAATGAAAACCTTGATTCTTTAGTTCAATTTGATTCATACATGGCTACAAAACACCAAAGCCAAATGGAATTATAAAAATGTCATTCTAAAAAAACCCAAAGCAAAACATATTTAATACCCTGGATTGAGTTCTCTGAACTTCAAAGAAACAATAAATTATAATTTAGGTAAATCACTAATGGGTCACCTAGTATGAATCAGTGCAAAACTAGTATTTCTGAAGAATCATCTTAACAAGCTCTGGCACACATTAATATATTCTTTTACAGTTTTGTGAAGGCCTGAAACTACATTTCTTTAAAAGGGCATGATAGAGACATAAAGGCAGCAACACAGGGATTGTTGTATTGGCAACCATAGGCCGTTAGTAGACTTTACATCATATGCACCAGGATGTCATTTACACAAACACAATATATCAGTACCTAAATTCCTCAACTTGCATATGGTCATCATAACAAGAATAAAGTTCACAAGTTGCCAATAATCAGCTTCCTTCTGCATCTACTAAGTTCTAATCACAAATATGTGAGCTTCTTTTCTAAAGAAAATATATTTCAGTTTGCATGTAGCTGCCAGGCAGATACGTTTTCTTAAAAGCAAAACAGCTTCAAGGGGAAATAATTTAAAAGAAAAGCATGTGAAATTTAAGTTTTGGTAGACTTTAAAAGTTGTGAATGTGTGTGTCACTGAGGTTTCTTGTTAACAGCAGACTGAGAAAATATTCCAGTTTTTAGCCACAGTTTTTTCCATTATGGTGAATTGTTCTGCTTAGTGGTTCCGATTTATTAATTTGCATTTAGCCATCAATATTAACATCTCTAGAATGCATGCAATGTATATTTTTGTACTCTTCTCTGGCACTGGTGTTTGAAGTAGCCACTGAGCTACTAAAATAGAAATGCGATAGTTTCTCTGCTACTGTTGCTTTTGCATGGACAGGGAGACCGCTTTCTTTGGAATTGCAACCATTTTGGTGTTGCCATGACAACTCATAGTAGTTGCTTCCTTACTGTTGTATGTGCTAACAATACTCTGAGGATCCTTCCACTCAGCAGGAAAAAGAATCCATAGAATGACTATATTCATGAAAACTGTGTTGCATTCAGGTGGGTCTCGGCAGGTGGAAGCAACCTGGCCAGTTTTGCCTGAGCTCAGAAACTAAATAGGACTCGGACCGATCAGCATTTGGTAGAAAACCTCCCAGGGTAGCTGGGCTGTAGGCTAGACTGGGAAGAAGAAGAAACAAATTGAAAGAAAATAATGTCCGTGGTGTGGTCATGCGAAATGCAAAAGTGAGTTCAGCTACCAGGAATCAATGCAATTCAAACAACCTGACTTTATTCAAAAAGAATAAAGTGTTTGGGTATGTTCCCTTTAGGACAGCTTTGCTAGCTGGGGAATTCTGGGAGTTGAAGTCTTCCAGGCTTAATGTTGCCAAGGTTGAAGACCCCGGCTTTAGGATAACTCATCAACATAAGATAATAAAGTAAAATAAAATATCGTCCCCTTTTCCAATGCATATAAAAGGGGGAGGGTTCAACTCTACAGCCCAGATCTCACACCAACATCTCCAGACCTTGACAAAACATTGTGTTAGAAGAACCTGACAATACATTAAAATAATTTGACTTTTGCAGCGTCCTGATTTATTAAAAAAATCCATGAACACAATTCTTTAAGTTTGATATTTTCTATTATTTTATTCAACATCCATTTCATGCATTAAAATTGGGTTTCCCAGTGAAGTTTGTCCCAAACACTGCTTAATTTTTTCATTTGAGCCTTTTGTACTTGAAGTAATTTAGGATCAATACAATACAATAGTAGAGTTGGAAGGGACCTTGGGGATCTTCTAGTCCAACCCCATGACTAGGCAGGAAACCTTATACCGTTTCAGACAGATGGCTATCCAACATCATCTTAAAGACTTCCAGTGTTGGGGCATTCACAACTTCTGGAGGCAAGCTGTTCCACTGATTAATTGTTCTAACTGTCAGGAAGTTTCTCCTCAGTTCTAAGTTGCTTCTCTCCTTGATTAGTTTCCACCAATTGCTTCTTATTCTAACCTCAGGTGCCTTGGAGAATAGTTTGATTCCCTCTTCTTTGTGGCAACCCCTGAGATATTGGAACAATGCTATCATGTCTCCCCTAGTCCTTCTTTCTCTTAAGCTAGACATACCCAGTTCCTGCAACCGTTCTTCATATGTTTTAGTCTCCAGTCCCCTAATCATCTTTGTTGCTCTTCTCTGCACTCTTTCTAGAGTCTCCACATCTTTTTTACATTGTGGCGACCAGAACTGAATGCAGTATTCCAAGTGTGGCCTTACCAAGGCATTATAAAGTGGTATTAACACTTCACGTGATCTTGATTCTATCTCTCTGTTCTGATTCTATCCCTCTATCCCTTTGTTATTGCATCAAATGCAATAACAAAAAAAAGGCCAAATTAAAATTTATTTTCAGACTTGGTTGACATAACTTCTGATAAGAAATATGTAAGCTTCAGATAATGGTATATGATTTATGTCACTTATAACATGTATATATGCTTTATTAAAATTATGGTATTAAATTGATAGAAATAAAAATTGGAGGGTTCCGGTTCCGGCGGCCGACGGCGACGGGCAGCTCCTTGCCCGCTCCGGCTCCCCGGTGGGCTTCCCCACTCCTTGGGGGGCACAGGACACCCCGCAGAGGGGTGTCCTGCGGAGGACTCCTGCAGCGGCGGCGGCCGGCGGGAGGTCTCTCGCGCGCCCAAGGCACTGGGGAGCAAACTCGGAGGGTGCTTTGCGTTTCTGCGCCTCGCGCCTCGCTACAAGCTGACTGGAGAATGTAACAATAGAAGGAAGCAGCTGCAGTGCGGTGAGGTTGCTTCTCTCTTCATTCCCTACTCTGCACGGAAGAATTACTCAGCTTTTTAAAATCTTAACTTTCGGAGCATTTTGGAGGCGCGGCTGGAGGGAGGGGGTTTTCCCCCCCCTTGGACAAGTGGCGAGGAACAATTCTGCTCTCAGCCCCCGGGGAAGGAGGAGGGGGGAGAGCCAACAAATGAAGCCTCACCCAGGCTAAAATGATTTTCTCTTCAATTTAATTCTACATATCACTGATGATTTGAGGACTTTTGGAACTTTTAAAACTTTGTTATGCCTCTGTGCCCAAAACTGGCAGGGCAAGATGGCACACTTCCGTTGTCTTTATGAACTGTGAAACCTGACTCCACCTTTAAAATTCAGGCTTCCGGTCTTTGTCTCCGTGTCTCCCAGAGGAATCTCTTGTGGATTGGTATTTTTTAAACTTTCTAGGGGAAACTTTCTATCTATTGCCAGACTTATTAGAGAGACTCTCTTCTGCCTGGTTCTTCTGCTCCCGAAACTCACCTGGCTACCCTTCTTTTCTAACTGTCTATCTTATACATGGACTGAACTTCTAACGTTATAAATGATGCCACCCAAAAGACCACCTCCTGGAAAACCCGGCTTTGCCACTTCTGCTCCAACATCTGCAACATCCAGTCCAGCCACACAGTCAAAGATAACAGAACTGATGCAACCTAAGACTACAGAGATGGACTTTCAACAAATGCTTCAACAAATTTTACAGGGCCAGGAGGAAATCAAGAAACAGCTAAGGGAAATGAAAGATGAAATTAAAGAAAATCAAGCCCAAATATATAAGAACTCACAAAGACTGAATCTTGTGGAAGGGGGGGTGGAGGAGGTGAGGGGGGGTAGAAGCTGTGCAGAAAGGGAACAAAGATCTTGACACCCAACAGATGAAAATAGAATTTGAGAGAATGTCCTATTACCTTAGATTTCAAAATGTTATAGAAGAAGATGGGGAAAACATAAGGGACATCATGACAAACATCCTGGCTGACTACACACACAAAGAAAAACAACAGATGGGGTGGGATATAGACCTGGTTTATAGAGTGAACTCAGCCTATGCTAGAACACACAATGTACCCAGGGAGGTTCACATTAAATTTCTTAGAAAAAGCACAAGAGATGAAATTCTGGGTGTACAAAGGGGGCAAGCATTGACATACCATGATAGGGAGATAACCATTCTGAAGCAGATCCCTAAGAAGATTAGAGAAAAAAGGAAGAATTATTCGCAATTAGCGAATAAATTATACCAGAAAGGGGTGTGGTTCAGATGGTTGATGCCTGAAGGTATGCTGATATTCTGGGAGGAGACAAGAATCAGAATCAATTCACCCATAGAGGCGCAGGCCTTTATGGAAAAAAACAAAACACACCTAGAAAAAACACGAGACACTACAACAGACACACAGGAAACGGGAGGGGCCAGAGCTCTGCCAGTGGAGGGAGAAGGGGCAATAGCAAGAAAACTCAGATCACAAAAATAAACAAGAAAATCATATTATTATAAACTGACCGAAAGTGATAATGGAATTATATCTGGATTTTATACTGTAATGTCTAATCTGATTGAAAATAGTAATAGAACTAACATGCTGATTGTAACCAATTATATACCAATGCATTATATATAAATGTATACTATGAGTATGGAGGGAGGGGCGCCTACCACACTTTGCAACTGCCAAAATTTGTATACCTGTCCATTTACCCTTTTCCCTATAAATGTTGAAAAACCAATAAATTTTTTTATTAAAAAAAAAAATTGGACATACTTTTGGTATTATCAGTGCTTGACATTATCAGTTCATTTGAGATAAAACTACATGCCCATAACACCATGTCTTTGAACTGCTTCCAGCTTGGAGGATTTACTTCGAGAAATTTCTGAACACTCTCAGAATGGCATGTTCTGGAGAGGTTAGTATTGGCTTAGAAAAAAATGGAATGTTCCAGAGATCTCTAGAATGATCTTTTTCTCAGTTGATACATTCTCCACATCATTGATTAAATTTGTTTTAGAACTGAAATAATTTTTCAAATCTACATTACGTTAGAAATTATGGCATTTTTCACATATTCAGAAAGAAATGCTACATTTTTAACATTGCCACCTTCATCATTCACAAAAAGAGGAAAATGGAATAGGAATCAATCAATAAACAAGTGAGCAAAATGTATTTACTATTTCCTATTCTAATGAAATCATTAGAATTTTTTAAAATGATTATTCACTGCCCAGAGTGGTGGAATGGGCAGTCATACATATTGAATAAATACTATAAATAACAAAGCAAGTGTTTAACTTCTTTTAATGGCAATAACTTCTTTGGATTGGTGTTTGAGATAAGTGACAGAAACTCTTACCAGATCAACTTTTTTTAAGTTTAAAAAAAGATACAAAGCTGTGGAATTTCTTTTGTAAGCTACCTCAAAATAATACTATTCTAAAGTAATAAATATGTTTTGCTTCATATAAAACAGTTGTGGCAATTCCTAAACAATGGAACCCACAGCTACCATGACATATGGAATTGCTGAGCAGTGATTTGAGATTCACCAATGGACTAAGAAGTTGGATGACTAACTGCCAAGAAGACAGCCACTCGGTTTAAGTGCCAACAATGAGTGGAATTGTATGGCTCAGTGGTTGATGACTAGACTGCCCAGGGCTGCAGAATTTGACACTGTGGTTTCAGCCAAGTTCTTTTTCCTCAGAAGAAAATGTCCCCCTCCTAGCATTTTTTTTCAACTCCAAGGATTGATCATTCTCTGACTTTTTTTCCTGTTTTGGCTAGGGCCCAAAGAACTTCAGATTTTTAACCCTCGGCTTCTTATTGAATCATAGAAATTCTTTCCTCTCAGTTTCCAAAGGATAGCGGGTGGTGGAAAAGAGGTTGGAAGTCAAACTATTTGAGATACATTTTGGGTTTGGCTCTTAGCCTCCATTATTGTTACTTCTACCAGAGTCCCATGTAGGTTGCGATATTAATATGATATCATTATTAAGAAAGTAAAAATTAGGAAAACCAAGCTATAAATAATATTCCTGTGACTGCATTCGGTGTGCAGATTTTGGAAAAAGTTCATTAGCCATTGGAGGGTGGAGTAGAGTTGCAGTTGATGGAGAAGATGCTTTACTTCTTCCGGAGTCCCAGGACCAAATCCCTTGTCTGAAACTGGCATATATATTGTAAAGAAATCCCTGATAGGTACCACTTTTAATTTAGCCATGAATAATATAATTTTTGTCTGTGATTATTTGTAGCAGGAATAGGGGTTTTTGTTGTTGATACCAAGTCTGTTCTAACTGTTTTTACAGATTTGTCTTTACTGTTTGGTGTGGAGAGGCAGTTCATAGTAGTCAGATTAAGATGCTGACCTAAAAACCAGAAGATTGTGAGTTCTAGTCCACTTTAGGAATAAAAACTAGCTGAGTGACTTTGAGCCATTCTGTTTCATTTTAGAAGGCTGTGGTTTTGAGAAAAAATAGGAAGAGGAAGGAATATTATATATGTTTGCTGTCTTGAATTACTTATAAACTAATAAGTGTGAGATAAACTATAATAAATAAATAAGTCATCTAATTCTAAACCAGGTGAAGTTTAATGCATAGAGTTACAGATAATTTACAGCTTATTCAACCACAGAGCTTAGTAGATCACTTTGAACTAGTTTAAATTGCTTAGCCCAATTTATCTTGATTTTTTTTTTGGATGTCCAGAGAAAACTTAAGAAATACATAAATCTATTGTCAACAAAAATAAGCAGGAAAGGTGCCAGATTATGTGATGCCAGACTAGAGGGAAGGTCTAATTACTGCGGTATAACTATCATTAATTGTATAGGCTGAATGTATTGTTTTCACCATGTACTATTTGGTATTATTTATACTAAAACCACAAGGTTCTTGTGTTTTCAGAAGAGAAACAAATCTTTGCATGACAAGACTATTTATTGTAGCATGAAACAGCTTCCCCCTACCCACATTTATAATTTAGTTGCAAGAAACAGCATTAGAGTTCAAGTTAGTAAGAATCTTATTTATAAAACGCTCCTGGTCCACTATAACTCAGACAGATACTGCTTTAATGACTCCACTCATCAAATCAGCAGAACTGCAACAGGCTACGGTACAGAGCCAAGGCAAGGGGTGGGGGGAGGTGAGTGCCATTGTCAAAGTGAATACAGCTGCTTCTATAATAGGACTAATTGCATATTGCACCGCAGAGCTCAATTACAAGTGAAAACAGTTGTAAAACCAACAGACAGTGGAGCATAACTCACCAAGGAACTGGCTGCCAATTCTGCAGATTCACTTTGGCCAGGATTCAATAGCCCACACCTGCATTTTCTGAATGGTAAATATATAATGACGCATAATTACTAAGAAAAATATGCAGCACTTCAGATGTGACAACACACTTCTTGTTTATTGGGGTAGTGAATAGTATGTAATAAGTTTGACCTGTACTACTTCACAGACCCCTGGGGTCAATGGGGATGAAGCAGTAAACTGAAGTTTAATCCACAAGGCTGCAATATAACTGAGTGATACTAGAAATTAGGACATTAGTCTGGTGAAAACATCTTGCTACTAAATCTCAGTAAAGTGAAAAGAAAAAGAGAATGCCAAATCACCATTTAAGAAAAAAAGACAGTAAATATTGACTTAAATATTCAAATTACAGTTTGCTTGAACAAAATCATCTTAAAATATCCTAAAGCTTTGTTATTAAAAATAAAAAGATGTACATAAAAAGTGGAATCACTTTCTATTTCCCAACATCCATTTTGTCCTTTCAGTAATGTTTATTTGCAGTTAACTTTCAATATTATTTATATATTATGTTTCTTCTAAATTTTATTTTTGCACAGTCGGAATCTAAATTTTTGAATTTCATCTAAGGTACAGTACATGATATAATATAAATGGTCAAACTTCCTCCTTAAGATGAACAGTTAAATAAAATATGATAGGTAATTTTATTACAATGGGAACACAGATTGGGACCTCAAAAGTTCTCTTTGCTGCCATCTGGCGATCCTATAGATTTTTGCAGCTTGCATTTGATAGACCTAAATGTTACAGTATAATAGCTTCACTCAGAGCAATACTGATTTATGCTCAAATCGATATAAATATCAAATTTTGAGGATTGTTCTTGATTTCTAGTAAGGAGGATTTGCTGCATGAAGTTATAGTAGCACAGCAGAGCTTTCCACATGCCTACTCTGTAATTATTTTTTGTTTTGATGTGTTAATATTCAGAAAAAGAAAGAAAGTAAAAAATAAAACATTAGAAAGAACAGACATAAAAAAGAGGGATTCAACACAAAACCCATTATATTTAATATGAAGAAAGTCACTAGGCCCCATTAAATCTTAATCATACGGAGTAAGATTGATGAGTCTTTCCGTTATATCAATGGCTTAGTTCATTAGTAGGAAGTGCATATCAATCATCAATCCCTCTACCATCTTTTTTTGTTGTACCACACAATTACAAAACCAATAATTTTCCATAATAACAATGAATTCCAAATATTGAGTATATAATTCAAAAATACATCTATGTCTTAAAACTGAATTTATTTTCAGGCTCTCTGCTGCTGTTGGAGAGAGAGAGATGTTGAGGGAGTCGGAGTGCGGGGAAGGCCCACTGAAGTCCCCTCTGTCATGGGAAAACAGTCGAATGGAGCAAATGTATTGTATTCTAATGTGTCCTCAAAGCAGGTTGGCTGTTTGGCCGGAGGGTCGGATGCATCAGGAGACAGATCACATCGCTTTCTACTCGTAGAAGGAGAAGAATCCTGAATGATTGCAGACCTACTTGTCTGCTGCAAGGAGGCCTTTTGGGCCTTTGCAAACTGCTTTTCAGGGGCCTTTTGGCGCCTACAGGAGTGCCTGTCAGCGGCAATGGATGACTTCTTAGTTGATAAGTGTCATGTCTTGGCTTTGGATTTCCCAGGGCCAGCTCTGTTGTCTGCCAAATTAGAAATTCGCTGTGTCCTCAGATACAGACCCAATGCTTGTAGCAAGTGGAGGAGACCTGGAAATGGCCTAGAGCCCCGGGATGTGACCAGGTTCTTGGACAGTGACCATGAGGATAGGCGTTGATATGGGTGTAGTGAATGAAGCTCTCAGGAGGTCCACAGGGCTCCGGTCGGCGTTACTGGAGCCTCAGGATAGCAGGCTTCTCGGAGTGAGATTGGCCCAATAACCAGGCGTGCGGTGAAGTGGTGCTGCAATAAACAGCACAGGATCAGCTCTGTGTGATGAAGTTGCGCCATTCTGACCTACTATTACTAAGGGCCAATATGTCTGTTAGCTCCCCTGTACAGAGAAATCTCAAGCGGCGGTGTTACAGGCTATAAAATAAAGCGGCAGCTTCAATAAAACCAATAATCGATGGAAAAGGAGTGGCTCAATGTAAAATGGTGGCTGGCTGGAGGAGGTTACTGGATCCCCAAATGGCAGCTGGCTACAAAGGTCAAAAGGCGGCAGTGGAGAAAATATTCTGGCGCGAGATCAGATAGCCGCTAAGAAGCCTCCCTGTCCCACTTGTGGCCACTGATCTCCACGAGCAATCCCCTGGCTGCTTGTGCAATGAGCTTTAAACTGATCAGGAGCCAAGTGCAGCAGTGTCAGAAGACCAGTTCCCTGCCCAAGCCTTACCGCCAGGAGCCCAACGGGATATCTGGTGGCCGCTGAAGAAGGGCCGATCATACCCATGATGACAAGATGGTCTCAGATGTTGTTGGAGACTTCAGTCATGCAAGACAAGGAATAATTTCTGTAAATCTTACTAGTAACCAAGAGAGAAGTAAAGATACATCTCTTTGGGCTAGACTGAGTTAAGAAACTGAAACCAGTTAAGCCAAGGAGGCATGTCCAAACAATTTAAACTCATTCTCTGGGCAGATAGATAGAAGTTATACTCATGCATGGAGTCTCCAAGCAGCGCACAGGAGAAATCTAGATGCAAAAGATATTTAATTAATTATAGGTTTTTCAAACTGTAGGGAGTGCGTCAAAAGTATTTTTCCCCAAGAACAGCTCAACACTTGCTTCTGCTTTCCCTGTGTGAGCCTGCAGGAGGGCAAGGACAGGACAGAGTAAAGTTCAGTAGGAGTTTTGAGAGATGGCTACACAGATAGATCTGGCCATCTGTCAAAACCATCCACCAAGCAGAGCAGGGGTGTGCAGGGATGGGCTTCAAAAATTTTCAGCAAATGGGTTCTCTGCCCGGTTGCTGGGTGGTGAGGCCACAGTGGGTGTGGCCTAGTTGGTCTCTTGCACTATGTTGGGGGGGATGTTTTCACTTTCCCCAGGTTCCTGGAAGACTTTCATCGAGCTTCTGGGAGGGCAAAAACTACCTTCCTCGGACTCTAGAACTTTTCCAGAGGCCAGAAACGGGCCTGTTTCCAGCCTTCTGGAACATCCTGGAGGCCCACTTTCCCCCCTCCTGGAACTTCCGCATGGCCCCTGCACTTTTCTTGCATACCAAATGGGCCGAATGGAGATTCCTGGGAGGGATGGGGTGGGAGGGGCCAGCCAGGGGTGGGAATTTGAGGTTCTCCAAACTGGCCATAATGTTACCTATGGGTTCTCCCGAACCGGGTGAACCTGTAGCAGCCCACCCCTGGTGAAATGGTTGGTAGATGATTTCGTGCTGGCTAGTGACATGCAAAATAGTGTACAGTAGGATATGCATACTTTTTATTGTAGAAATGCTCATTTTAGTAAAGACCAGTATTTTTATTAGTTACTTTATATTTCTAGCTTTTTAAAATGGAAAACTTTTCTGGAAGAACAAATCAATTTATCATTTTAGGGGATCACTGTAGTATAATGTAGGTATAAACAGCATTGAATTCAGTAGAATTGAGACTAGATGTCTTACAAGATTATGCCAACAATCCTTCAGCCAGCTAAGGTGCTAAGTAGTTGCTGTGTTTAACTGAAGTGCAACACTCGACGTTTCTAGAGTGCAATACTCGACGTTTATCTTAACAGTTTTTCTTTCAATTGACACATGTTAAACATTAATAACTTTCCTGTATGTGTTAACTATTAGAATTGCCACACTGTTATATATGCATGTCTTAAAATACCACTTGCCTCTAGAAAAGTAAGTTAAGTGTTTAAGTATAAAATATTAAGAAAGTAAGTAGTTCTGCCAAGGCTTGGAATATATTCAGAAAGTCATGTTATCAACTTTGGGTTGGCAGAGAAAAGGAAATATTTAAAATCCCATGCCAGCTAGTGCTAACAAACAACCCTTTTATTCCCGACTCACATCAATTCCTTTCTGCTGAATAATTTTGTTCATTGAGCAATATTTCAGTTAAGCTGTTGAGTTTAACCACTGTAGCTGAAAAGACTGAGGGTTACTCTTTTTGAAAGTTTTGCAGGAGCCAAATATTTAAGTGCCTGATTTTTCTAGCAAAGATTACCTTCATTTAATCTCCCTTGCAATCCCAAAACACAAGTGACATTACCACTTATTTAAGGAAACTAATGAATTTCCTAAGGAAATGAATAGGGTGAGCATTAAAGTAGTTATGATTGTGGGTGTAATTCTGCAGAAATTTCCTACATAAGGAAAAAGTATGCGAAGAGGAAACTCCTCTCTAGTCTGTGGCATTTTTTCCATGGTTCTTTTAATGTTGATGTTTCTGCTTCATTCTTGAAATCTTTGATCAAAAATGATAATGAAATACCTCTGCCATATTATCTGGGAAATTTTAAAAAAAAGCTTTTTCAAAGTATTCAGAGATCAAGAAGCCAAATGTTAATGTAAACCAGTTTCTATATTTTAGTATATTTTTATTCATTTCATTATCCTGAAATCTTGGCCCTGTGGGCATGAAATTTTAAAATCTTGAAAATAATTGGGATTATTTTTTAAGTGATTAATTTCATTGCCTTTAATTAAATAAACCCATCACTCTCCATTCTGAAGATCCTGTTTTTGGTGCATGAGTGAGCAGATATTTTATCAAGATTCTTTGGGTGCGAAGAATTGGGGGGGGGGGGTTGAGTGTTTAACTAAGGATTCCTAATGTTTTTTTCAGCCACTCTCATCAGATTATTTATTTATACGAAGGCCATTTTTACCAATATTTACCTTCTCATTTTTAAAGATCATTTGAAAACTCTTATTGGAGGCAGTCTTCCTACAGAATCTGCACATATGTTAAAATTATAAAAGCAGCATTGTGCCGTAAATTTCATCCTTTTGGCCTTTGCACATCATGGTGCAGATATAAAAGGGGTGGAGCTACTTGCATGAAAATACTTTTGACATCTGGTTACTACAAAGTTGGAAACGCACTACCCTGAAATATGATCTATTGTTATGACAGTGCTTGAAAAAAAGAAATTTATGACTAATCTCGGAAATTGTGGCCATCATAGTGTCCCTACAGTCACGTTGTCACAATTTGGGTGCTTAGCAACTGGTGTGACAATCCTAGAGACCCGCTTTACAAGATTGCCATTTCTGACCTTCAAAACCAGATTCTGAGGAGCAATGTCAATGGAAAAATTGACAGAAAATTGCAACTTCTTAGTGATGCGCTGCCAGTCTCATTTGTGGTCAATGAGTAAGGACTACCTGTAATTCTTATAAGGTAGTCCATATGTATTTTAAAGAAGTAGAGTTACAGCACACACACAAAAAAACCTTTGCGACATCCCACAAACAGAAGTACTGAGTAAAATTAATTTAAAATACTATGTAGCAGTCAAATATCTAGGAAAATGTTTCTTAAAAGGTGGGTCTAGAACTATGGGCATTCTCCAAGAGCCCTTGCAAAAGCAAAATGATCTGCTAGCCTTTGTTAGAAAACAATACAATATTACATTTATTTTATTAAATTTATATGTTGTCCCTCTTGCTATTATAATAATAATAATAATAATAAATTTGGATTTATTAGCCGCTCCCTTTCCAAGTAGGACTCGGGGCGGCGCACAATGGAGCATAAACAACAACACCAAACGTACATCCATATACAACACCTATACATACACGTATACATACACGGAGGAGGAAACAAATTGCATCAATAGACAGTTAAGATCAGCTTTAAAATACCCCAATTGTAAAAACCCAAAAAATTAATATTTACGGACAGTTTAAAAAACAGTTTGGAGGGATGGGAAGATTACGATTGCGATTGAGCCAGGCCGGATAATTGAAAGAGGTGGGTCTTCAGCTGTACACGGAAGGAGCGGAGGTCGGAAGTAATCCTGATGTCGCGTGGGAGGTCATTCCACAGGGCTGGGCCCATCACAGAGAAGGCTCTGCTTCTGGGTGTCGCCCCCCGACACTGTTTGGCGGACGGCACCCGGAGAAGTCCCTCTCTGTGTGCGCGAATTGGTCGTAGGGATGTGTGGGGCAGGATGCGATCCTGCATATAACTAGGCCCTGTGCCATGGAGCGCTTTAAAGATCATAATCAAAACCTTGAAACGCACTCGGTAGACCACAGGCAGCCAGTGCAGCTCGCGCAGGAGAGGTGTTACAGGGGAGTATCTAGTCCTCCCCATAATCACCCGCGCGGCCGCGTTCTGGACCAGCTGTAGTCTCCGAGTGCATCTCAAGGGAAGCCCCATGTAGAGAGCATTGCAGTAATCCAGGCGAGACGTCACTAGCGCATGGGTGACTGTGCGTAGGGCATCCCGGTCCAATAAGGGGCGCAATTGGCGCATCAGGCGGACCTGATGGAACGCCCCCCTTGCCACGGCTGTTACATGGTTGTCCATGGACAGCCGGGCATCCAGGAGGACGCCCAAATTGCGCACCTGTTCCATGGGGGCTAGTTGGACGCCCCCGATGGCCAGAGATGGAAGCACCTGGTTGAACCGGGAGGCCGGAAGCCACAGCCACTCCGTCTTGGAAGGGTTGAGTTTTAGTCGGTTGCCATCCATCCAGACCCGTACGGCCTCCAGACACCGGGACATCATTTCGACGGCCTCATTGGGGTGGTTCGGAGTGGAAATGTATAGCTGAGTGTCATCAGCATACAGATGATATCCCACTCCAAAACCACGGATGATCTCGCCCAACGGTTTCATATATGTGTTGAACAGGAGAGGCGAGAGTACCGATCCCTGTGGCACTCCACATGTGAGTGGCCTCCGGGTCGAACTCTGCTCCCCTGTCAACACACGTTGCGTCCGACCAGAGAGGTAGGAGCCAAACCACCGTAAAACGGTGCCCCTGACTCCCAGCCCCTCTAGCCGGTGCAACAGGATACCATGGTCGATGGTATCGAACGCCGCCGAGAGATCTAATAGGACCAAGATAGAGGAACAACCCCTATCTCTGGCCCTCCAGAGATCATCAACCAATGCGACCAAGGCCGTCTCCGTGCTGTGCCCGGGTCGGAAGCCGGACTGGCGCGGGTCTAGATAATCATTTTCCTCCAGGTGACGTGGGAACTGCTGTGCTACCACACTCTCTACAACCTTCGCTAAAAAAGGAAGGTTGGAGACTGGACGATAATTGACTAGGTCCGTTGGGTCCAGGGAAGGCTTCTTGAGCAGGGGCCTCACCACCGCCTCTTTCAAGGCGGCCGGTAGAGACCCCTCACCCAACGAGGCGTTCACCAGGCCCAGGAGCCAGTCGCGCGTAACCTCCCAGGATGCCAGTACAAGCCAGGAGGGACACGGGTCCAATAAACATGTGGTGGGTCGCAGACGTCCACGCAACCTGTCCAAATCCTCGATGGCAACCGAGTCAAACTCCTCCCAAAGCGGTCCCTCAAGACTCGCAGCGGGCGTCTCTACTGAACCACTGAAAGGGGTCCATCCCATCCGGATTTGAGCGACTTTGTCCTGTAGATAATTCCCAAACTCCTCTGCTCTGCCCTGTAGTGGGGCTTCCCGTGGTCTCTCAAACAAGAGAGAACGGGTCACCCGAAACAGGGCGGCAGGGCGGTTATCTGCAGACGCAATAAGAGCGGCGCAATGTTGACGTTTGGCCGCTCTTAATGCCACAAGGTACGTCTTCAAATAGGCTCGTGCCTGTGCTCGGTCAAATTCGGAGCGGGAGGATCTCCAACGACTCTCTAGGCGTCTCTTGTGGCGTTTCATCACCCTTAGCTCCTCGGTAAACCAAGGTGCCAGGGTGGTTCGTCGCCGCAGGAGAGGCCGCAAAGGCGCCACCCGGTCTAGGGCCCCGGTAGTCACACTATTCCATGCGACTACCAGGTCCTCCACTCGGGGGCGGGTCAGGTCCACAGGAGGTGGCCCAAGCTCCGTCTGGAACCTATCCGGTTCCATCAGGCGCTTGGGGCGGAACCATCTAATACCTTCCAGTTCCGCCTCCTCGCGGCGGGGGGTAGCACCAGGGAAGTCCAGCCGGAGAAGTGAGTGATCCGACCATGACAGGGGAATAATGTCTAGATCCCCTATTCCCAGATCACTCGTCCACTGGCCAGAGACAAAAACAAGGTCCAGGGTGTGGCCTCCCTCGTGAGTAGGGCCCTGAATTAACTGGGTCAGGTCCATGGCTGTCATGGAAGCCATGAACTCCCGAACCCCCTCAGACGCTTCTCCCATCGACGGCAGGTTAAAATCCCCCATCACTAAAAGTTTGGGGGTCTCAACCGCCACCGATGAGATCAGCTCAAGGAGTTCGGGCAGGGCCGCTGAAGTATAGCGAGGAGCCAGGTATACTATCAGCAGGCCCAACTGCCTCCCTGGGCCCCATCTCACGACGAGGGACTCACACCCGGATGTCTGCGGCACAGTGAACTCTCTCGGCTCTAAGTCTTCCCGGATAATCACTGCTACCCCACCGCCCCTTCCCTGGGCCCGAGGCTGGTGAAATGCTCGATAACCTGGAGGGCACATTTCCACAAGGGGTAGACCTCCCTCGTGGCCCAACCAGGTCTCGGTTATTCCGGCGAGGTCCGGGTCCCCCTCCAAAATCAGATCGTGGATGAGGGGGGCCTTATTGACAACGGACCTCGCATTGCATAACAGCAGTCTCAGGCCTTGGGTCTGTCGATCCTGACCACCTAGTATGCAGGGGTTGGTACAAACGACCGGGAATGACCAAAAACCCCGGTCTCCCAACCAAATTAGTCAACTTCTTGTTTTTACTTTGCAAGATCTTTGTCCAAGACTGAAGGGTGCCCTAATATAAGATTTATCAGTCTTCTGGCTTGTATCAGAACACATTTCTTTTTATATGTACAGTAATACTGCATTACTTAGGCTTTCTTAGCTTAACCCACCTCACAAAATTGTTGTGCAGATTGAAGATGAGTGAAATTCTCATTATCTCTGTTAGATTCGGGCAACGAGAGAACAGACTGCGGATACGTAGTGACTTATCAGCTCTTTATTAGTAGTAGTAGTGATCCAGCTTGCTCTGTGGCCGGAGGGTTCCCCTTTTATAGGAATCGGGTACGCCTTTCGACCAATCAGAACGATACCTGTTTCCCGCCGTAGCGGCGGACCAGAGAGGAGACTTGCTGCGATATATGCTAATATCTAACACCCCTCCCCTCTTAGACGGCGCATTCCGGTTGGTTACATAGTCCTTAAGATACGTTGGTGTTTGCCTTACACGGGTAGAACGTCGCAGTTCTGGTTGATCTGGAGTGGTTTCAGGATCGGTTGCTTTCTCTGCTTCGCGTTTGGGGGTCTGCAGACTTTCGTTGCTTTGGCGTTGTTCGGTTTCTCTTTCGACCTCTTGTTCTACCCTGGGCTCGTAGGTGTCATGGTTCTCTGTGTTGGGACTCTCGAGTGGCTGACTTTGTGCTGGCAGATAGTTTTCATCGTCAGCCCGCAGGTCTGTGTGTGCCAGGCGACCCCGTAGTTGATCGATGTGCCTTTTCCAATTTCGTCCATCTTCAAGCTCTAGCAGATACGATCGTGGACCCGTGATGCCAATGACCCTTGCCGGCATCCACAATGTTCCCCCTGCATAGTTGTGGGCGTATACTGAATCCCCTTTGCTAAAACTCCGAATTTTGCTTGTAGAGTCTGGGGACGCTGTGGCAGAGTAATTTGGGTGAAGTCGGTCCAGGTGAGACCGTAGACGACGGCCCATGAGTAGTTCAGCGGGGCTCCTACCCATCGTTGCGCTGGGGGTAATATGTTGAATTAGTAGGTAATGGTCAATGCGTGTTTGCCAATCACCTGGACCCATCCTAGCGAGGGCCTCTTTTGCGGATCGCACCATTCTCTCCGCTCTGTCCATTTGATGCCGGATGGAATGGCGCGACAAGGGCATGCCGAATTCCCTGACCTGCTAAGTACGTTTCAAATTGCATGGCCGTGAACTGGGGCCCGTTATCGGAGACCAGGAGGTCGGGCAAGCCATGAGTGGCGAAAAGTCGCCGTAGAACCTTAATGACTGCCTCTGCCGTGGTTGAAGTCATTAGGACTACTTCTAGCCATTTGGAGTATGCATCCACAACTATAAGGAAAGTCTGACCTTGGACTGGCCCTGCGAAATCGATGTGTATTCGCGACCAGGGTGCTTTAGGTTTCTCCCATTCTGTGGCGGGCGCTTCCGGGGGTGCTGGTCTCGATTCCTGGCATGGATCGCAAGTGGCCACCCATTCCTCTATTTCTTTGTCCATGTTGGGCCACCAGACGTAACTCCTTGCTAACGCCTTCATTCTAACGATCCCTGGATGCCCCACATGTAATGCCTCTAATACATTTTTACGTAACGCATACGGAATAACAACTCGATCCCCCCACAACAAACAACCTTGCAATTCTGAAAGCTCATCACGTTTCCCCCAAAATAACTTGAATTCCGGGCCCACGTTTCCCTTCGGCCACCCCCTCCAAACCCAGGTTTGAACTTGCTTTATTATGTTGTCCCTAGCAGAGAATCTGGCAACGTCGCAGGAAGAAACCGGTCCTGAGTCCAAACAGTCAATTAACAACACCGGTACCTCGGGAGTGGGGTCTGGCAATAGATCCGGAAGTGGGCAACGGCTGAGTGCGTCTGCATGTCCTAAGGTGGAGCCCGGTCGATGAATTAGCTTGTATGAATACGCGGCCAGGAAAACAGTCCACCTTGTCATACGTGGAGAAAGGGAGACTGGTGTGGGGCGGTTTCCCGCCAAAAGTCCCAACAGCGGTTTGTGATCTGTAATCAGTTCAAAATCGCGGCCATAGAGGTATTCGTGGAAACGTTTTACTCCAGCTACAGCAGCTAACGCTTCCCTGTCCATCTGGCTGTAATTCCTCTCGGCCGATGAAAGAGTCCTGGAGTAGAAAGCGATGGGTGCTTCGTTTCCGTTTGGCATCCTGTGGCTAAGGACTGCGCCGACTCCAAATGGTGATGCGTTGCAGGTCAATATCAGCGGTAGCGTCTGGCTGTATTGTACTAGCAGCGAGTCAGTGGTGAGCAGGCGCTTTACTGCGGCAAAAGCTGCTGCCTCGGATCGTCCCCATCTCCAAGTTGCGTTCCTCTGGAGTAGTCGATGTAATGGTTCAGCAACGGTCGCCTTCTGTCTCAGAAAAACGCTGTAGAAGTTAAGTAGTCCGAGGAAGGCCTGCAACTCGGTCTGATTTCGTGGTGTGGGGGCGTCCTGGATCGCCTTAATTTTCTTTGAAGTGGGGTGTATTCCCTGACCATCGATTCTATATCCCAGGAATTCTACGCTAGGCACGTTAATTTGGCATTTCTCCTTTTTGAGGCGGAGGCCCTTTTCTCTGATTCTGGCCAAAACAGTTCTGACTCTTTTTAATAGTTGCTCCTCGTTTGCAGCGGACACCAAGATGTCGTCAAAATAGGGGACGACTCCCGGTATCCCTTGCAAAAGCCGTTCCATGACGCTCTGGAACAGACCTGGAGCAATACTCACACCGAATTGTAGCCGGTTGCATTTGAATGCTCCTCTATGCGTCACTATAGTTTGGGCCTCCGCTGTGGCGCTGTCCACGGGCAACTGCTGGTAAGCTTGTGCCATGTCTAATTTAGCAAATATCTTTCCTGGCCCCAACGAGTGCAATAAGTGTTGTACTACTGGCACAGGATATGCGCTTTGTTGTAGCGCGACATTAATTGTGCATTTATAGTCCGCGCAGATGCGGACTGACCCATCTGGTTTAACTGGGGTCACAATGGGAGTTTCCCAGCGCGCGTGATCCACCGGCTCAAGGATTCCTTGCTCAACTAACTTATCGATCTCTTTATCTATTTTTGGGCGGAGTGCAAAAGGCACTCGTCTCGGTTTAAGTCGGATTGGCGCCACTTTGGGGTCTAAATTGAATGAGATTGGTTTACCCACATACTTACCGAGACCGGGGCTGAACACATCCTCGAACTCCTTAAAAATCTGTTCAGCGCTGCTGTTCTCCACGGCGTTGATCCCGGTTACTTCTAACCCCAAGGCTTCAAACCAATCTAGTCCTAGAAGGTTCTGTAACGGAGCGCTGGCGATGGTCACGGGCAGCTGGGCTACGATGTCCTTGAAGCGAATTTGGAACGTGCCTTGGCCCACTATGGGGACTCGGTTCCCCTGGTAGTCTCATAGCAGGATGTCTGGTGCGCGTAGTTGGCTCTTTTTGAGGCTAGGGATAGCCTTTTTCATGGAGGCCCATGAAATGATCATCAAGGACGATCCTGTGTCAACTTCCAGCTCGCAAGGAGAGCCCTCCAAGAGGACTGTGACTTTCAGCTTTTTAGGCCGCTTGGTGCGGACCTGACTTATTGTGGTGAGATACGTTCGCAATTCCTCTCTCTGGGTCAACTCTATCTCAGCGTCTGTATCCTGAAAATACTCTCATTGAGCGTCTTGGTAGAACGCTCTCTCAGCTCTTTGTGTATAATCTCTCTGGGAATACGCCCTTTCAGCTCTATGGGAATTGTCTCTCTGGGTAAACACTTGTGGATTTCTCTCTGGGCGCCCTTTTTGATTTCGCCAAGCCCCTGGGTTGGGCTTCTGTTGGCGGTATGTAGGCGGCTGCCGTGAGGCAGGGACTTCGCTCCGGCACACTCGTGCGATGTGCCCAAGTTTGTTGCAGTGTGAACAAACAACGTTCCTGAACCTACAGGTAGACCGGGGGTGATTCCCTCCGCAACTTGCGCAGGGTGGTAAACGGAATCCGGGTCTCCCCCCAGGCCTCATGTGACTGCTCCGCATCAGGTGACTGTCCTCGAATTCGGGATCCTCGTAGTCGGGGCTGGTGTCCTCGTAGTGGACTCTGGTGTGCTGGGTGCTGGCTGGCTTACGTTGAATCCACGTTGTATAGTTTCCGATGATCTTTCTGCTGACTCGGATGCCCTTGCTTCGTTTAGTGCTATTTGTAGGGTTAAATTTGGGTTTGCCAACAGCCTTTTTTGTAGCGAAATGTCCCTTAACCCACAAACAAATCTTGCCAGGATATGCTCGTCCAGATCCCTGAACTCGCAGTTAGTTGATGCTTTACGTAGGGCTGCAACATATTGGTTGATTGATTCTCCCGCCTTCTGGTTCCGCGTGTTGAATTCCTGGCGGCAAACGTGGCGGGAAGGTTTTGGCGCGTAATGAGTCTGTAGAGTCTGTTGCAACGCCGTCCATGATACCGCTTGTATCGGAGTAGGCGCGATGAGGTCTCTGGCCGTGTTGAAGACTTCTCGCCCACAGTAGCTGAGGAAAATGTTTTTCTTTCGGGCATCTGTTATCCCCGTGTATTCGTTCGCTTCGAGAAAACACTCGAAACGAATCATGAAAGCCTCCCATTCGTCGTTCGTTGGGTCGAATGGAGCGGGTGGAGTGTGCATCGCCATCTTCTCTTCGTTTGAATTTGCCGCGCTGCGGTGTCCTGAGATGGCTGCCGGAATTTCTGCCGAATTCCTGGGCTGGATCGAATCCTGAGATTCTGAGGTAGCTCTCTTCGTCCTATCTGTCTCTCGATCCCACCTTCATCGCCAATGTTAGATTCGGGCAACGAGAGAACAGACTGCGGACACGTAGTGACTTATCAGCTCTTTATTAGTAGTAGTAGTGATCCAGCTTGCTCTGTGGCCGGAGGGTTCCCCTTTTATAGGAATCGGGTACGCCTCTCAACCAATCAGAACGATACCTGTTTCCCGCTGTAGCGGCGGACCAGAGAGGAGACTTGCTGCGATATATGCTAATATCTAACAATCTCCATTGAATTCCTCAGGAAAGATAGGGTATAAATCTGAAAACTGTGTCCTCAGAATCTTTACAAGAGGCAGAGGCCATATATTTGAGTAAAAAGTTGTAAAAGGCTAAAAATTATCTTCAGTAATTGATCCATCAGTAAGAAGTACTGGCAAATTCAGGTTTCAAATGAATTTTCCCACTTTCTCCTTTCAGAATTGGGAACAATTTCCCACACTAAAGAAATTCTGTATTTCATCCATTCTGCCATTTCCTTTAGACTGTAAAGCATGCTCAAAAATTAAGAAACCAAAAACAGATGTGTCTCATCATGCAAAGTAAGAAAGTGTCACTTACACTGCTGAAATTACTGACGCCTTGAAATTTCTTAAAAATAAAATAACACCTAGGAATGCTATGCACACTGCCCACCGTCTGGAAATTCTTAGTCCACATAATAAAAGTATGTTGCTTGCTTGGAAATACTGATGCAGTAAAAACTACTGATTCCACTCAGGCAAGATTATATTGTTCAATGTCTCCATTTGGTGGCTTAGCAGAAATGTTACAAGTGTGGTGTAAAACTGTGTGGTATTTTGTAGAAAAGAAGTTAGCAGAAAATACATTGGGATTTTTTTTTCATTAATAGTTGGAGACTGGGAAAGTTGCTAGACATTAAATCTGCTGTATTCATTTTCTTTTATTAGCATTCTAATTGTATTAATTTTCAACTGAAAACTAGTACAAACTTTAAAATCTACACTGCAGAATTATTATCAGGATTAGCAACACAAAGGCAATTCTTCCACAATCTGGAAAGTTTTATTTATAGCAAATTAAAAATTAATTGTTCTTTGAATGGTTTGTTCCATTTGTGCCATACTTCCTTCATGCATATCTGGATAATCTGTGGCCCAGAATCACACATAATTCCAAAGATAATTTCTTGTAGCTTGTTTGCAAACTTTGCAATCCAAAGCATAGTTTTCCCATTATAATAAAGTATGAGTGTAAAACAAATATATCACTAACAGCCCCACCTATCTGTGTGATATAGCCCTGCCCATTTTGCCACCTTCCAATCCTAATTGAAGCTGGAAGGTATGTTAAGCATAGCTATTGGTAATCAAATGGTTTTACACCCCGCCTTCAACAAGTCAAGTTCAATTTGGGAGGCCATTGGCAGCCCTGCTGTGTTCTGCTTTAAACTAACAGATTATTGCAAGGCATTAAAATATTTGGGAAATGGCTTATCTTAGAAGGCTTCTGTTGCAATGAAGTGCAATTGTACCTTTGCTTACTGGAAATAAAGCCTCAATGAACCAGGTACAAACAACTCACATTGGGAAGCTGTAGTAGAAAAATCTCAATTTCATCCCTCTGCATTCAGGAATTTCACCTTATATGTACGTGTTAACAAAAACAATTTTAAAAAAACCTAGTTTAATTCTGAAATTACACTTTCTATATATCTGAAATTACATCATGGGTCTGTTGGAAATACTTTATCATTCATCAAAATACCCACCCATGATCAATTAATTGATTGATTGTTTTGTTTAAAAAAGAAAACTCCATCATAACTTAGTTAACTATTGTTAACTATAGAACCACAGCCATCCAGCTGGCTGTGAAATTGAAGAGAGTGTATCACATAAACTCACAAGTTGCTGGTAGTTCCTAGCCAGACTTGGCCAATTAAAATTTTTTAATCTAGGATGAACCTGGTTAATTCTTGGCCAGGAAAGAAATGAAATGAAATGAAATCCTACTGGGAAATTTAAGGGCTGCCGGCCAAAGACAAATCTTATAGATAACAGAAAGCATTAAAGAACAAACCAAAATAAACTAGATAGGAAAACTTCATAATGGTGAAAGTGGATACTGTATTTAGAAGAGAAATCTAAAGTCTCTTCTTTTTGTGTATTGTATTCAGCCCAAATAAACAAAGCAATAAAATGGGGCAGTAGGGAAGAAGCTCTTAGAAGGAATTGTAGCTTCTAAGAAACTTATTCCTGTTATCTCAGAGAGTTCCGGTGTGATTGTTAATAGCATCCCACAAAAGAAGTAGAAATACTATTTTAATTGCATAGTGGTAGATTGTGGAATACAATTCACAGCTTGTGAGATTGCTTTGATTTCCCCCCCCAAACATCATGCATTTTTAATGGACTGAAAGTTTACACTAATGTACACCAGTGCAAACATTGTCACGAAACATTTCTACATACCAGTATATTTCTATCCCAACTATTCTACATGTTATGTTAGGGCCCAATAGGGAAAGACTAAAAATGTGCCCTAATACATATCAGACGTCATATTCCATAGTCAGCAAAGACCAAAACATTGTTTGAACTCAGTCATAATTTGGTTAACTAAACAGTGGGTATTGAAAGTCTACACTTTTCTATTAAAATGCCTGATGTAAAAAAAATCAGTCCAAGATAAATCACTTCAGAAATTTTTCATCATTAAAAATAACATATAAGCTGTAAAGCCTTAATATCAATCAGTTTAGGCACAAAATATTCAGATCTCTGCTAAAATGCTGAAGATAAAGAGGAATTGTACATGGCAATGACTGAAAGCATATCTCTAAATCAGGGCTGTCAAACTCTTGGCCTGCGGGCTGGTCATGCGCTAGCCATGCCCACATTTGGTTTAGCAAAGGCGGGGAAAGTCCTGATACGGTTTGTGACACCGCCATGACACTGTGAGTTTGACACCCCTGCTCTAAATCAACAAAAGAATGGCTTCATCAGAAGGAGATCAAAGTTATGAAATGGCCTAGCTAGAACCCGGATCTGAATCCAATTGAACATCTGTGGGCTGACCTGAAGAAATAAATGTCTGATAGGATTGGAGAGTTTTGCAAGTAAGAATAGGCAAAAATTCCCAAGGCAAGATAACTGCTAGTATGATAGCCTCCTAGTCCTAACCCAAAATGACTGAATATGTCATAAAATCAAAATGTGGTTCAGCAAACTATTAGTTCAAGGGTGTGCACACTCATGCAACCAGGTTATTGTACTTTTTTGTTTTGTTTTTTCCTTGTAAAAGATTTCAGTTCATTTTTTTTCAGTTGAATTGTACAGCCTGTATGTTATATTAAAGGTGGAAAAAAATCTGAAGTGGTCTGTTTTTTTTTAACATATCAAAATGTGACATTTTAACAGGATTGTGCACCCTTCCTATATACAATATAATATTTGACTACATTACAATGGAACTAAAATCCATGGCCTGGAAACCACAATGGTTCAGTTCGTTCCACACATAGAAATTGGCAATAGGTTCCCCTTTGTAAACTGACTGATTGGCACTGGTAGATATTGTAGGTCAACCAATACCTAAAAGGCTACAGATAAGACCACCTTGACATGACTAAACTAAAACCAATACGTTATGGCTCATATAATGTGAGTTGTGTCTCTTTAATGAGAAGAAATTGCTCAAAATGAGGAGGCAGTTTTGGAAAATTGCTAGGATCAGTTCTGTCATGACACAGGATAAGATAGTCACTCCTACCTGAAAATGCTATGAAACAGGTCTCTTAGTCTTTCTGCTCAGCTTATTAGCCTCCTCTTGCCCTAGCTGTATTAACCATGAGTATTATGCTGCTGCTATTAATTGAAGTGCCAATAGTTAAAGTTAAGAGTCCATTGCCAATGCAGTCAACTTTCTCAAGATAATAGAGGATGGTCGCCATATGACCCTTTCATCAGGCAATCACACATATTGAACTGCCATCCAGGCCCCCATTGGCTACTGTGAAAGAGTAAAATGTCCTGGAATGGTGACCCCCCCCCCAAATATTAACAATAGTCTCATTTAATGAAAATGTTCGTTGAGATTGAAGTTCAAAATAATTTATTACTCAGAGAGGAAATGGTTCATCCAATTTTTATACATGTCCCCGTCTCTATGAAAAGACTCTAGGAGAAATATGTTTATCCAATTCAATTTTGCAGTATCAATTTTATCTATAATGAGGCAAAGAAATTCCAGAAACTTGGGTTAAATCCAGAAGTGAGAGAAAATAAAATTTAGCAATGTATTATTGTTTGGCTGTATCTTTAACAAATGTTTCTCTAAAGCAAAATGTAATTAACATATAACATAATATGGTTTGCCTCATTCAGTTCTTCAGCAGACCAGTCTTGTTAAGTAGATGTCATTTCTTTTTTTGCATGTGCTAAAACACACCAAAAATATCAAATTGGAGCAGGTGCAGGGTAATAATAGGATGAAAAATTTGCCTTCTTCAGAATTTGACAATGGTAAATGTGTTTCATTTAAAACAAGAGACATTGAATTTTCTTTTTACAAAACACAAAAACATCTGAGCCAGAATGAACCTCACAACACAGTGCTGTATCAGTGTTAATAGCTTATTTTACATGATAGCACAAAAATATGTCCAAGTGACATTTTCCTATTCTTGCTGAGATTCAGCTTAGAACTCCAGATATCGCCTACACACTGAAAACCACCCCAAATCAGGTTCTAAAATTGTGGGTTGTTATTTGAAAAAGTAGCATTCTGGAATATAGATTATATCCAGATTTCTCCTTTCTAGATATGACTGGATTTCATTATCCCCAGCTAGCACAGCCATTCATACATATAGAAACAAGTTTGTAAAACCAGCCAACCCATCCCAAAGTCTCATGGTAATTAATATTTTGCTCAAATAATACACTTTGCTTTTCCATTCAATTTACAATAATGCAAATCTCTTGCACTCAAATATTGTGAATGCAATATAGTGATGTACCCTGACTTGGTTATCAGTTATTTCAGACACGGTCTGTTGTAGATATGACCGTGTGGAATTTGAGCTGAAGAAACTTAGGATAACAATGGACAGCATCATGTCCTTCATTTACTTCCTGAATAAAGTAGTTAAGAATTTGGCAGTAGGGCCTATTACATGTAAGGCCAAAATTTTAGGGAAATGAACTATGTTTTAGTTCTAGAGGGAATGTTTTGGTCACGTTTTATTATCAATTGTTCTATATTTTTTGATATTATATTTTGTATATTGTTCTGGGGCTCCTTTGAGATAAAGAATAATGTAAAAACCAACACAAAGTATAATATTCCAAGACTAATATTGGCTATTCATATTGTATAAAAATAAGGAATTCTAGAATCTACCTTTCCTTGAGACATGGTCATGAATATGCTTTTTTGTATACTTATTCTGACTTTTAGAAATTCTAGTAAAGGTGTAGGATGGGAAACTGGAAGCTAATGTTAACTTAAACTTATCATCCTAGATGTTTATATTTAACAGGCATAGTGACTGCATATATGACACAATGTTCAGAATAGGACAAACTACCTCACATCCAAGAGCAGTATAAATATTTAATATGTAATTTATCTTTTAAAGTATGTTTACTCTCACTTGATTTAAGAAATGTCTAAAGGATAAATCATGGCAATTGGATCAAACTTTGTTAATCCGTGTTAATCATACAAGCAACTTTATTAGTCAGAACAAAATTAGTTAGGCAGAGAGTTAGTTAGCCATTAAATTATTAGACATTGAATCTTCATTGATATATTGATTCAAGAAAATTGTTTCTAGACTGAGACATTTTGACAACAACTTGCAAAATGGGCAGTCCAGATTACAGGCTATTGCAATATCTCAGTTCAATCTTTCTTTCTGGCTATTTGGGAGCCAAGGGCAAAAGTTCTATAATCCACATTTTTTATTAAATAGTATACCACTGATGTTTTTTTTAAAATGAAGAAAAGTAGGAAGCTTGAGAAAATAAAATAGTAGTAAAACAACCTCCTGTTCTGTCAGACTTCAACCTAACATACCTATATCTACTTATAAGATATCAACCTATATCTACTTATAAGGCAAGTGTTATAAGTCTGTCCTATTACAGAACTATTGTAAAACTCATGATAAAAATGCAACATTAAAAGGTATTAAAGAGCATGAGTATTGAGTAAGGGATAAGTATAAGCATTGAGTAAGGGTTGTTCCTTTGTGTGTAGGATAACTTTTGAATGGCTGATGTGCATTATTTCAAATAAAGAGAAGCATTCGAAGCAACATTAAATAGAAAAGTGCATTTGGCAAGGGAACAAAAGGCAAACTCTGAAGTTGCTTTGATAGTAAGTGGAAAATTAATACAATGTGACATTACTTATTTCTGTCCTCCAGAAATTGTTGACTTTGTTTAATGGAAGGATACATTTTAGGTAATTCAGTACCATAGAATGAAATGAATGAAATGAAATTTAATTTGTTAGCCGCACCCTCTCCAAAAGGACTCGGGGCGGCGTACAATAAAACACATACAATATACATATATATACAATACATATACAAATACAAATAAACACATACACATACATGTACCTGGAGGAGGTAACACTCATAAAATATATATAAAATACAATTAAAATAGCTATTTAAAACACCCTCAGTTAAAATTACAAAATTTTAAAAAACCCGTCAGGAGCCATAGGATAAAACTATGGTTGAGCCAGGCCAGCTAATCGGAAGAGGTGGGTCTTGAGCTTTACACGGAAGGAGCGGAGATCAGAGGTAATCCTGATATCAGGGGGGAGGTCATTCCACAGGGCTGGGCCCACCACAGAGAAGGCTCTGCTCCTAGGCGCCGCCCCCCAACACTGTTTGGTGGACGGCACCTGGAGAAGTCCCTCTCTGTGCGAGCGAATTGGTCGTAGGGATGTATGGGGCAGGACGCGATCCCGCAAGTAACTAGGTCCTGTGCCATGGAGCGCTTTAAAGATCGTTATCAAAACCTTGAAACGCACCCGATAGACCACAGGAAGCCAGTGCAGCTCGCGCAGGAGAGGTGTTACATGGGAGTACCTAGTACTCCCCATAATCACCCGCGCAGCCGCATTCTGGACCAACTGCAGTCTCCGAGTGCATCTCAAGGGAAGCCCCATGTAGAGAGCATTGCAGTAGTCCAGGCGAGACGTCACCAGCGCATGAGTGACTGTGCGTAAGGCATCCCGGTCCAATAGGGGGCGCAATTGGCGCACCAGGTGAACCTGGTGGAACGCCCCCCTTGCCACAGCTGTCACATGGTCATCCATGGACAGCTGGGCATCCAGGAGGACGCCCAAATTGCGCGCCCGCTCCACGGGGGCTAGCTGTACACCCCCGATGGCCAGAGATGGAAACAACTGGTTGAACCGGGGGGCCGGAACCCACAGCCACTCCATCTTGGAGGGGTTGAGTTTGAGTCGGTTGCCATCCATCCAGACCCGTACGGCTTCCAAGCACCGGGATATCACTTCAATAATGCTAACCAAAATTGAAGAGAATAATAACGTGCCAGTTTAGGAAGAAAATACTGGACATCCACATATTCCATTAGCATCCAGCTATGAAGAATCTAATTGTGGGACTCATATTTATGACGGTTGAAGTGTCCCATGATCATGTGATCACTTCTTGTGACCTTCTGACAAGTAAAGTCACTGCAGTGATTCATTTAAAAACTGTGGCAAGAAAGGTCGTAAAATGAGGCAAAACTCACTTAACAAATATCTCACTTAATAAGCATAAATTTTGGACTCAATTGAAGTTGTAAGTCAAGGAATCCATTGGAAGATATTTCCATTATACAGGGACAGTATAAAGTTCCAGAAAAATTGTTTTATGAAGATCACATGGTGTCACCTGTGGCTGAAAAGTTCTGGGCAAATTGTTATATTTTTCATCTACTATATGAACAAGGAAACAGGAGAGTAGAGGAGGAATAGACAGATGCATATTTTATTATTTGGCCTTTTTGATACATTTCGTATTTCCTAAGTATTGACTTACAACTTTCCTGAATGATTTCTTGAAGTACATATCTCTATCCTATCAAAGGTCTGTAACATAATTGTTCATGCTCAATAACATGATAGGTTCTATTTCCCAGATTTTGCATTTGAAAGTTAATGACAAAATCTTATTTTCAAACAAGAGTTTTTATAAAAGTAGAGCAAATATCAAATTGATTTCTCTATAAGCTTTTTCATATTTCCATTTTCTTGAAAATATGGAACAATTGCTTGCTACATTGCCCCTGTATTTCAAATTTATAACCAAATATATTTTGGTTATGAGCCTCGGTGGTACAGTGGTTAGAGTGTAGTATGCAGACTACTTCTGCTGATCACCGGCTGCCAGCAGTTTGGCAGATCGAATCTCACCAGGCTCAAGTTTGACTCAGCCTTCCAGCCTTCCGAGGTCAGTAAAATGAGGGCCCAGATTGTTGGGGGCAATATGCTGACTCTGTAAACTGCTTAGAGAGGGCTATAAAGCACTGTACAGCGGTATATAAATCTAAATGCTATTGCTATCTGTTGATTCAATTATATGAAATGGAATTACAATTCCAATGGTCAATTGGATGTTGTCATAAAAAATGACAATTTTTGTGTTTGAATTTAGCCCAGTTATGGAAAGAGATGGCTATGACTCATCAGCCTTCCAAACAGAAAGATGACATTCTCATTATTCTCATTGGCCTCTCAGACCATATCTCTTTCTCATGCGTGTTGGAGAAGATTATTGTATCATTTATGTGAATATTTGCATTAAAAAAACCTGTGTGACACTGATAAAATGGTTTCTATGCCTTTGAGGAAGAACCTGTTTTTTGGTGTATCTGACTCATTAGGGCATATGTGGTATAAAATGTAAGATATATAAAAGCAAGTATATATCTAACTAATATCTATTTGACTTTTTCTGCTGATGAAAGTCTGCTTGATTCTGTGGAAGCTTCCATTAATGTAGTAATTGGTTATCTAAAATCTTTCATATACTGTTCAGTGAGCCTCAATCAGCAGAGAATTCACTTAAACCACACACACACACAAATCTATTAAGATATACTGTATAAGATTGGATGTATACATAGTAGAAGTATTCCCTACTCAATATAATGGAATTTATTCCCCAATACGAATATATAGAATTATAGTGCTACAATTCAATCTATGGGTCAATATATATGAATTTTAGTACATAAATATCTATAGATGAACTTCATCTGGATGTGCTTTCAGATAAGATTATAAAATTACAACCTCGCTATTTATCAATGCAAAATCTTAATCCAACTCTTTGCAAGATGTAACATGCATTGTGTGTCACAGTCCCTCAGAAAAGACATAGAAAAGGACTCCGGAGGACTAAGGTGAAAAACAGTAACGAAGAGGGAAATGATTGATATTACCATAATCTTGCTTTCCTTATTAGAGAAATAGAGATATTTAACTGTAGTATAATTTCAAGGCCAGGGTACAAGATCCTAGGTAAAGATAGCAAAAGCAGTTCAAATAAGACCAAATCTGTTTAATAGGCTTTAAAAAAAATTCTGATTGTATTTCATTTATTTCATATTTGTCCTGTTATGTCAGCTCTTTTGTGTTTCTAAAAAGGTAGGATTTTTAACAGGATTGAAAAAAGTCAGAAAGGGGTGGGGAGGATAAAAGCAGATAAAATGTGCTATCTGTATCTTAGAATGAAGCTAATTCTAGTTTGGGCTTCCAAGCACCATAGATTTAATCGCAGCTTTTTAATACTGTATCTCCTGCTTTTTGGTCCATGCTGAACTACAAGATTTTTTTTTAAAAGAGAGAGATATACATTTATTTAAGATATATTTGTCTTCTCCCCTTCCCTCAAGTTTATTTTCTCCTTTTTGCCTTTCTTTTGACAGTGAGCCATTGAACAGTGAGCCAATACCAAGACAAATCTGGAGTTTGTCTGCATAGCTTTTCTGTTCTGAATGAATGAATGAATGAATGAATGAATGAATGAATGAAGAGTATCAGTGCCTTTCACCTAACCCAATCAGCCCCTTTTTGCTGGCCTGATTTCCTCCTCTTTTAAAAGGTCCTGATTTCACGACTACCTGGTGCCCATGATCAGGCTCTGCCGAGAATCTCACAGTGGATTTAACTCGGCAGTCATTCAAAAATGCAGCTGGAAATATATACAAACGATGCATTTGCCAAGAATGTATCAGATTGTTATTGCAGAAAAGTCATGCATGTGTATTTTCCTTTCAACAATTCATTTTTTACTCAATGGATGTGTATATATAAAAGAAAAGAAGGAAAACGACTATCCAGTCCCCAAAGAACATAAGCCTTTCTCTAAACGGAAACTTTTCATACTTTTCCACGGATCCATTCGAGTGGCATATGAGAAAAAAATAGCTTGTGGTTCTGACTGGAGCCAAGGGGATCAGAGACAGCACATGGCTGAGAGCTCTTCTCTAAGGGCGCCTTTGTCCTCCATCTCCCGAGGGTGCATGTTCTATGTGAGGCAATGACAGTTTTTGTTATCAGACAGACATATTGGTTTCAGTGACAATCACTGCCTTTTCAAAAAAAAAAACACCATTATTTCTCATGATGGTCTCTTTCTTAGAAAATGCAGGTTATGAAGCAATGGGGGGGGAGGGGAATGAGGGTACAGGCAGGGTAGCAGAAAGCTAAAAAAAGAAATAATACTTAAATTCTCCAGATCAAGGAGCTAAACGGTGACAATCTGTCAATCAACGTGGGGAAGAGCTTAAATCAAGAATGTATAAACGTAAGAGGTATGTTCGATAGAGAGATAAAAGCGAGCCCCTTTGCACTGTGCTGATTTGAGGAATACCTCAGGACAATATTGTTTTTTAAGGGGCCATATGTCATGAGCGAAACGAGGAAAAGGACAACTAATAAGTTCCTTCCTTCCTAAGTCAATGAAACATGTGACTTTAATGGAGCCAATGGCTTATGAGAATCTGATACAGCCGTTTCAAAGATATGCTTTTTAACACAGACCACTGGGGTAAACTATGTCAGTCCTCATTTCTACAGTTCCACTGATTTAATGCAGGCCTGAATGTTGAAATTCACACCACTTCTTTGTATGCTGGAGTTGCACAGATAACAAGCTCCATCCATACTTCCTCTTCTCTTCTCCCCACCTCCCATCCGCTGACCTGCTTTTCCTCAGTTTTAAAATCATTTGCCAGGTCAAAATAAACTTTTCCAAACCTCAATGTGAAAAATGTACCTAGCAATTCAATCCTTATAAATTGGAATTTGGAAGAGAAAGTGCAGCAGAGCCTAATTATATTATATCATAAGCAGCTTAATGTGTGGTTTTGCTTTGGTTTCTGGCTACCCTTGTTTTCATCTGCATATTTGAATAGCTGGAAGTGAGTTATTAGGTATGCAAATTAATTAGTCCTAAGCAGAAGGATGGCTGTTGGACTATTTCTTTTTCTTTTTCAAAACAGAATGCCAGACAAGATTTCCATTTTCTAAAACCCAGCCTAGGATGCTTGAGCTTCACGTTTCGTTCTTTTAACCCTTCTCAGAGTATTCAAAACAACAAGTCACATTTTGGAGGTTAAACCTGAAAAAGAAGAGGGAAGGAACAAAGCTGATTTAACAACTGCACATCCTCATCTGTCAGATGTCATTTGCTAAATCAAAACATAGGAGTTATGAAATCTGGGTGAGTTGTGAATAATTCCATTTAGGTTTGGGATTTCACGTACTATGACATTATCTGTTTTCATGAACATGGTATGGGCGAAGAAGAGATATATTGTTCCAGATAAGCCATGTGAAAATGTCCTGTTCCCAAATTTCAAGTAGGATATTTGAAAAGAATAGAGGGAATACAAAATGAGGTGTGGAGACAAGGAGATTCAATAGCAGTTTTCTAAATTGAATCATGGTTCAGCTGAAATCATATAAACAAGATAAGGGATGATTGATTTTACCTAATATCCAGAAGAAAAGCACATGTGTTTTATTCTTTTTTATTTAAAAATATTCAACATGTATTAATTCATTTTCTGGGTCTGCACATTTCCATTTTTTTTACAACAGCCTGTGAGTATCCCAACTGGAAATCCAGCCATTTTGATATGTAAGTCATTAGTTAGGTGGGAATCAGACCCTTATGACTTGTATCATAACCATAGTTAAAGAAAACCCTGGCTTATGATAGGTGAGGCTAGCTATTCAGTCTTCTGAATTACAGATCTCTGGCTTCCACCTATACTACCTCCTTTGTTGCACTCCCTCAATCTGTTCTTCCTCCATTTTTGAGGAACATATTTTGCAAGGTAATCAAGATTCCAATCAACCAGGAAATTCAATCTGAAATTGACTATACACTTTCAAACCATAAACTATGGTTGTTTTAGTTTTAATCCTGAGGGTGAATGATAGAAGGAACTTGTGGTTAAATAAATTTCCCCCACCAACGCTCATGCAAAAGAAAGCAAGGGTACAAAACTAACTCTCAGATTGATAAACTATCGTTTATTGAACCAGTTATGGTATCTATATCAAGTGAGTAGCAAACTAAAAGTCATGTGATACAATCTAGTAGTTCATAAAAGTAGTTTTTATGTAGGATTTTTAAAAACATGTTCAAGCCTTCAGATTTGTGACTCAGTTTTGTGAATTAAGCTTTAAAACAAGCCTGGAGGATTTCAGACTGTTAAAACCTTTGTAGCCTATATACAAATTAATTACCCCTTTCTTTCCCTCGGGGGAAATGACCATTGTAAGAATGAATGAAGTAAGGAGTGGGTGGGTGTTTAATAGTAATTCAGAAATACTATACAAATTATTTGAAAATATCCCAAAAGGAACTAAACTAAATGGAAAAAGGTTAACACAGTTAAGCCACAGGCTGGCTCTGCTCTCTCCCCATTCTGCTAAGCATAGCATAAATAAATACATTTGCAAAGCACTTCAATGAACCACATTCAAGAATAATATTTAAAAAGTGGTATCAACTGCAACAAAAGCTTGCAGTTTGACTTCTCTCTCAACAGGAATGGTATGACTAACAGCTAACCTTTTTCTCTAGTCGAGGCTGCCCACTTTCTTTCCCTCTTCTTTCCCAACTATGAAGTTCCTTATCTACATACTTAGTCCCATTAGCCATGTTTAGTGGGCGGAGACCAGAGGTGATATTCAGCAGGTTCTGACCAGTTCTGGAGAACCGGTAGCAGAAATTTTGAGTACTCCATCTATTCTCTGCCTCCTGAGTTCCAGCTGATCGAGAGGAAATGGGGATTTTGCAGTATCCTTCCCCTAAAGTGGGGAAGGAATGGAGATTTTAAAGTATCTGTCCCCTGGAACAAGGTGGGAATGGAGATTTTACAATATCCTTCCCTTGCCATGCCCATCAAGCCATACCACACCAACCAAGCCATCCCCACAGAACTGGTAGTAAATTCTTTTGAATCACACCACTGATGGAAATCCTGAGGTTTTTTTTCCTGATTTTATTAAAAAGAACTCTACTTGACTGGCCTTTGGACTATATTCCCTTCAATACTTAACATCTGTGTTTTCTGTTAAATAACTGGTATAAATTAATGTTTTCAAGGAAATTTACCTCATTCCATAGTATTTAATTGCACGGCATTAAATACATTTAAATGCCTTTAATTGTTTTTACTGAGAGAATTTTGTTCTCTTATAACTTTTATAACTACTATATTAGTCAAGCATTGTTACTCTTGTACTTCTGATATTAAAACAAGTATTTTATTCTGGTTTATTAAGATTGGTCATAATTAATTCTAAATATACATACTCCTTCAGTTGTCATAAATCGTCTTTTTCATATTTAAAAACTTTAAATCAGTGGTTTTTAGAATGGCAGCTCTACGATATTTAAACTTCATCTCCCAAAATATCCCACCCGAAGTCCACGTTGCCAAATTTGAAAACTATAAATGAACAATAATTTTAAGCTCAATTTTCGAATTTTGTTCAAGCAGAGGTCTGTTCCTGAAAAACAATTGAATTCATATATTGGGCTAGGATATCAAAGATCTAAACATAATTTAAGAAAAAACTACAATTGCTCTGGATTAATTTATTGTTGTAAATTATCCAGTTCATTCAGTCATCGTAATCTGATCAGGAAGAATGGAATATGGAGACACAAAATAGTTCAGAATTGGAAAAGGCACTCAACAAGATTCATTCTGATTTCACCTATACTATTTAACCTGTACCCAGAAACAGTTAGGAAAAATGCACATTTGGAGGAATCTACCATTGGGATTAAAATTGGTGGTAAGACTATCAACAATCTCCGATATGCAGATGAAAGCATAAAATAACTGGAGTGGATAATTCTGAGAGTCAAAGATAAAAGGGAAAAAATTCAGATTGCATCTTACCATCAAGAAAACAAAGTTAATGGCAATTGCAGAGAACAGCCAGGTCAGACTGCAGATTGACAATGAGGCCAGCGAAACAGTAAAGGAATTAATTTTCCTGAGCTGTAAAATTGAACAAGGTGATGATCCCTAAGATTAGAAGGCATGTAGCACTTGGAAGAACTGCAATGTCTGGCATGAATATCTGGGAAGAGTAAAGACATCTGCCTCATAACCAAATGAAAATTGGTCACCAAAATAATTTTTCCAATTGCTACTTATGGCTACAAAACTTGGACTCTGAAAAAGGCAGTCAGGAAAAGAGGGGACACCTTTAAACTATGGTAGTAAACCAATTGTTTACTATGGGTTGATTTTGCCAAAAATGGAAAGTAAAATGCCGGTTTTCAGCAAAAAAAAAAAAAAGTAAAATGTGGGGTTTTTAGCTGCAGAATGGTGTAAATAGTAGTAAATCTAGGCTGGTTGCCAAGCACTCAAAATGCATTTACGTGACTGGGAGAGATAGCTACAGGAACTTCAGAACCAGCTTGTAAGTACCTCTGCAATGGTTTTTAGCAATTTTGAGTGGTTGGATACAGAGAGACAGGTCATTTAGTCAAGGACTACCTGTGTCACTGAGTTCATCCAATAATGTATACAAAATATTGATTAATAAATTAATAATGAAATGCAAGGTGTGACTGAGTCTATTGGGAGACACAAAGAATTAAAATATAATCTCTGAGTGCAACTTTGCACCATTTCTTCAAGATACATTACTGCATGAACTCAACTACATAGATAGTTCTTTCTTCAAGAAACGGTGGGCAAATTCACCCTTCCTTCCATCAATTACCTGCTCCTTTCTTCTTTGTTGGATATACACTCATTGTTGATTTCCTAAGGATCCACATCAGGCATGAAATCCTCTTACCTTCGCTACCGGTTCAGAACCGGGAGCATGCGTGGGACTCTTCTGTGCATGTGCAGAGTGTCTGTGATGACATCTGAGCAGGTGGGCAGAGCCTACCACCGCTGCCACTAGTGATTCACCCGGTACCACCTCTGATCCACATGGAGGGATAAAGGGAAAAGTGACACAACAAACATTCATATTTGCATCAGTATTATGATACAATAACATAACTTCTATTTATATGACTGCATTATGAGTCCTGTGTCATTTTGAAGCTACATGGCTTGTTACAGATCCTGCTGCTAAAACAGTGTAAGCTTGCAAGGCTCAGTAAACAATGAATCCTCAGTATTGCATTAGCAGTGAACATGATGATGAGCTACTCAAAGGAATAGTAATAACATGAGGTCATCCTCTGAAGAATGGCTACAACGTAGCATCACTGAATTTTATGATATGTACCCCTACCAGAAAGATTGTTTACTTAGAAAGCAGCCCCACTGAGTTCAGTGATGTTTAATCCCAAAGTGCCGCACACAAAATCACCTCTTACCTTTTCAGGGATAATTTTATCTTAAATCCTAAAATATGAATATATATATATATGTGTGTGTGTGTGTGTGTGTGTGTGTAATGTATGTATGTATGTGTATATATATATATATATATATATATATATATATATATATATATATATATATATATATATATATATATATATATATATACACACACACACACACACACACACACACACACACACACACGCTGGTTTTGTTATAGTCGGGTCTTTTCCTGTGTAAGATTTATATATATAAATGTATATATGTATATATGTGTATATATGTGTATGTGTGTGTGTGTATATATATACCTGTATATATATATATGTTGTATTTGTACTGATAAATAATATTTAGAAAATAAAGAAAATATTTAGGCATACCAGGGGTTGTAACACAAATATATATATATGTGTGTGTGTGTGTGTGTGTGTTGTATTTGTGCTGATAAAATAAAGGGAGACTAGTATAGATCCATTTCGAGCTATTTAGCTCTCATCAGCTAGCCATACCCTTACTGGGATTCGAACCTGGGCTGTATTATACACTAGGCAAGAGTCTTAACCACTATGCCACAGGCTTCTCCTCCTTTATCAGCTGAGCCAGGGAAATAAGTATGTGTTTGTGTTACATATATATACATATGCCTAAGATATATACAGCCCGGGTTCTAATCCCAGTAAGGGTATGGCTAGCTGATGAGAGCTAATTAGCTCGAAATAGATCTATCCTACTCTCCCTTTATTTATTTATCAGTACAATTACAACACAAATATAAAAAGGCAACAGTAAAAATAAAAATATGGTTTTCTGCCTGCATGGTCTTTGTGATAAGCCGAAGGACAGAAAGAGGGAGTAGTGACCTTCCTCCCATATTTAGTCATACCAGGGGTTGTAACACAAATACATACCTATTTCCCTGGCTCAACTGATAAGGAAGAGAACCCGTGGCTTAGTGGTTAAGACTCCTGCCTAAGATATATACAGCCCGGGTTCTAATCCCAGTAAGGGTATGGCTAGCTGATGAGAGCTAATTAGCTCGAAATAGATCTATCCTAGTCTCCCTTTATTTATTTATCAGTACAATTACAATATATATATATAGTACAATTACAATATATATATATAGTAATTGTACTGATAATACAATTATATATATATACACGATTCCTCACAACAATAAAGAAGCATTTAGATAACTATTAAAGGATTTAGAATAGGAAAAGAATAAGATTGATAAAGGGAAGACACATTTTATCAAATTCCTTTCCCCCCCCCACACTCAACATGTACTATACCCCCCACAAAAAACCCCTCAAGAAATACACCTTCTGAATTATTGTCTGAGGTACTTTTGTATCTGCTGTTTTTTACTACCTGCTGACAGTAAGATTAAGAAAATACCAACCTGAATGTTTTAACGCATTTAAATGAGAACTAGAGTCAATCAGTTTACACGAACAAACCAGGCACATTTAAAATGTTTGTGTTGGTGTCCTTTCATAATGTCATGAATGAGTGTATATTCATATAGCTGTAGCCTCATTAATTTTTCATACATGTGGGAAAGTTCCCTGCCTGTCTTTATGCGCTCTAGGAATCCTCACAAGATCTAGACCCCCTGTAATGCTTGTAAATATATATAATTTAGCCTCGTGTTTTCTGCTCATCAAAATGGCTTTCAGCCAGGCTAATCCAGCCTAGAGTTCATTGGTCCAGTAAAGATAACTGGATTTTTTTTACCCCTGTGTCCATCCTCTTCCTTGGTCATGCTTGGATAGGAATAGAAATGGAATATTTAGCATACACATGAAAAGCATCCTTCACTAATCTTATATGTTTCCTATTCAGCTTATTGCTTGGTTTTAAAAGAAAATCATACATATTCCTCAATCTGGTTTTTATTAAAAGAACCTATTTCTATAAATCAATAATAATCTTCTAAAGATGAACCTTTTTGTAATTACCTCTTTCAAGTAGTAATTGCTTGCAAATCTTTACACAGGAATAAAAAGGAAAACCATGTTTGCACAATTTAAATTTAGGAGACCGGCATACATTACTTCCAATTTTGCAGTCTTTTATATTGCTTACAGCTAATTTATTTTACTGATAAAACTAACATCTTAATCAAATATACTATACATGGCAGGCATAGAATGCAGTATATCAGCTGCAGTCTGAAGTGGATATATGCACTGCATGTGAATGTGCATGTTCTTTATTAAGGATAATATTCAACCTAGGACTTAAGGAAATGTTTGATCTCAGTCAAATCAATCTTGGAGTATCTTTCTGATGGCTGTGTGACATTTCCAAAAGGAAATTGGTAGAAAATTCAAACAGGAGTGATCTCAGATTAAGAAACAACACAGACATCTTGAAGGCTCTTGGCCTGTAGAATAAGATGACAGCAAGCAGAGATTCCCCCAGGCAGTTTTGTAGGATGCCTCGCCTTTCTGCCAGCCATCTGGGTTCATTTAAAAGCTCTGATGTGTGTTAGGCCAGTGGTAGATGGGGGAGGGAATTCAACCTCTCACATTTCAGGATTGAGTGTGGGCTGGACTGTAGGCTAAAACCTTCTGCCTGGACCTTCTCAAAGGAGGCAACCTCATCTGCTGGTCCCTTCAGAGCAGCAATTTGACCAGCAACAGCTGCAGGGAGTATGCTTAGTGTATTCTTGATTCAATGTGAAAGATGTTAAAAAGGGAATTTCAGAAGCTCTATTGTTCAGAAGGGAACAGAAGATCAGGGGAGAAAAAGGAAAGGACTGGAAAACATCCATGAAATTAGCTCCAAATCACTGCTGATCCTGAACATTTTCTGATGGGCTGTCCATCTTCTTTTGTGACTTGAGATACATTTTACAACAACTAGCATGATGCAGATCACCCAGTAGCATTTCCAAAAGTCTAATGTGCAAAATCTATTTCCATTTTTTGGAGAAAATTTGTAGAAGCAGAGAACAACATCTGTTATAGTTTAATTTGCAGATTTGGGTGGCAGTGCAATTTGGTGGGGGGAGTACCATCAAAAATAACTACAGAAACAAATATCAATAGTAACTTTATTTCATCCCTTAATACACTTTAGTTAGATTCATGTATTAACATTGTCCTTTCTTTTCACTTGGTGATTCTGCTTTCACACATTACATTAAGCAATAATTTGGTTTCTTGATGATATGTAAACCATGATTTATAGGTAAATCAAATAGAATTGATCCAAATAAACTGTGGCTTAGCACATATTGAACCAAATTTAGTTCAATATAAGTGCCCCAATGTTTTGTTTATTGTTGCAAAGTGACAAAATAGACACAGCTTTGCTCACGCATTTTCTTTGAGCTTTGTGTTTTGCCACTATGGAATTTCAATTTTTTGACATGTAAGCACTTCCCGGATTGATAAGCACCACAATTCCGCCTCCCTACAAAAACATTGCTACTTTAACAACAAACTTCTACCCTCTGTAAATACAGCCTATCTCCATTCAGTCAAAATATATGTTCTCCAGGATACCTACTTCAGGGTATAACCATGGAAACAGGTGGCTGGTGGCAAACATAGGTGAATATTCCTTTAATCTTGTTTCATTAAGTCCCTAAAAAAGAATTTGTAAATTCCTAAATTACCTAGACAGAACAATAACTACTTATTAAATATAATCCTCATGCCTTGTAATATTGTAATCTTCTGAAGATACCCTCTTCCAATTTTCATTTTGTATAGAGGCAATTTTCTTCCAGTCTGGATAGTTTATCACTGACCTAATGCACCCTGAAACTGTTCAGTCAAAATGTATTAGAATTCAACTGTGGCCCCTTAGCTCTAGTTTGAATGCTATGCTTTGGATATAATTTAATTGATTAATTGATTCATGGATTTATAGAGATTGAAATGGGACCACAATGAGTTCCATACAGCAAAGAAACCAAAGTAAAATATGCACTCCCCAAAACACCCACTCACCTCACATAACATTTTTTTTAAAAAATGACCCAATATAAAATGTAAGATATAAAATGCTCTTCAGTAGCACCCTGAACGAGAATTTGTCAACTAAGATATTGTTGAGGCAATACTTTTCTGGTGAGTCATTGGCTCAGCTGACTTTTAATGATAATTTTATTTCTGCATGTAAAAGAAAATGTTGCCTAGATTTTTATTTTGTGGCCATTTTTTATATTATTTAGTTATGACACCTTTTTTTTTATAGGCAGAGCACTCTGTAATTTCACAGATTATCTCAAGGACTTTTTCCATAGCCTTTTCAAGACTCCAAAGCCTTTATATGCTTACATCTGCTACTCAAGAAGAGCACTCATGCTTATAAGATTTAATGCCTTGCCTTCAAAGCTGATGAAAGGAAGATTTAATAACATGCTCTAGGCAGAGTATTTTTATATTTGTCTCAACTGTCTTTGAGTCAAGAGTATTGACTTCACTGTTCTGTGTTCTGTACTTCTGTGCAAGCAGAATGCATGCTTCCACTTCTCCTTGTGCTGAGTGATCTTGTCAGATATGTAAGTTGCCTTCTTAGTTGCAGACTTCTCAGTCAAAATATCCAGGGAAGTAGTGAAATTCTGCTCAAAGGCCATTGCCATTGGGATATACTGGGCCCCAATTGCCATGGGACCTTAGAACTCCATCCTTATTCTGTCATTGTATCATTTAGTGGACCTGAATATCTGTGGATCTCATCAGGGAGACATTTGACATAAAAATGAATTAAATTAAATTAAATGGTGGGAGCCATACTTATAGAATAGATCTGGGTACTTTATAGCCTCTGGGTCATATCTGGCCCACAGGCTGTCCCTCTCCAGCCAACAGCACTATCAGTAGTGGCGGGGTGGTGTTGGTCTTGGCAGGGGATAGGTTAGTGCTGGGAGTGGGTGTTAGCAGGGGTGGGGTAACTAGAGGACAATGAAGGGTGGGCAGCAGCCCTCTACAACAGTTTCTCATGTAGCCCATTGGGAATTGCCCATCCCTGCAGTAGAACAAGTGTTAATTAGTGTTCAAGCAACCCTTTTTCTTGTTAAAGTTTTGAAGGTAACTGGAAATTTATTTATCTAGGGTTTTTAGTAGAGTTGCTATAACTTTAGAATTTTTGTTTTATCTTTTTTTAAAACAAATATTTTTATGGATGGTTTGTTGTAAGCTGTCCAAAGCTATAAAGGGACTGAGTTACATATAATTTAAAATAAAATAAAATAAAATAATGACGTAAATACCTAATGAGGCTCATTTTGCAATTGATTGCATTTTTCATCCTATTTATTTATTTACTTACTTAGCATATGGCATAGAGCACATGGATAACAGTAATAAAACTATATAGGAGCATATAATACTATAGTACGCATTATAGAAATATGTAGTCAATTTTGTAAGGTTTCAGGAATTCAATAAATTATATATGTCATAGGTCACATTTTAAAATACATTGATTAATAAGAACAGAGTAAGTGTTCTATATATTAATATCTATACAATTTACCCAGTTAAGTACAGTATTTATTAGTTGGAGAAAGCCTGCTTTTCCTCTTGTATAAGCTCTCAAATGACATATACCGTACTCACTGTGATAAGAGTCACATAACAGTCACATTTAGGGGAAGATACTCTGCCCCATTAAATAGACAATCTTGTCAGATGCCATGCAAGATGTAAATCCTATCTAGAGTTTTCCAGCTCTGGCAGGTGGCATCAAGACCCACTAATTTTTATGTCTGGTCATGTATATTTTTCCAGACTCCGGATATTCAATCATCCATTTTACTTTCAGTTTACAGTTACTTCCACCCAAACTCTTGTCCTTCAGTTTACCATTCTGTATATGCTTCACTTAGGCCCAAACTCCTGTGGATTCAGTGCTGTAATTACTATGTAGATGTTGCATTGCTAGTCTCCTAATGGATTGCCTTGAAAAACTAACTGATTCCAGTTATAGACAGATGAATATCCTTTTCTCCATACGCAGGCACAACAGGGCTCCATCTTCCAAGTTAACTGAAATACCATAAAGGCTCTCTGAGGAATCTAACCTCATCAGATTGTTTCCTGCTCATAATCAGCAGTATTATTTATTCATTGGCTCCCAGCAGAGGAAGATCAAAGACAGGCGAAGCAAGCAATAAATGCTCCAGTGGGGCCATGCATTAGCACCATGTTTATGGATGTTATCGCACGCATGAGCAAAAAAATAAAACCTTACAGTACATATCACAGAGAACTTCAGCTGGGGCTTTTAAGTTCAATTTTTAACAAAGACATTTAGCCATATGTTGGTGGGTGTAGCAGCGTTTCTTAATCTCGTCAACTTTAAGGTGTGTAGATTTCAGCAACCAGAATTTCCCAGCCAGCAGAAGGCTCAACAATAATATTATACACTGTCTTTTCCACACCTTTAAAACAACCCATGGTATCTTGATTATTGCCATCAGGTACTGCAGAAATGAAATAAAGCTGAGCTGAGCCGAGCCGAGCCGAGCCAATCCAAGCCAAACCAAACCAATAGCTCACAACTCTTTTTCAAAACAAGATTTTTATTGGTTTTACAAAAAATAATCGGGAAAAGGGATGGTGGATAGAGTTACAAATTTTGACAGCTACATTATGCAGGAAATGGTCCTCCCCCCCATTCTCATAACTTTCATTTGTTAATACATTAAGTTGTTACTACTTAGTAATAATTTGTCAGCATATTTTAACCTTTTGTCTTCAAATGAATTCAATGATTTTATATCAAACAGATTTTCTAGCTCATTTTTGTGATCTAAGTTTTCTCAGTGTTGCCTCTTCTCCCCCCACCAGCAAGGCTCCAGCACCTCCCGTGTCCTGTGTATCCCGTGTAGTGTCATCGGATTTATCCAGGAGGACTTTGTTTTTTTCCATGAAGGCCTCAGCCTCCATAGTTATGTTGATTCTAACTCTAGTGTCCTCCCAGAATATTAGCATACCTTCTGGCATAAGCCATTGAAACCACACCCCTTTCTGGTATAATTTCTTCGCTAGAAGTGAATATTTTTTTCTTTTATCTCTAACTTTCTTTGGGATTTGTTTCAAGGTGGCTATTTCTCTATCCTTGTATTTTAATACTTGCACCCTTTGTGCACTCAGAATCTCATCTCTTGTAGTCTTTCTGAGAAATTTGATGTGGACCTCCCTTGGAACAATAATAATAATTTAATAATAATTTTATTTGATTAGCCGCACCCTCTCCCGAAGGACTCGGGGCGGCGTACAATCAAAACGGATAAACATACACATAAGACAAACATATATACAAAAAGAACAGGGACATATACGTATGTGCATGGAGGAGAGTTGACTTCTAAGTGAAAGACAATTAAAAACACAACTAAAAACACACTTAAAAACACAATTTAAAATCCCCTTAAATAAAATTACTAAATTAAAAAACCCATCAGGAGCGTTACGAAGTTATGGTTGAGCCAGGCCAGCTATTTGGAAAAGGTGGGTCTTGAGCTTAACACGGAAGGAGCGGAGGTCAGTAGTGGTCCTAATATCCGGGGGGAGGTCATTCCACAGGGCTGGGCCCGCCACAGAGAAGGCTCTGCTCCTAGGCGCCGCCCCATGGCACTGTCTGGTGGACGGCACCTGGAGAAGTCCCTCTCTGTGCGAGCGGATGGGTCATAGGGATGTATGGGGCAGAATACGATCCCGCAGGTAACTAGGTCCTGAGCCATGGAGCGCTTTAAAGATCGTAATCAAGACCTTGAAACGCACTCGATAGACCACAGGAAGCCAGTGCAGCTCGCGCAGGAGAGGTGTCACATGGGAGTACTTAGTACTCCCCATAATCACCCGCGCGGCCGCATTCTGGACCAACTGCAGTCTCCGAGTGCATTTCAAGGGAAGCCCCATGTAGAGAGCGTTACAGTAGTCCAGGCGAGAGGTCACCAGCGCATGGGTGACTGTGCGTAGGGCGTCCCGGTCCAATAGGGGGCGCAATTGGCGCACCAGGCGAACCTGGTGGAACGCCCCCCTGGCCACGGCTGTCACATGTTCATCCATGGACAGCCTGGCATCCAGGAGGACGCCCAAATTGCGCGCCCGCTCCACGGGGGCGAGTTGAATGCCCCCAATGGCCAGAGATGGAATTATCTGGTTGAACCGGGGAGCCGGAACCCACAGCCACTCCGTCTTGGAAGGGTTGAGCCTGAGTCGGTTGTCATCCATCCAGACCCGTACGGCTTCCACACACCGGGACATCACTTCGACGGCCTCGTTGGGGTGGTTCGGGGTGGAAATGTACAGCTGAGTATCATCAGCGTACAGATGATATCCCACCCCGAAACCACGGATGATCTCACCCAGCGGCTTCATGTATGTGTTGAACAGGAGTGGCGAGAGGACCGACCCCTGTGGCACCCCACAAGTAAGGGGGCTTAGGGTCGACCTCTGCTCCCCTGCCAACACACGTTGCGTCCGGCCCGAGAGGTAGGAGCCGAACCACCGCAAAACGGTGCCCCGGACCCCCAACCCCTCCAGTTGGTGCAACAGGATACCATGGTCGATGGTATCAAAAGCCGCCGAGAGGTCTAATAGGACCAGGATAGAGGAACAACCCCTATCTCTGGCCCTCCAGAGATCATCTACCAACGCGACCAAGGCCGTCTCTGTGCTGTGCCCAGGGCGAAAGCCGGACTGGCGCGGGTCTAGATAATCATTCTCCTCCAGATGTCGTGGAAACTGAGAAGCCACCACACTCTCTACAACCTTCGCTAAAAAGGGAAGGTTGGAGACAGGACGATAATTGGCCAGCTCCGTAGGGTCCAGGGAAGGCTTCTTGAGCAAGGGTCTCACCACCACCTCTTTCAAGGCGGCCGGGAGAGACCCCTCACCCAACGAAGCGTTCACTAGGCCCAGGAGCCAGTCGCGTGTAACCTCCCAGGATGCCAGTACAAGCCAGGAGGGACACGGGTCCAGCAAACATGTGGTAGGTCGCAGTCGTCCACGCAATCTGTCCAAATCCTCGATGACAACCAAGTCAAACTCCTCCCAAAAAGGTTTCTCAAGACTCGCCACTGGCGTCTCGACTGGGCCACTGAAGGGGACCCAATCCTTCCGGATTTGAGCGACTTCATCCTGCAGATATTTCCCAAACTCCTCTGCCCTACCCTGTAAAGGGGCCTCCCATGGCCTCTGAAACAGAAGAGAGCGGGACACCCAAAACAGGGCGGCAGGGCGGTTCTCTGCGGATGCAATGAGAGCGGCACAATATTGACGTTTGGCCGTTCTCAATGCCACTAGGTACGTCCTTAAATGGGCTCGTACCTGTGCTCGGTCAAATTCGGATCGGGAGGATCTCCAACGACTCTCTAGGCATCTCTTGCGGTGCTTCATCACCCTTAGCTCCTCGGTAAACCAAGGAGCCAGGGCGGATCGTTGCCGCCGGAGAGGCCGCAAAGGCGCCACCCGGTTCAAGGCCCCGGTAGTCGCATTATTCCACGCGACCACCAGGTCCTCTACCCGAGGGCGGGTCAGGGCTGCAGGAGGTGGCCCAAGCTCCGTCTGGAACCTGTCTGGTTCCATCAAGCGCCTGGGGCGGAACCATCTAGTGTTTTCCGGTTCCGCCTCCCCGCAGCGAGGGGTAGCACCAGGGAAGTCAAGATGGAGGAGTGAGTGATCTGACCATGACAGAGGGGTGATGGTTAAATTCACTCCTCCCAGATCACTCAACCACTGGCGAGAGACAAAAACAAGGTCCAAGGTGTGACCTCCCTCATGTGTCGGGCCCTGAATCATTTGAGTCAGGTCCATGGCTATCATGGAAGCCATGAACTCCCGAGCCCCCTCTGATGCTTCTCCCACCGACGGCAGGTTAAAATCCCCCATCACTAAAAGTTTGGGGGTCTCAACCGCCACCGATGAGATCAGCTCGAGGAGCTCAGGCAGGGTCGCTGATGTATGGCGGGGAGCCAGGTATACTATCAGCAGGCCCATCTGCCTCCCAGGGCCCCATTTCACAACAAGGGATTCACATCCGGACGTCTGTGGCACAGTGGACTCCCTCGGCTCTAAGTCCTCCCGGATAATCACTGCTACCCCACCGCCCCTTCCCCGGGCCCGGGACTGGTGAAATGCTTGGTAACCTGGTGGGCACATTTCCACGAGGGGTAACCCTCCCTCGTGGCCCAACCAGGTTTCCGTTATTCCCATGAGGTCCGGCTCCCCCTCCAAAATTAGATCGTGAATGAGGGGGGCCTTATTGACAACGGACCTCGCATTGCATAACAACAGCCTCAGGCCCTGGGCCTGCAGATCCTGACCACCTAGAATGCGGGGGTTGGTACAAGCAACCGGGTGTAACCAGCACCCACGGTCTCCCAACCGACTGCGAGTTGTTAATCTGTCCTCGTATCTGCCCCTCCCTACGACTGTTGGAATCAAGGAGCCCTGTATAGGAATGATGTCCTCTCCCCCCTCCTCCTCTCTGCTCCTTCTGCTCAAGACCCCACCTGGTGACCTGGCTCTGTCATCGCTCCTGATCTGACCCACCCACCCCCCAACCCCTAAAAGAATTTAAAAAACATTTAATTAACATTTTGTATTCTGGCGTATGCTGAATTTACTCTATAGACCAGGTCAATATCCCACCCCATCTGTTGTCTGTCTTTTTTGATATATTCAGCCAATAAATTTGTCATGATGTCCCTCAAATCTTCATCATCAGCTTCAATTACATTTTGAAATCTAAGGAAAAAAGACATCCTTTCAAACTCCATTTTTATCTGGTGGTTCTCAAGTTCTTGGTTTCCTTTCTGGACACCCCCCCCCCCACCTCCCTCCTCATCTCAGCCGTCCCCTCCTCCAAAAGTTCCAATCTTTGTGTATTTTGGGCTGTCCGGTTCTGGTTTTCTCTGAGCTGTTCATTCATTTCTCTTAGTTGACTCTTTAGTTCCTCCTGCCCCTTTAAGATCGTTTGAAACATCTGTTGAGTTAGGTCCACCTCAAGGGGCTTAGGCTGGAGCAAAGATGTTAAGGTCTGTTGTCCACTGGGGCTGGATGTTGAGGATGTTGGGGCAGAGCCAGCAAAGCCTGGTTTCCCTGGTGGTGGTTTTTTTGGTGCCATTGTAGTAAGAAGAGCTCAGAAATGTCTGTGTCAATACAGGGAAACAGCGATTGACTAGTGATGCTCTTTTTTCTGGACAGTGTTCTGGACAACTTTCATCAATTTCAGGACATAATACAGAGGCAGCATTGAGCACATTTGTTGATAACTTCTAGCAGAGCTGGGATGAAGGTGATCCATCGATTATGACTCTCCAGAATCTTTTGCAAGATAGGGACTAGAAAAAATTTCATTGTGGTAGTTCTTCTTTATGTAATTGATTCTAGTCTGAAAGTCAAGTCTATGAAGCCTCATGGGGTGGACGGGGCCAGCCAGGGGTGGGATTTGGAGATTCTCCAAACCAGCAATAATGTTAGCTATGGGTTCTCCCGAACCTGGGGGAACCGATAGCAGCCCACCCCTGAGGACAGCCCTATGCAGCATAGACCCAGGTACAAATGGGCAGAATGGGCACATTATTTTATTTATTTATTTATTTATATTTGGTGCTTCTAGACAGCCCCCTCTCCCAGAAGGGACTTGGGGCGGTGTACAGTCCATAGAGAATATTCTAGATCCTTTCAATGAAAAATGTCATTTAGCAGAATATAAGAAGCACGTATTTCTTGACCTCCAGAACAGCATTACTAGAGAGATTGCTATGACTCCCATCTTGATAATAATCAATAAGTCTCTGAAAACCTAGCTGTTCACCCAGATTGTGAATTAGATTGAGTTTGAGAATTTAGTTTGTTCAAGGGATTGTTTTTTCCGGACATATTGCTTGTGTTTTTAAAGATGGCGCTTCAAAGTTACAATGTACTGAAAAAAGTGACTTACAACTAGACCTTCTGCTTATGACCCTTCCTCATGGTCATGTGGAAGGGTCATAAGCAGAATGACCTGTGATCAAGATTCCCCATGATCAAGAGTCAGGTGCTTGAGCACCAGCATGTCTTTACAATGATTGCAATGTCCCAGGGTCATGTGGTAAACATTTGTAACCTTCCCAGTAGACATCTGACAAGCCAAGTCAATGGGGGAAGCCAGATTCATTTAATGACTGCATGATTCACTTAACAACTGCAATGATCTGCTTTCATTACCTTGGCGAAAAAAAGTCATAATACTGGGCACAACTCACTTAACAACCACATTGTTTAGCAGAAACCCTGATCCCAATTGCAGTAGTACATCAAGGACAATCTGTATTGATTTACTCTTTAAGAAAAATATTTTAATGCTGTATGTGTTGACAGTTTTATATACTTTGGATGGTCTTGTAATAACTATGCCCAGTGGTGGGATTCACTTGGCTTCCCTACTGGTTCACAAATGTGAGTGCATGCACCACCTTCTGCGCTTGTGCACCACCTTCTGTGCATGCGCAGAAGGTTGTGCATTACATCAGGATGGGTGGGTGAAGCCTCCTGCAGCTGCCGCTGTCGGTTCTCCTGAACCAGAGAGAACCAGCTGAATACTACCTCTGACTATGCCTTATTTTCAGGAAGATTGGAGACAGACAAAAGAGTAGATTGCAAGGGAATACCTTTGGTTTCAAACTCTTGTCCTAGACACTACCTCCAATTCTACATGTAGTTCAAAGTATGTATGAATATAATACTTCACAATATGAGAGCACAACCAGAAATGATCTCCTACGCTAAATATATTTAACTGGTTCATAGTTACACTGAGACTCTCTGTATATACTAAGTGCCAGGGAATATGTGCATAAATTTGGAAACAAAGTGCCACCATAGCAAATTCCCAATGAAATTAGTGCATCAATTTGAATTTGAATTTATTAGCGCTTATAGACCGCCCCCTCTCCCGAAAGGGACTCGGGGCGGTGTACAGTCCATGTCAAAGAACAAAATTAAAACAATTAAAATTACTAAATGGACAATATATATATACAAATATAAATAGATGGATAAGAGGAGGATAAAAGATGTGCAGGACTGTATTGCTAATAAATAATTAAAATAAACAGACATTAAAATCCCAATACCCAATAAAATTAAGTCTACAGAATAATCCCCTTAAAAACCAGTAAAAATATAAATGCCAGGAGATAGGCGTTGAAATTATGCCAGGCCAGCCAGTCGGAACAGGTGAGTCTTTAGTTTCTGCCGGAAGGAGCGGAAGTCGGTGGTGGTTCTAATGTCGGGGGGGAGGTCATTCCAGAGGGTTGGGCCCATCACAGAGAAGGCCCTACTCCTTGGTGTCGCCAGCTGGCATTGCCTAGCGGACAGCACCAGGAGAAGCCCTCCCTGTGAGAGCGAATTGGCCGCTGGGATGTATGTGGGAGGACGCGATCCCGCAGGTAACTGGGCCCTATGCCATGGAGCGCTTTAAAGATGGTGGTCAAAACCTTGAAACGCACCCGAAAGACCACAGGCAGCCAGTGCCGCTCGCGCAGGAGCGGTGTTACATGGGAGTACCTGGTACTCCCCATGACTGCCCGCGCGGCTGCGTTCTGGACTAGCTGCAGTCTTCGGACGCATCCCAAGGGAAGCCTCATGTAGAGAGCATTACAGTAGTCCAGGCGAGACATCACCAGTGCATGAGTGACCGTGCGTAGGGCATCCCGGTCCAGGAGGGGGCGCAATTGGCGCACCAGGCGAACCTGGTGGAACGCCCCCCTTGCCACGGCTGCCACATGGTCATCCATTGACAGCCGGGCATCTAGGAGGACGCCCAAATTGCGCGCCCGTTCCACAGGGGGCAGCTGTTCGCCCCCTATGGCCAGCGCTGGAATCAGCTGACTGAACCGAGGTGCCGGTAGCCACAGCCACTCAGTCTTGGAGGGGTTGAGTTTGAGTCTGTTGTCCCCCATCCAGACCCTGACGGCTTCCAAACACCGGGACATCACTTCGACAGCCTCACTGGGGTGGTTTGGGGTTGAAACGTACAGCTGAGTATCATCAGCGTACAGATGGTATTCAACCCCAAAACCACGGATGATCTCCCCCAGCGGCTTCACATATGCGTTGAACAGGAGGGGCGAAAGGACCGATCCCTGCGGCACCCCACAAGTGAGTGACCTCAGGGTCGACCTCTGCCCCCCCATCAACACACATTGCGACCGGGCGGAGAGGTAGGAGCCGAACCACCGTAAAACGGTGCCTCTGACTCCCATCCCCTCCAGCCGGCGCAATAGGATACCATGGTCGATGGTATCAAAAGCCGCTGAGAGATCTAATAGGACCAGGATAGAGGAGCAACCTCTATCTCTGGCCCTCCAGAGATCATCCACCAGCGCGACCAAGGCTGTCTCTGTGCTGTGTCCGGGTCGGAAGCCGGACTGGCGTGGGTCTAGATATTCGGATTCGTCAAGGTATCGTGGAAATTGCTGCGCCACCACATTCTCAACAACCTTCGCTAAAAAAGGAAGGTTGGAGACTGGACGATAATTAGCCAGCTCCATTGGGTCCAGTGAAGGCCTCTTGAGTAAGGGCCTCACCACCGCCTCTTTCAAGGCAGTTGGTAAGGATCCCTCACCCAATGAAGCGTTCACCAGGCCCAGAAGCCAGCCTCGTGTCACCTCCCAGGATGCCAGTACCAGCCAGGAGGGACACGGGTCCATTAAACATGTGGTGGGCCGCAGCCGTCCACGCAACCTGTCCAAATTTAATCCACGTGCTGTCAAGAAAGAAGAACAATTTTTAAACTCCCTTCCTTGGCTTTGATTTTTAAAAATAGATCTGTAAATCAGGTGATGCAACCATCCTATTTCTTCAAGGAAAGGATCTGAAGATGTGGAATCTCATTCAAATATTAGGTTTTGCATCCCTGAGCTGGTTCCTGAATGAATGTACCAGGCCCTTTTATGAGCAGGTTCATCAATCGTTTGAGTTCTGTTCAGACCAGGATTTGTGCTGAATATCCACAGTACCCTCCCATGGTAGTAATGACTGTGTCCCAATTCTCAGGAGGGTTTTTTTGGGGGGAAGAACAGTGCCGCTAGCGTCAATGAATGATTTATTATTATGCACCAGCCCTGCGGGAGGAAAGTCATGAGGAGTCACCTCCTTTCAGGTAAAACTTTTTTTTCAGAAAGGATACACTTTTCAAAGAAAGGAAATTATTCTGGGATAGATAGGGTTCCGTCCCCCCCTATGAAATAACCAAATGAACTAGTCAGACAACAAGAATTCAGACAATTAAGTACTACAGCTAGTCCTTCTCTAGGAAAGAGGAGTTTTTTATTTATAAATGGCTAGTTCTTTACAGTATTTCATGAATGGATGATTAAACTTATAGGCCCTGAGGAAATAGGGACACTCAAAGAGAAATTAGTTTTAAATCCTGAAAATGGTTTTTATTAATTGTCTATGTGCAAGCTTTCAGGGATGCGGTGGCTCAGTGGCTAAGGCCCTGAGCTTGTAGATTGAAAGGTCGGCAGTTTGAATCCCTAGTGCCACATAATGGGGTGAGTTCCCATTACTTGTCCCAGCTTCTGTCAACCTAGCAGTTTGAAAATACGTTAAAAAAAATAGGGACCACCTTTGGTGGGAAGGTAACAGCGTTCTATGTACCTTTGGCATTTACAGTAGTCATGCTGGCCACATGACCACAGAGACATCTTCAGACAGCACTGGCTCTTCGGCTTTGAGACGGAGTTGAGCACCCTCCCTTAGAGTCAGGAATGACTAGTACATATGTGCGAGGGGAACATTTACCTATGTGCAGGCTCCTGTTGCCAGAGTTTGAGTTTGAATTCTAGTGCTTATGAAGAATCCCATATATCATGGCTTGCAATGGCAGGGGAAATGTTGTAACAACAACAACAACACTACTCACACCTACAACATGGCCAATTTCTAGATATGGAAAAGTTCAGCTCCCACAATTAATCAGCAGGCAAAAATTTTAGTAGTGTAAATGTATATCTGAAAACTGCCCCTATTGGGAAACACTATCTAAAATATAAATCCTGAGTTTTCTATAAAGGATTACTGCATTAGAAAGAGTGGTATGTTTTCCTTAAATAAAGGCTTTTCTTTGTCTCTAAAACCCCCTGCAATCAGGATTATTTTTTTCTTTCTGAAAACAATTGAAAAAAAGAACTATCCATTTTCCTTTGAAATAAGAGTGAGACGATCTGGATAGTGGGTGTTAAAATCATACAGTGACAAGTTTATGTACAGCAGTAAAATACATAATGGCAGGTGTAAGACTCTCCCCATATTTATGTATCAATATTCCAATGAAGCACATTGAAGGCAAAGAGTATGTACCTTCTTTTCTAAAAACAATGTAAATTTGGACAGAGGACAGGAATCTATGGATTCACAAAGTCTGAAAGTGCATTTGAATTAGGACAAAAAGTAGCTGTTTTTAAGCTTTCTGAAAAATTGAGGCAAGAAACAAGACAACCATTATTGTAGACTATATTCACTAGGCCAACAACCTAGTATCACTTGCTAAGATGTAAAAAGTTGAGAATGGCAGGGCAAGAGAGACAGAGAATGTAAACATTTTCATTTTAGGAGTTGTGCTAATAATGTATAGATAAACTCAGTTAGAGTAGTGGAAATTCTTGGAATGATTTTTATGCATTAAGTACTGTATGATTTTTTAATGAAAGATTTTAGTTTTGCTGAGCCTTCAAAACAGACTGAATTTAAGCTGAATATTTGCATGAATTAAATGTATAAAAATTAGGGGTAATGAGGGTTTTGTGACCCCTGTTGAGAGTCACAGGAATTTTCAGCCAACTAGTGAAGAGGCATTTTGAGAATCTTCACTGCATATCAAAACTAGATTTTATAATAACCTTGAATACCATCCAAGCCAATAAATCAGCCCATGCAATAACTCACCTGGGAGAAATCTGTCGTAATGAGTGAAAGGAAGAAATAAATTGAAATTTCAATAAATCATTACTAAAGGTTGGTAACAATGGCAAGGACTCATTATTCAAACTGAACGGCAGCCTGGGATCCATCCAGAGAAGAAGCATTTTATTTTAATGGGTTAAGTAAGATCCATTTTAACTGCAGATAAATACAAAGTCTATATGGCAAAAGATCAGAGTATCACAAGAGGGAAATTACAGTAAAACCCATAAACGAATCAAGTTTGGAATACATATTATCATGGAAGGTGATAGAAAGGAGCTTCCCATCTAGGTAGATGTAAAGGCTTTCTCTGTCCAGTGTCTAGGTTCTGACTCTATAGCTGAATCTCTGTTTCTAGACCGAGGGAATTAGCATTGTTTGAAGACATTTCTCATGGTCATGTAGCCAGCTTGTTTATACATCAAATGTGCATGAAAGGCACCTTCCCATTGAACTTGTAGCTATTAGAGAGAAAATGGTTAAAGGAGGAAGAAATGGAAAAAGAGTTACACTAGTAGATTAAAGAGAATAGTAGTAAGATTGTTATTGTTACATAACTAATTAAGAAATAAAGAAATGATAGTATATTGTTAATGGTAGAAAAAATCTGAAAGAAATGCTTTCTATGCTTAAATTGATTTAGAGGATATATGCTGTTTATAGCAAAATATAGCAATGGAGAATATAAGAAATGTGTAACTCTGAAGGGGCAATTGAAGTTATTGTTTATGTATTAAGAAAAAATAACTATAAAGATAGAAAATAATGGGAGATAATAATTTGGCTGAAAGTGAAAACAAAACTATGATGTAAACAGGACTACTGGTATTTTGGGGGGTATAAGACGCACCTTTTCCCCTCAACAAAGAGGCTGAAAATCTGGGTGCGTCTTATACACTGAATACAGCAATTTTTTGCTTCCTGAAACCCTGCCCCCCTTTGCAAAAATGGCTGTGCATAGCTTGTAGGAGGCTTTCAGAGCACTCCTGGGGGCTAGGGAGGGCAGGGTTTATGCCCCCCCCCAGGAACACTCTACAAACTCCTAAGAGCTATTCATACCCTTTTTTAAAAGGGTGGGGCATTTTCGTGAAAAACAGGCAGTTTTTGGGAGGGTTGCAGAGTGCAAAAACTTTTTTTTTAAAAAATTGCCTCTTCAAACTCTTACAAACTCTTACAAACTCTTACAAACTCCTAAGAGCTATTCATATCCTTTTAAAAAAGGGGGGGGGCATTTTCGTGAAAAACAGGCAGTTTTTGGGAGGGTTGCAGAGTGCAAAAACTTTTTTTTTTAAAAATTGCCTCTTCAAAAAGTTGGTGCGTTTTATACTCCGAAAAATACGGTATGTAATTGAGAGGATGTAAAAGAAAAGACCAGGACAACTCTTTGTTCCTATAATAAGTATAATTTGTATTAAAAAAAGAAAAAATAAATCTTGAAAAAAAGAAAGAAATGATAGCTATTAATCTACTTGCATTTGCAATCAAGCTGCTAGGTGGTCAGGAGATGTTGCACAGCGCTCAGATCTCGAACACGGACTACTAGCTTTCCAGATAGTAAGTTCAGTGCCTTAACTGTTGAGCTATCATGCCCCATTTATATACACTTTGCATCTACCACTAAAAGTCAGGTGAATGGATTATATTTTTCACCTGTGCATTAAAAACCAAATGTATAAGTACAGAGTAGATGGTACCTGTCTCAAGGGATCTTGGAGTCCTAGTGGACAATTGCTTAAATATGGGCTGCAGCTTCCAAAAAAAAGCCAACACAGTCCCTAGGCTGCATTAACAGAGGGATAGAATCAAGATCAAGTCAAGTGTTAATATGAATTTCTAATGCTTTGGTAAGGCTACACTTGGAATATTAAGTTTTGGTCACCACAATATAAAAAGATGTTGATATTGTGGAAAGGCTGCAGGAAAGTGCAACAAAGACAATTATAAGACTGGAGGCTAAAACATAAAAAATGGTTTCTGGAATTGGGTATGTCTAGTTTAATGAAAAGAACGAGGGGTGACATGATAGTAGTGTTCCAATATCTAAGGAAAGTGCTACAAGAAAGAGGAGATCAACCTAGTCTCCAAAACACCTGGAGACAGAACAAGAGGCAATGGATCAAAACTAATGAGAAAGAAGCAACATAGAAGTAAGAATTCCATTAAAGGAAAACAAGAAAATGGGATAAGTTGCAAAGCAGCATTGAAAGAAAAAATCCATGTTTTTTTTCTTTGCTGTGTCTTCCCTATTGTTTTTAAAGATCAAAACATTTAATAAAAAATATTTATAAAAAAAAGGAAAAATCCAGCATTTATAAGAAAGTTTGAGATTATATTAGAGACAAACATTTTATAATTTAAAAATATTAGGAGAACAAAAATCTTCTTAACAGTAACTTAATTAAACAGTGATGAAGTCACAAGAAGGGAAGATTAGGTTAATTCTATTCAGCTTTACTTATTTTTCAACCTATTTTTATATCACTTTCCAAAATCCAAAACACCCACCCACCCAAGTAATAAAAGACTTTAAACATTTTTGTGCACCTTTTTCCTTGGAAAAATAATGTTATAAGCATTATATGTACTTTTGCAAAATATTTTCCTGAAAAAAAAATATTAAATTTGAGACAGGGAGAGAGTTAAACTAAATATTTACCTGAATAAAACATTTCTGTTCAAAATATATTCCTGTTAACTTCATCTTGTTTCTAATATTATGAAGTAAATTGTATCTTTTGGATAGGTCACCTAACTTTGATGCTCTGGTTCACCACTTACCTCACTGTTCAGTACACACAATAAAGAGACCTAAATATATATAGTTAGTCCTCAACCTATAATTACAATTGAGCCTGGAATTACAGTCGTAAGTCATGCCATCATCAAGCCATCACCATGACCAATTTTACAACCTTTCTTGCAGCAATTATTAAGCAAACACAGCAGTTATAAAGCAAAAACTACCTAGGATTGTTAAGTAAACCTATTGTCTGCAATAAGCAATTTTTGCCAGAAACTGGAAGTAAATGTCAGTTTCTGGGAAAAAATATTGCAGTCATGTGACCATGGAAGGCTGCCAATTGTTTGTAAATGCAGGTTAGTTGCCAAGTATTCAAAATGCAATCCTGTAACTGCTGAACAGGGCACGGCCATTGGAATTTGGAATCCAGGTTATAAGTACCCTTTTGGGAGTCTGTTGTTACTTTTAATGGTCGCTAAGTCCATTGGTCATAAGTCAAGGAATTAAGATGGATGGAGGACCTCTTTGTTCCTGTGCAAGATCCTCTTCTTAATGTCTCTGAGGACATGATTGCTGGATTCTCCAGAACTAAGGAAGAGACATGACCATTTGACAAAATCCTACATTATCATCATCACTTGCTCAGTGAACACTTAAGGGTCTTACACATTTCTCTTCTGCAGCTAATGGAACAAGATTTAAGTCACTAGCTATTGGTAAGAAGAGCAGGGGAGGATGAGTGGTAGTACAAAATACAATAACATAGCGTTTACATTTTTACCATGGAAATTCAGTAAGTGGCACATTACAAAGAGGGTTCCTTTACAGGTTTTCTGGTATTAATGGCAGGGGGGTCCAGGAATGGGATTATCATGTCCTAATCTGCCCAGAGATTAAGTCATAACTTTAGCCATGCCTCTCTGACACTTCCTCCTTGGCCCCAGTTTCGACTCAGTCTGGCCCAAGAGAGAACATTTTTCTCTTGGCTCAACTGAATCCAAATTCTTAACTTTGCTCCATTCCACTTTTACCCTTCCTGGACCCTTCTAACCTTAATTCTGAGAGAGGAGACCTGAAGACTTCATCTCAGTGACTGTGACTCTTTGTTGAGACCATCAGTGGCTGCGAGCGCCGCCGCTGCTACAGCGGACCAATGAGTCATGTGGAAATTTCCAATGAGTCATGTGGAAAAGCTGATCTCCCTTTGGAAGTGCTCCGAAAGTTTTTTCAGCAGTCCGCTGTTTCAGACAGGCACCAGAACAGCTCCGCAAGGTGTTCCAGAGCATGGCCACTTCTTCCCACTACGGAAAGGTTTGAAAGCTTTGTACATCAGCGGGGCAACTTTTCAGTGTGCAAGAGTCGTGTGTTTACTGGTGACCATTTTAGGAGCTACGACTGAAGCAGATCAGATTTAAATCACACCTCCAGAGCTGTGGAAAGGGATGAAAGGAAGAGACAGAAGTCACTTGAGAAACAAGTTGCCAGGGCAGAGAAGCAAAGGGAGAAATAAGCAGCTGGGCCTAGTGCTGGTCAAGCAACAGCCAGTAATGTATCTGATTCTCCACAGGATTCCCTATATCAGGTTCAGGAATCCCCTCCTCCTCTATTATATAGGGACCCAGGTGACTTTTCAGGGGACCCCTTTGAGTGCACAGCTCCCATAACTGGGACTCAGGAATAATCTAGGCTTCGCTTGTCCCTCCAGGCACCTCTTGCACACATAGCAATTGACCTTGGGCCTGAGCCTTGCCCCATGCCTGAGGTTCCTGACAACTGAGACTAATTATTTCTCAAGCCATATCACATGGCATTTCATTGGGCCTACAGCAACTTAACCCAGCAATGCCACCAGCCATGGCTTCAAAGGCACATCTTAGGCATTCCCTGGCACATCTCAACATCATAGATCCATACCTCAGTCACCATCTATCACTAGCGAGGGATCCATTTGGGGTGAAGAAGACCAAAGAGAGACTGATCTATTGGATGACAAAGGCCTGGTTCCTGACCCCCCCCCCTTTTGGGGCTCTTTCCCCCTAACATCTTCAAATCCCTGCTTCACAAGGCAAGAACTAAAGGGATAACCAAAGATTCAACTCCAGGGGTAAGTGGACCTTTCGAGGGAGCTGTGGCAGCCATCCCTTCCGGAGGGGTTACTCACACCCGGGTCCTCCATAAGCGATCACCTGACACTATTCGTGGACCTATGGGAGAACATAACATCTGACTCCTGGGTCCTGAACACTATCCATTTTGGCCTCAGACTAGATTTTCTCCCCACATCCCTGAATCAATTCAGAACCTTTCCTGTCTCCACCAACAAAACCAAATGCAGACTCAAAAGAACTGCAATCCAACACTTGTTGGACATCCAGGCCATTGAGGTTGTCTCGGAGGCTTGGAGTCGGAGGGGTTTCTACTCCAACCCCTTCATGGTTCTGAAGAGTTCAGTGTGTGTGTTTGGAGGTCAATTCTAGATCTCAAAGATCTAAATTCCTACATCACTTACAGGAGGTTCAAGATGTCCTCCCTGAAGTCCATCCTAGAAGACATCAGGGAGGGGGACTATCTGGCCTCTATAGACCTGACTGATGATTATCTGCATATCATAATTCTTCAGAACACCTGAGGGATCTCTGGTTCTCCTACAGGGAAACCCACTACCAATACAGGGCCCTGCCCTTCGGCTTGGCTTCGGCTCCCAGGACATTTACTAAAGTCCTGGCAGACATAGCAGCATATCTCTGCACCATTGCAGTAAAAATCCAATGCTAGCTGGACAACATCCTCGTTCAGACAGCATCTGCAGCTCAGGCCCTCCAAGACCTTCAACTCACAATATGCACATTACAGGAGCATAGCTTCTCGGTCAAGTTTGAGAAGAATCATCTCGTCCCTTGGAATTGAACCCTCCATTTGGGAGCCCTGATAGACACCAAGGTGGGAAATGTTTCCTCTCTCCTGATCGCATAAACAGTCTCAGGTGCTTGCTTACACAGATTCACAAGGAATGCATGGTTCCAGTCATTCTTCTCTCCAAACTACTGGGAAAGATGATATCATGCATAGGCATTGTACCATGGGCACGGCTTCATGCCAGACAATTGCAGTGGTTCCTCCTCCCCTTCTAGCAGAGGGTTACCTGCCCCTCCAACTTTGAGTCCTGGCACAGGTGATGCTCTTTTCTGCTGGTGGCTCTCCTCCACATTAACCAAGGGAGGCCCTACTGGGATCGTAATTAGCTCAGGGGCAGGGGACAGGACCTAGCCCACAACATCAACTGGCTAGAACTGAGAGCGATCCACCTGGCCCTTCATCACTTCCAATCAAAGGTCGAAGGCCGACACATGCTCATATTGATGGACAATGTCGCAGCAAAAGCGCTCGTCAATCGGCAAGGGCCCCCCCCTCAAAGATCCTATTGCTCAAAGCACATCAGCTGGGAATCTGGGTGGAGAGACATATCCTTTTGATCAACTCAGAACACATCTTGGGACAGGCAAACCATCAGGCAGATTGGCTCAGCAGGGCCACAGTGGATCATGGCGAGTGGCAACTGTTCCCAGATTTGCCACAGGTTCAGTCATCTGGAGGTAGACTTGTTTGCAACTCCTCAGAATGCTCAGGTATCCAGCTTCCCAACATAGGAGGCGGAGGAAACTAACACCATTGCCAGTGGTCCAGATGCCTTCTCTATGCCTTTCCTCCCCTTCCTCTGATCTCAGGGGTCCTCAGAAAGGTAGTACTGGAGGGGGAGGAATTTATTCTAATCGCACCTTACTGGCCAAGGAGGCCTTGGTACGTGGATTTCATGGATCTCTCCACAACCAAGCCTTGGAGGATTCCCCAGAAGATCTCCCTGCACCAGGAGGTTCCAGTCCATCTGGAGCCCTAGTGGCTCTAGCTGACCACCTGGCACTTGAGCAGGGCCACCTGACAGATGCTAAGCTTTCCTCCAGGGTAATCAATATGCTAGAAGCAGCCAGGCGTCGGTCCACAACCAGTCTATACAATGTGATGTGGTCTGCCTTTGTATAATGGTGTCAGGTAGCTAGTAATTCTGACGGGGGGACCTGTCGAGGTGCTTGAATTTCTACAGGATGGCTTGGACAGAAGTCTCTCTCACAACATGATTCAAAGGCAGTTGGGGGCATTATCTACTGTTCTAGCTGGGGAAAGAAGACTGAGTCTGGTTCAGCTCCCCATGGTTAAGAGGTTTATCAAGGGCACGGCTAATCTTAGGCCACCGGTCATCCATAGATTTCCCACTTGGGACCGGACTATGGTTCACAGACTCTTACCAGAGAACCCTTTGAACCTCTCAGAACAGTCAGTCTCCAGTTCCTGGTGTTCAAGATACTTTGTTTCGTAGCTATAATATTAGCTAGGTGCATATCGGAGCTGGGAACCTTATCTGTCAGATCGGAACTCTGTATCTTCCACCCTAATAATGGTTTTCAGATTAGATCCATCCTTTCTCCCAAAGGTTAATTCTACCTTCCACCGAGCTCAGGAAATCATACTTCCTGATTTTTGCCCAGATCCCTCTCATGACAGGGAAAGAATTTGGCATACGCTAGATGTTCGGAGGGCTCTCCGAATCTACATCAAACAAAGCAATTCTTTCAGAAAGTCGGAGGCTCTCTTTGTCTCCTTCCAGGACTCCACCAAGGGGACTAGAGTTACTTCTTCAACAACCATAGGTTGTTGGCTACAATCTGCCATTCCAAGAGCCTACAAGGCTCAAAGTCAAGCAATCCCTGAGGGCATTACGGCTCGCTCTACCAGTGTTGACCAGCCAGGCTCCCATTCAGAACATCTGTATGGCTGCCACATGGGCTTCACCGTCAACCTTTATATAACACTATCAGCTGGATGACTTTGCGTCAGCCAAAGCATCCTTCAGCTGAAGAGTGCTTCAAAAGGTGCTCAATGTAGTGGGAACTCTGGGACAGTCAGTTCCCACCCATAGGACATAGGCTTTGGTAGATCCCATTCCTGGACCCTCCTGCGAAATAAAGCTTAACTTTTTATAAAATATATGTTATGGCTTTTGATTGTTTTATAAATGTGCTATCTGTTTCTGAAATAATAGTTATTATCTAATGATAAAGGATGAAGAACAAATTCTTGGTAAAAGGATAATTTGAAATGAAGTTGTGCAACTATTGCTTCATCATTAAGCAAGCTTGGAAACCAGATTGGAATCAGAATTTTATTTAGAGACTTTTTCTTCCACATAAAAAAGTTATGTACAGATGATTGCATTTTCAGAACTAAAAGCATCCAGTCTCGCTTTTTACTGTGCTGTACATTTTGATGGACAGCCCTAATCCTTTAACTCAGGTTATTACTCATCTGGTGATAGAACGAAATGATTGCCAGGGCTGGTACAGCTGCTATTTACAAAGGTTCTTAAGCAGCTTGTTTTAAGATTGCATTAAATAGGAAACAAATGACTGCAGTAGGCCATTTACATTTTAGTTTAAGAAATGACTCCAAACTCCACCCAGGATCCAACATGGGTTGGGAATGTTGAGATTTCCAAGAGGAGATATAATGGACTGTCTCATTGGTATATTGGGAGGAGGGATTTGTATATTTCTGGACATAATATTTATTCTCTCAACTCCCTTCTCTATCTTAGAATTGTGGAAGAATGAAGAACTAATCCTCCAGAGTTTTTTCCCCCTTCCACTCTCTTTTTCTTGCCATTTATTCCTCCCAAAATAATGACTGTCTAGACTCTGCCTAGAATAACAACCATAGAAAACTATCTTCAAAGTTTCTTTTTTCTTTATAGTTCATTTTTAGGAACTTGAGAATCTATTTCAGATTTATCTTGATGATGTTTCTGAACATTGTTTATCATTACAGATGGTAGTACTGGTGTTAGATCTTTCCTGCACTGCAATCTTTCTTGCTGTTCACACTTCTTAAACTATAAAAGTCCTAGGATTTTTTTGATAAATGCCAATCAACAGGTACCTGGGTATGTGAACTGTCCACAACCACAAAGGAATTTGGTCTATGGATCCCTCTTGCTAATCCCAGCATGTGAGTTTATAAACTGCTTTCTGGGAGGTAGATGTTACTGTAAAAAGTGAGCCTCAGAATAGAAAATGGCAAGAGATAAGCAAGGAAATATTAATTTCCCCAGAAGTAGTAAGTAAGGGAGGAAAGTCCCTATTTCATTGCTGTAGGTTTTGGCTGCTTGCAATAAATTGCCACTGCAATGAAGGAGACAGTATGAGAGTTCTGGGGAGATGACCCACACTTAAGTGGGATATTTGCTGCATGGTATAGACCTCGCTAAAGCATAGAAAGGCAGAAAGGCATCAAACAACCGCAGAGATGGTTGTATAATGAAAGGCAGGCCATGTTAGCTTACTCAGGTTTACCAGACAGGAATTATGTGCTTCTTCTACTTTATTGTAATACTATATTATCAGAATGTCCAAGTCTGAAAGTACACATCTACTGCCATCTCCTTTACAGCCTCAGGGCTTATTTTCCCACACATTATGCAGCTACAGACTGTACCTACACTCTCTTATGTAATCATTCCTAGGCATTATCTCTTCCCCTTGTTTTTCAAGGTACATGGTATTTGCACAGACTATAACTCATTTTGAAATAAGAACATGATCACCATACTTCACCCAGGAGATTTTCACCAAACTATCTTCATTTTGAAATCAATTGGAAAGCAAATTTTCTTTCATTAGATCACATGACAAGTCAGAAACAAAAAGTGCAGAATTTTCCACTTGGCACAAGTCAGGAAATACCTATGGCTTCAAAACCTCATGACTCAAAAGACAGAAGCACCATGTACCTGATCCCCCAATTTCCAACGAATGACAGAGTTAGCCATACTGTAATTAGAAAGTCATCAAAATTGCCTGAAATTTATTTATTCAGATATTTTCATATTGTGTCTGTAATCCTGCCAAATAAAAGCTTCTATAGGATGATTGGAGCTCAACTCTGTAAGCCTCAGAAGTTTTTGTAGGAGATTTAACAGTTTTTGATCTCAGGAAGTAGGGAAATGATGGAGGATAGGGGAACATTTGAGATTCTAAACAGAACAAAAATTACAACAGAAGGAATAAAAAGAAGACAGACAGACAGCAAAAGGGAAGAATGCACAGTTTCTCTGAAATGCATACAGAGCTGGAGACAGTCTTCATCCTAAAACTTTATCTAGCTTATAGTCAGGCGACATACCACAGATATTGGACTTCAGTTCCCATCAGCTACAGCAATTATGCTCAATGGCATAGGAGTATGGGCACTGTAATATAAAATAATAATAAAATTACAGTGCATTATCTATCCCTTGTTTTCTATAGGCAGAAACAAGATACACTCATTTGTAGAAATGGACATTTGTTATATTTCTGTATTCTAAAGCTACCTTATAAGTGGTTTTCTATATAATATTTGGAAATCAGAAATTCATGGTCTAGTTGGGTTCTCCCCCCACCCCCACCCCCCAGTCCTCTGTTCTAGATCTAGTGCCTTAACTACACTATTCTCATATAGGTCTGTGCATGAACATAAATTATCAGCTAAAATTTTAACAAGCAAAGTAATTGCCAATTAATATTGGCAGAGGTCATTAAAGACAGAGTGTCAATACTGAGAAAATCCTTTGTCACTGTATCCTCAGGTAGTAAATGTAACATTTTGTTCTAGCTGAAAGTTTTGGGCATTATAAAGGCAACTCTACCCTATGGTTTGGGTTGATGTAACATAATGAACCACAGATTAGCCATTTTACAGTATTCTATCATAATCATAATAATTAGTGTGTTTGATTCAGTGTGTTGTTCTGACCCAGCCTTAGTAATGATAAGCCACTTACTCTCAAGTAAAAACAAACCCCGTTTTCAAACAGGGTAAGAAAAGTTGTTTATTCACATGGATAAACAAAAATAAAATATCAATCAGACAAAAGTCCCAACAGACCTGGCCAAGAAATCCGAATTGTTTGCTGTATCCTAAAAGCGAACGGTTGCCTGGGACAACCAGCCACTCCCACACCCCTACTATTTATTTTCCACCCAGGGAGGAGCTGGCTACCGTCCACATCTGCTTTTCCTTGAGAGCCGGCTTATTGTTTTCCTTTGCTCTCCTCTCTTTTCCTCTCTGAGCATACACGCATCTGGGGTGGGCCCCATCTGTTCCTCCCCCTCACTTAGCTCAGGTCCTGAAGACAGCTGCCTCTCTATGTGGGGGAGGACGGAAGGTCCCAGCTCTGCCTCTATCTCTGATGCTGTTTCCTTATAAGAGCCTTCCAAAGGCTCCGAGCCTGGCCTAGGCTCTCCCTCAAACTCCTTCTCATCTGTTTCTGCAATTAGCTCTGCTGGCAGCTGACGGGCCACACCACCGTGAAAGGGTAACTTCTAGAAACTATTGTTACTGGTTTAACACAGTCTGAGGGTATATTGTACATGCTGTATTGGATAGCAGAAGCTATAGTGGCTGTAGGTCATTATAGCTTTGGAAAGTAAGTTGATCCCCTCTTCTTTGTGGCACCCCTCAGATACTGGAATAGTATTATGTCACTCCACTCCTTCTTTTTTTTCTAGATTAGCCATACTAATCCCTGCAACCATTCTTCATATGTTTTTGTCTCCAGGCCTTTAATCATCTTAGTTACTCTTCTGTGCATTTTTCCAAAAGTTTCAACATTATTTTTGTAATGTCAACAAAACTAGATGCATTATTCCAGGTGTGGGTTTATTAAAGATTTATAAAGTGGTATTAATACTTCATGGGATTTTAATTCTATGTCTCTGCTTATACAACCAAGGATTGCATTTGCTTTTGGGGGGGGGGGGCTGCAGTTGCACTCTGTTGGCTCATATTTAGGTGATAGTCCGTTAGTACTCCACGGTCCCTCTTAGTTAGTCGGGTTTTGCATAATCTATATTCATCTCTTTGGTTTTTCCTGATTATGTGTAAAACCTTCCTTTTTTCCACATTTCATTTTGTTGGATAGGCCCATTGTTCAAGTTTGTCAAGATCTTTTTGGATCCTAAGCATGCCTTCTGGGGTGTTAGGTATTGCTGCCAGTTTAGTTCATCTGCAAATTTGATGAGTTCTTCTTCTATTTCCTCATTTAAGGCATTTATGAAGATATTGAAAACTACAGGGCCTAAGACGAAATCTTGTGATATCCCATTATTACTTCTCTCCAGTAGGATTCAAAAAATTGGGGTGGGATTCAAATTTTTTTACTACCGGTTCTTTGGGCGTGGCTTGATGGGCATGGCAGGGGAAGGATACTGTAAAATCTCCATTCGCCCCCCACTCCAGGGGAAGGTTACTGCAAAATCCCCATTCCCTCCCTATCAGCTGGGACTCGGGAGGCAGAGAATAGATGGGGTGGGGCCAGCCAGGGCTGGTATTTATCAGTTCTCTGAACTACTCAAAATTTCCACTACCGATTCTTCAGAACTGGTCATAACCTGCTGAATACCACCTCTGCTTCTTTCCATGTACATCAGTAGTGGGTTTCAGCTCCCATTGCAACCGATATGCTGCCATGGGAGCCGGGCATGCACCATGGGCACACGTGCTGCACATGCATGTGCACCCACTGCCTGCGATGCTCCAGCTGCTCAGTGGAGCATCACGCAGGTGCCTTTATGTTGTGCATGCATGCGCAGATGGCCCGTCTCCTTCAAATACAGGTAAGGAACGAGGGCGGGTGGGCGGGCCCTCCAAAGCACCATTCTGGTATGGTGGCTGCTGCTTCCGGCAGACACTAGTACTGTCTGCAACCCACCACTGATGTCGATGTAATACCATCAAGAACTATCATTGAGTATGGTTGGTCAGCCAGTTCAGGAAGTAAAAGGAGCTAAAGCTAGATGTTGCGGCTTTTCAATCTCCTGTGGCAGCCGTTCACATAGTTCAGGAGGATGCTGAAAACCGAATTATGCCAGAAAACATTCTAAATGGCTAGGGAGTTTAAACATCTTTTATTTTTACTTTGTTTTGATGTTTTGAACATCATGGTTTATTTTGCTTTCAAATCTTCATTGTATTTTAGGTGGTAAGGTATTAAAATTGTATTAATGTTTCTACCATGTCAGCCACTGAGAATCATTTCGATTGCAATGGGGAAAAATGGAATAAATAAGTAACTTCTCCACACTCAAATAAAATTATGTTGATTGACATAGTAGAATGGAAGGGCAACCCCAGTGTTCATGGGGATCACGGTGTCTTTACATTAATCCTATGAGCCATATAAGGTACTGCTATAATGCAACTTTTTCTGAAGGGATGGAATAAATCATCTAATAGAAATCTAACTTGTGAACAACTGTTCAGGTTTCATCTTTCATGCAGCCAGTCATCCTTTCTGTGCATATGTGCATCTGGGGCTGCTTTTCTTTTAATCTTTTCTTTCCTCTTCTTAAATCAGGATAGCACAATTAAGAAGCCTTATCCAATTTCTGAATTCAGCCACCCTTCCAAGACTATTTCCTCTGCAATATAGGCATACATTTTTGCATTTATTCAATACTCAATGCTTTCTTTAAGTTATATTACCCAATTATCTTATCAGCCACTATTCATTGTGTTAGGTATGACTAACTGATTTAAGTCAAACAATTTCTCTCTTTATAGATTTGTACTTTACTCTCAGCACTTTTATTTTGTTTTGGATTTTACTAATTTATTTCCAGCTTTGATATTTGCTTTCATTTGTACATCAATCAAATCAAGCTGTTGTTTTGTTTTTTGTTCTTTCAGGTACACTTCACATTTTGTCTGCTGTATAGTGTCTGGGGCGTTATTGAAACTGTGTGAGTCCTTTAATTGCAATGGTGGAGTGCCATATATGAGGAACAATTATTCTGTCCAAATTCCATGTTTCCCCGATGTGTATAAATTTAATTCCATGCAACCTCTGGAGAAGTGACCATGCATTTGATTTAGATTTCTGCCTTTCCTGTTTATCTGCCTATGGTGAGCTGTTGCTTCAGCTTTCTTTACAGGATCACACTAACTCTTCTTAGCAGAGTATTTAACAAATCAAGCAACAGCTTTACTGTTGTCAATTTTTGCCAAAATAGAACATAATCTCTGTTGTAAAGGAAGTGAAGTCCTTCCCCATGAATCTTATGATCGGCTTGAATATTCTTGCCCCTATCAGAGTGGGGAAAGATAAAGCCATAGTGTGGAATGGGTTTAGAAGAAGCCATTTAGAATTAATGTTGCATGTAGAGTTGAAGCAAGTCTATTTGCTTCTGGCTTCCATCAGAAATGACATTCAAGTTCTCTTTCAAGTCAAACTTGACTCGTGGTGACTTTATGGAAATATTCAGGCAACAATATGAAAATAGTTTATTCTCTTTTGTGATTCCCCGCCCCCCAATTTTTCAGTTTAACTTATTGCTAAGAAATCCTCATGGTCTCCCATTCAACTGCTAAGCAGTCTGGCCTTTATGAGATAGGCTAACATTGGCTGAATGTTACCATTTAGCTGAAATATTAAAGGGCCATGCAAATGGTTGGAATAATATGATATTGCGTAGGACTGCATATCATTAGACCGCCAAGAAAGTTGTGCGCAATCAGAAATTATTATATACAATATGTGATATTTCCAGTTAAAAGTATTAGGGCTATGTGAAGTGAAAAAAATGATTTTACATTTCAAGGAGTTATGATATAGAAGGTCAATACTGACCTAATGGACAGGCGTTTTGTCCCAAGCACAAAAGCCTCAAGAAGGAAAGTGAGCAAGCATTTAAATGAATAAATTGTAACTTGTGACTTTCTACATCAAGAAGTTTCCCTATGTGGAGTTATAAAATATTAATCCAATATTTGAGCTGTTTAAAACAAAAACACAGAAAATGTTTCTTCCAGATTTTCCTAGGACAGGAATTACTGTACAATGATTTTTATAGAAAGAGGTAAAGTCTTGTCAAAAGATAACTGCCTAAGTTGCCACCCTTAAGGATTTCCAAAACAGCCTAACTTGGAAGTTCTTAGCCCTTCTGCCCATCCCTAAAAAAGAATTGTGCCCAGAAATAACAACTTAACAAACCATAAAGCATGGTTTTAAAACACCACAAATAGCTATGTAATCATGCACATGGGGAAAGCGTTAATGAAAAATTCAGTTATAAAACAACAGAGGTATGAAACAGAGCTCATTCAAAAATTAAAACATAGAGAAAACAAGGAAGACAAAATGTAACATTGCAAATTAAATCAATAGAGTAATTCTTGAGTAAAATTGTTAGCACATGTTTATTGCAGAGAAAATGATCGGGCAGTGATTATTTGGGCCTTCTGTTTAGATTTACATAGTCCCTTTCCTCCTCCTGTCTTTTTTTCCCCCTGAGAATTTATTTTCAATGTTACAGAAAGTGAGGATTGAATGAAAGCTGGCTTCCACGGGGAAACTGTCTTCTGCTTTGCCCAGTCAAAGACAATGCTCTATCTATGATATTCTGGATCAGGTCAGCAAATCAGAAATTATTTAGGAGCTAAATCACCTCTTTAATGACCCTTGATGAAGTCTGGTTTTTACTAGTTTGCCTCTGTATAAGCAGTTACATAGGAGACATTCTTTTGGGTAACAGAAGCTGAATCCATCTTACATCATTACAATACTCATATGCTACTTCCACCATATACCAATTCTATGTAGGTGTAAACCCCATTTCAAAAACAGATTAAAAGTATGATAACACAATATATCAAATATATATAACAATAAAATGAATCAATAAAATAAATAAACCATAATGTATCAAGAGAATCTCATATAAATAGGTGTAACTAGATGTAACTTGTTACAGAAGGAGGAAAGCCAATTCTCAGTCCAAAGATTTTCTGGAAAAGTCAGATCTTTATGGCTTTTCTAAATGCCAATAGGTTTGGTGATCTGATCCTAGTGGGAATAGAAGGGACACAGTGGCTTTGGACTCTTATGGTGGTAGTCTTAGAGAGGAGACATGAATATAACACCCACTTTCAGGTACTTATTGGGTAAGCAGAAATTGCTGGGGGAAGATAGTCCTGGAGTTAACAGGTCTTAAAACATGTAGTCCTTGAATGGTGACAACTAGCATCTTGACTTGCACAAGAAAATCAATAATAAACAGGTTAGTTGATACACTGTATTATCTTCCTGTAACAAAAAAGTTTGTTTTATAATATGTAATAATGTTTTACTACAAGTGGTTATATTTCTTCATAACCAATGAGCGATTCTGCTTTTCCTTTCTTATGCTAATGTGGATGCAAAAATAAAAATGTGTTACATGGAGTCTCATGATCCATCCTGCCTTGCACAATGTAGAATATGCACTAAGAGTCTTTTAAGAATGTACATTTCCATTGAATGTTGAGAACTTCATAATGGCAATGTTGTTTTGTGGCGAAATCAATTACCCAGTGTATTTGCTGGATATGTTCAAACAGAAATTTATGCTGGCTACCTAGCTACCTAAGACAAGGCAACCTCTGTTTCACTAGTTATTCACCTATTGGAATACTTTTAATAGCTGAATGTTGGCCTCCAGTTCTAGGAAAATATATAGTTCTTTTGTCTTGGATTAATGCATGTACTAAAAGCTACTTCCTCATAGAGGATTGAATAAAAAACAAACACCTGTTAAGAAACTTTGTTCTAAAATCCATATGTCAAAGTGAGGCTTACTTGACCATCATTGGTTGTTCAGTCATCTTCATGGAGTTGCCCAGTTGTGTCTAGATTTGTTTACCCAACTAAAATTTATCCATCTTTTTTTTTCTTCACAAATTCCAGCTTGATACATGAGATGGGTTATATTTGGCTCCTATATTTTATGTGCTGAATTCCTGCTGCCTTTCCACAACCCCCAAGTTAATAAAGTCAACTAGTTGAGGTTGGTTTCATTTCTACGATCCACTAATGAATTTATATTAGGTTAGATCTTGAAAGGTCTTGAAAATGAGCAATCATGATAAACAGGCTAATAGAGAAGGGTTTGCTTAATTAGGGAAAAAAGAGCAATTAGCTTGTCAGTGTTTAAGCTCACAGAAGCTACACAAGAGAAGCCTATCAAAGTAGTTATTGACCTTTTAAACCCTCCAACTCTTCTGTCATTGATGTTTAATGGGAGAGTCACTTAGTCTGTCAAGCTAATAACTAAGGTAATGAAGTAGTCTAGGACTTTGCTTAACTACTTTGTTATCTCTAGACTAATTTTAGAAATTTAAAAATAGATGTTCTAAAAATAATTTTTTTTAAATTGGCAAGTTTATTTTTCACTGACAATTGAGGAGCTGTTTCTGACCTCCCAAATATATTTTGAGGGTTTTTTTTCTCATAGGAGAAAGCTAAATATATGCTAATTAAACAACTTTGTAGAATGCTTTTATAAAATAGTAAGATGTCAGAAATCAATGCTAATAGAATTTGTTCTTTTTATCTTTTTTTTTCTTGCCCAGGCTAGAAGAATTAGTTGAAACAGAAATCTTGAAAGATTGCTGTGAGTCAGAGTATTCTTTCACTTCAAATCCTCTAGAATGGATTACATGGATTACTGCTCACAGCATCCCATTTAGCACAGCAAACTGCTGACAAGAACATGTACTTGAGTGCAACATCAGAATGCAAGTACAAAAGTACAAAGTTTGTACCACGATGTCACAATATACTTTACTTCATAAGTCTTCACTCCATGCTCTACCCCTATGGTAGATCATGCTGAGCTAAATGGACTGTGGCCATATAACACACCAAGGGCACTTTAATGCCATTTTTTTAAAGATCAGCTCTGAATTGACTGATCTCATAGTCCTGAGAATTGAGTCAATTTATTTCTGATTCTCATCATATATTCTGCAAAATAGCAACTGGTTGATAATTTCATTTGAATTGCTGCAGTTTTGCAGATCTTGGAAGCAGCTCATTTTCTCATTGGCAGCAACTGTTTTCTCCTCTTGCCTACTCTGGGCCTTCAGCCAGCCATTACTTCCTCTCTCCCCCTTTCCCCATAGAATTGTAGCATCTATTTCTGGAATTTGTTTCTTCTTCAATAGAGGTTGTATCATTCTCCCTCAATCTGAAAACTGTAAAAACAGATAACTATTGGAGAAAGTGTCTGATTGCAAAATTACCAAGGTGCTTTCATTTAATCTACGTAAATCAAAAGTAGTAGCAGTTGTTGGTTTATATAGAAACAGTGCTTTGGCATCCAACAAGCCATTATATTATTTTCTTTTTAAAAACCTGTCACCTTGGTCTTCATTTAGCCATTTATTTATTTATTATTGGTAGACTACCAAACAAATCTACACAAATACACGCCGCCCCGAGTCCTACTTGGAAAGGGAGCGGCTAATAAATCCAAATTTATTATTATTATTATTAAATACATATGATGAAAGATACAATGAGAACACTAGCAATTTCTTCATTTACTTTATAGCTTTTAGTAAGATGTTCAGAATTGCTTATGGATGACTACATACATCTTTTAAATAAACCAATACATTTCTTTAACTTTTTCCAATGGATGGTGGTAAGGGCTCTTTCCTTACCCCATATCCAATGGTAACCTAAAGGTAAGGGACATGTATGATTTTACATGTTTTGCAGGGTTTTTTTGCTTGACTTACTGCAGAGGAATAGAGTGAGCTCATGGTGTTCTCTACATTTCAAGGTTATCTGGAAAAAAACAATTACCAATTGCTGGAGACATGGGATGGAGTGAAAGCTGGTAGTATGCAAATACCCTTAGCTAATATGTTATTGTTTAATTGAAATATAATTGCATTGTTTCAAAAAGAGATAGTTGAGTTAATTATGTGATTATAAATTATGAAGACACAACTATTGAGTTGCATCTGTGTGTTCAGTCTGAAGCCCAGATACTAAACTGTAGGCCGTGTGTCTTTGCTCTGAGAGTAAAGATATAAATAGGGATTGATTGGAGATAAAATGGGTTGCTTAAAAATATACATCAGATCACCACATTATCAGCATCAAAGATATGGAGATTAGTGAAAAGGTAATAGAAATGAGTAGTGACTTTGAAGAGATGTTGTGCTGACTCAAAGGACTGCTATGTCTTGCTAGGATATCTGATGCAAGTACATTTTATTATTATATAATTCCTCCTTTGTGAATTCTGTTGGACTGAAAAACAAATTTTTTTCAGAAAAATAATAATAACTAAGCAATAGGGTATACTATAAAAGGAATGTGCAAAAAATAGGGCAACTGAACGTATTAGTCTTCTCACAGATCTTTACTTGCGGATCTCACATCACAATTCCAACATTAATCAGTGTAGTAAGATTGTTAAGGGTATTGAAATAGGGGCTCATGAGACAAAATTATATAATAAATACAGGATAAAAGCTAATAAATAAATTCATAAGTATGATTGTACCTAGGAAAATAGAAATCTCTTGTATTTCATTCTAATTAAATGAAGAGGACTAAAAAAAAGATTGCAATATATTGTGTGTGTCTTCTCTGAAAGTTTTTATGTAATGCTGTTAAAGAAACATGATCTTTTAAGGATGTTTTAGTTTTTAAAGCAACAGTCTATTTACAGCTTTTGGTCTACAGCCAATGAGGTATTTTATACAAGACCATCAACCCACAGTATCTGATGGAGTCAGTGTCCTTTGATGAACACTGAAGGCTCTTCTCATTACTACTTCCAGTTTTTCAAGAAGTTAAATGTGGTGATCTATGTGGGAGGCCTTGGCTTGAGGCTGTCACATAGGAGGCCAGATGGAACACACACAGGCATTTGTGTAAATCTAAGGTGTGTAGGGTCTGATTTTCAGTATTGGCCATTGCTTTCTTTTAAAATGTCAGATGCTCGTTCATCCATAAAGTACCCCAGTCAATTTCCTTAGTGGGGTTGTTTTGTAGCATTTTGGGCAGAGGAAAGGTTGCTAGGAAGACTAGCGTGCAAGCCAAAGGGGTTAGATTTCTTCGGAAAGCTAAGAATAAAAGCCTAACAAGCAAATTCTTCTACATCCAATCACTTGCTTGGCATATGGTATTTTGCACTTTTGTGTAGCAAAACTGGATTGATAAAGGAAGGATCTTTTTCCATGAAATATATTTTAACAACTAATCCTTTTAAACTTTATCTGTTTCCCATGCATTTTATTCCCTTTCTAGGATATTTCAAAAGATCACTTTAATTAATTTTTTCTCTAAATGATTTTTTCCTGTTTCATTAGATGAGGCTATATGGCTAGATACGTACTTTGCAGTCGCCCGCACGAGTGTGTGTCCGTGTCCGTGTGTGTGCACGTGCACGCTTTCCTTTTTAGGTGTCACCACTTTAATGTGATAAACAGGTTTTCTAGTCCCAATAAGTTTGAAATGATGAGTTCTTGTTAAGAGTGATTGTTCCAGAAAGTTTGAAAACAGAAGGGGAACCTAAGATTAATCCACAATTGAGATGAGAGAATGTAGTATTCTTTATAAATGAGGGAAGTTAATTCATTAAGAGAAATTCCAAAATCAAATTCAGAATATTGTAGTAGCAAACTAGTTCGGCATTAATTGTTTACAAACTATATAGATCTGTATATGATGTCTAATCAGATGAAAGCTACAAAGGCACTTGGTTACTGATAATGCCAATTTTGAAAGACAGTTTACAAAGACATATAAAATAGGAACATGGAATTCCAGAAATATAAAACAAGGAAAAGTTGAAACTTTCAAACTGAAAAAGGGTGTTGGTAATTACCTGTTACACCTCTTCTAATAGGGTGGAGACAGAATCCATACAAAGGTTGACATTGTCCGCCTTCTGATTGGACTGAGTCTGATTAAAGTTAGTTAAGACATGCCCCTTGTTGCTAGCGTTACCAGATTTTCGGCGAAGAAGTACTTAGACAGATTCAATATGTCATCGCACCAACAGTTTAGTAAACAAATGTCTCAAACAAGAGAAATGAACCACAAATTCACAGTAACAAGGTGAACGCAGAGGCTTCTGTAACAGATAATATGTAGACGCATTCTTATGTAGACGCATGTAACAATACATCAACCAGATCAGTCAGAAAAGGGAGGGGATGGATGCTATCTCCACCCTATTAGAAGAGGCGTATCAGGTAAGTACCAACGCCCTTTCTCAATAGAGGTGGAGATACATGGGACATACCCAAGCCCTGATGTCCCTAAGGGGGGGAGCCAGACTGATCTGGGACAGGTGCAATAGAACGAATAGCCTGCAAGACCCTGCGGCCAAACGGTACGTCTGCAAATGCAATTTTATCTATTTCATAATTGGAAATGAATGGGGAAGGTGAAGCCCAGGTGGCTGCCCAGCAGATTTCTTCGAGAGACGCCTGGGTAGCCCAGGCTGCTGTAGTAGCCGCACTTCTAGTAGAGTGCGCTGTTATGCCTTCAGGTGCCGGCTGATGTTGCGAAGTGTACGCTCTGGCTATACAACTGCAGAGCCACTTGCCAATAGTTGAGGCAGATACCTTCCCACCTAGGGTCTTGGACTGAAAGGAGACAAGGCTTCAAACCTCCTAAAATCAGATGTGTGACTGATGTAGACCTTAAGGGCCCTTCGCACATCCAGCTTGTGCTAACGTCTCTCCAAAGTGTGAGCAGGAGAGGAGAAGAAGTTAGGCAAAACTACTTCCTGCGTCCTATGGAACCAAGATGAGACCTTCGGCATAAAGGAAGGATCTAATCGAAGCACCATTCTGTTGGTGTGGAAGATGCAAAGATCCTCCCTCACCAACAGAGCCTGCAGCTCCGAAATCCTCCTGGCCACCAGGAAGGCCACCTTCCATGTAAGGAACTGCAGTTCCACAGAACAAATAGGTTTAAAGGGGGCTGCCATTATAGCAGTCAAAACCTTGGGCAAGTCCCAAGTGGGGTAGCGGTAAACCACCGGTGGTCTCAGGTTGACTGCCCCTTTTAGGAACCTCTTCCCAGCTGGATAGTGTGATAAAGGCTGTCCCCACTCCAAAGTTATAATCATGGCTAGAGCTGCTACCTGCTGTCTCAGCGTGTTGGGTGATAGCCCTTTCTCCAGCCCATCTTGGAGAAACTCCAATACCTGGAGTACAGAGGCAGTTGGGGAATGAATGGCCTTGGTGTTGCACCACTTGCAGAAAATATGCCATTTAGCAATGTATATGCGGACCATGGAAGGCCTCCTAGAGGTCTGGATTGTGCTGGTGACCCTGTAGGAAAGATTGTCCCCCCTCAGAGAGTCCCGCTCAAGCGCCAAGCAGTCAGCTAGAGCACTGAGGGTCCAGATGTTCAGTGACTCCTGGCTGGGGACACCTGTGGTCTGAGGGATCCTCCAGGGTCTGTCCACCAACAAGGTCTGCAGGTCGGCAAACCACGGCCGTCGGGGCCAATGAGGGGCCACCAGGATCACTTCTGCTTATTCTGCGATCACCTTGTGCAACACCTGAGGAATCAGGGGTAGAGGGGGGAATGCATAAAGAAATCTGGGGGGGGCATTGACACCTGAGAGTGTCCGTCCCCTCTGCTTCCCGTGTCCGGAACCTTGCATAAAAGCATGGAAGTTGCAAATTGCCTGAGGTGGCGAATAGGTCCACAACTGGCGAGCTGAAGCAGGCCGAGATCTGTTGGAAGAGATGTGGGTGGAGGCGCCATTCCACATTGTCCACCTTGGTCTGGCTGAGCCAGTTGGCCCGAACATTCGCCACCCTGAGATGTATTCCACAGTCAATGAAGCCAAGTGCCTCTCCGCCAAGAGGCCCAGTTCCCTGGCTTCTTTCATAAGAGTCTTGGACTTTGTGCCTCCCTGATGGTTGACGTGGTCTTTGGCGGCTACGCTGTCTGTCAAGACTAGCACGTGCTGCCCAGCTATGCTGGGAAGAAATGTCTGGAGGGCCAGGTGGATGGCTCTTAATTTTAACCAATTTATGTTGTGAGTCCTGTCCACCTGGGCCCATTGTCCCTGGGCCATCTGCCTCTGTAGATGAGTTTCCCATCCATAAAGACTGGTGTGACCGTCACCTTGTGAACCACCCTGAAGTGGCAGCCGTCGGGTTCCACCAACAGAGAGATCGAAGGACGTCCACTGGATGGTGACCTTTAATAGTGATGTGCTCCTGTGAGCCCTCTGGAATGGTAAGAGAAACCACTGAAGGTCCCTAGTGTGGACACATACCCAAGGCACTATGTTAATAGCCAACACTAGTTTCCCCAGCAGGCGGGATAAGGTGGCCAGGGAGACCCTGTGCTGACTCAACACTTCCCCAACCAAATGTCTAATGTTCTCCTGCCTATCCCCTGACAGGAATACCTGACCTGAGATGGAATCGATCCATGCCCCTAGATGTAGTATGCAGGTAGTGGGTTTGTGATGACTTTTTTCCATTTATCGAGAAGCCATGACCCTCCAAGGTGCATATGGTAATGTCAAGGTCATGCCTTGCTCTAGATACTAACTTGGATTGCAACAACATGTCATCCAGGTGGCATTGGACCTGCATAGGTAAGAGCCTCAAATGTCCAGTCAATGCCACCAGCACCTTCGTGAATTCGCCGGGGGAGACGAAAGACCAAACGGTAGGACCGTGTACTGAAAATGCTGCCCCCGTAACAAAATCTGAGAAATTTATTGTGCTAAGGTAGAATGGGGGTGTGCAGGTAAGCCTCCGTTAAGTAAATTGACATGAGGAGGTCAGCTTCTCGCACCCCTGCCAGAATGGAATGCAACAAATGCATCTTAAACTGGCGGTGTAGGCATTTTAGGTCTAGAATTGCTCTCCAAGCCCCCAAGGCCTTAGGGATGACAAACAGAATAAAATAAAACCCCTGATGTAATTGGTCATCCGGAACCGGTTGAACTGCCCTAATGTCCAGGAGATGTTGTATAGCCAAATACATGAGAGCTTGTCTGTCCGGGTTACAGGACATCGGGCAACAAATAAAGAAACTCAGGGGAGTGGAATTCTAGAGCTAAGCCAGACCTAATGGTCCATCGAACCCATTCATACAAGGCAATCTCATCCCACCGGTTGGTGAAATATTGTAACCACCCCACCCTGATGGGAATAGAAAACCCTTGGGAGCTAAGGCTTTTGGGAGTTGCGGCCTCTGCCCCCAGAAAGGCTTCTTGGCCTGGTTTCCCCTCTGCTAACGAAAGGTCTGGCACTGCCTCTGGTGATACTCCCCTGGGTCCTATACCAATTGGAGCCATAATCATGGCCTCAAAAGGAGGTACCATAATCCTGTGCCCAAAAGGGCTGCCTCCTAGCATATGGAGTAGCACGTGAAGACCCCTTTCTCGAAGTGGATGGCAAGATTTTTCATCTGTCCTTGTCCTCGATAAGAAGCAGCTCTAGAGCCTCTCCAAATAGGGACACCCCCCCTCTATAAGGGTCGGATGCTAGCTGCCACTTATGCCTCATGTCCGCCTGCCACTGGTGCAGCCATAGCAGACAGCCGGAGGCAACTGAGGCGGCCATGGCCCTAGAGGCAAAACAAGTGGCATTAAGTGTGGCGTCAGCCATGAATTTGACAGCTGCCACTGTTTTATTGATGTCTTGATGGGCCCTCAAGTCAGTTGTAGGAAGCCATTGTTGAAGCTGTTGTAGCCAAAACAGGCATGAACGGGAGAAGAATGATGCAGAGGTGGAAGCCCGGACTGCCCAAGCAGCTGCCTGGTGACCATGCTGCATTATGAGCTCAGCCCTTTTGTCTTCCGGCCTGAGGGACTCCTCTTGGGAGCTGGGAATGTGGGTCACTGAGTGAAGAGCCGGTACTGGGGCATCAACCTCTGTAAGCTGGAGGAACTGCCCTAGGTCATTGGCCACATTATAGAATTTCCTGTCTGTGGATGATGGTATAGGACTCGATGTTGGGGACACCCACTGGCATTGCACCACATTCAGAAACAATTTTGGGGCCAGAACAGTGTCCATTTTCATTGTCTGCTCAATAAAGAAGGAGTCCGCTGAAGCAGAAACTGCCACAGGCACCTGCTGCTGAAGCCGGCAATGCGCAAAGGTAGCAGATGCTTTGGCCTTATGAACAAGGTCTTAAAGTGGGGCCGGCTGGAACAGACCTGAAAATGATGGTTTTTCCGGGACAGGCTCCTCATCCACTGAGAAGTCCACGTCCCTGATCCCCACATCTTCCGAAACCGGAAACTGGCTTCTATGAGACCTAGCCAGTAACAAAGGCCGTTGCACTGATGGGACCGTCAGAGAGGCGGATCAGCAGCAGGGGCAGGTGGTTGGACAATTCCAGGCCTCTGCTGCAGGCTGGCCACTATGCCCAGGGCATAGTGAAGAGATGACGTGCTGGAAGACAGGGACCGCCATTGTGGGCATTTGAATATCTGGGCAGAGCCATCACAGGTCTATTGCCCACCACCCCAAATTGAACACCATGCAAGATATTCCCCTGCAAGTCAGTGCCTGAGCCCCATAGCCCAGAAGTGTTTATAGGGAACAGGGGACTGAATGGGCTAGGGGTCTGCTCTATGAGAATAGGGGGGGGCTGGACTGACTTGCTGCCACTGGCCTGGAATCCCTGGTCACCTTTGGAGGAGGAAGAGGAATGTCTGCAAGGTGCCTTGGGGATCTTCTGTCAGGCCTGTAGTTATGTTCTTTTTAGGATCTTTGGCCTGCCACACTTTCTTATAATTTCCTATGTGTTTTAGTAGTGTAGTAGTTGGGAGGGGGGAATAGAAAGGAGTAGGATTGTAGAATGGATTGTTGACATTCTTTTATAGAAGCCAAGGTCATCTTTTATCTCCGCACCTCGACACCTGACCGGAACCAGAGGGGTGTAGATGCCAGCGTGGAAAATGATGATTGGAACATGTGATGGATTTGTGGGTGTGGGGATAGATCATGAACTTTCAACTGGGTGGAATTCCAGGATGCAAATCAGAGTTGGAATTCCATAGCCATGCTAACTTGCCTGTTATGAATAAATGGGAACTTTAAGGAAGATTCTGCCTTGGACAATGATTTATTTCATACATGGTATTTAGAACGCTAACATCTTCCTTATCTGAGTCCTTGTCAGACCGGGAGGCTGATTTGGGGGACTTCTTGCTTTTAGAATGGCCAGCCACCTTGTCAGACCTCTTCTTTCCCTTATTATCAGAAGCCTCCACCGCAATCAAGAGTCCTTGGACAGAGCCAGCCATGCCAAGACTCATAGGCTCCTCCTTGCCTGAGACTGAAGCAGCAGCCTCCGCCATCTTAGAAAGCTCCGAGTCAAACAAAGTGGCAGTTTGCGCCTTTTTAAAATGGTCTCTGGGCCAGATGGCAGCAGGGTGGGTCAATTGGCCGAATGGAGTGCTCGCTTGCCATCCTCACAGCGCGTTACCCATTTGCAAGTCTGGGCCTCCCCAGGTGCTCAGGTAGCGCTAACTTCAAAGCCCAGTTCCATAGAATTAAGGGCTGGTGTTAAGGGCTGGTGCTGGTGGCTGCGCGGATCCGCGAACGGCTTTCCAGCAGTTCTGAAAGCAGGCGGCAGAGATCTGACAGCTGCACTTGCCTCCATTCACTCCGGTAACAGATCAGTTCAAAAACGGCACAGCTGCGATTTCACAGCCGTGCTACTCACAGCCTTGCCTCTCAGGAAGACAGCGATCATGAAGAGCTCCAGCGGCCACAGGAACGAACAGTGATGCCACTTTGCGGTAAGCCGCCCCCTGCACAGCACTTCAAAAGCCTCAGTACTGAAGCTGTCGATGAACTTCTTTGAGGTGAGCTGCGGCATGCTGCGATTAAGTGGAGTCTGGGACAGTTAGTGACCCCTCAAAGAGCGCTGCACTCTCTCCCGCTCTGTCAGTGCCCTCAGGGCAAGCCAAGGCCTCCCAAGGCGAGCTATGGGTCCAAGCCCTCTAGCTCCAGCCCTCACTGAAAGCTCAGTAAAGATGTCAAATATTCAAACTAGAAACAATTGAATATAGCTAATTCTGCCAAATACAAAGAACAAACCAATATCTTCAGGAGATATGCGATGACACAACCGTCCTCGAAGTGGACTGAGTCGAAAATCTGGGTAAGGCTAGCAAGAAGGGGTGTGTCTTAACTAACTTTAATCAGACTCAGTCCAATCAGAAGGCGGACAATGTCAACCCATGTATGGATGCTATCTCCACCTCTACATTCTAAATAGGATGTTTTAGGAATAAGTTCTCTTAAGTACGCAAGAATGGACCATTTTAAATTGACATGCAAAACATACATATACTTGAAATGTTACTGTAATTCAATGAACAATAGAACTGTATATATTAGAATTTGTGGATATTCAGTATCTACATTACATATATGGCTACCTAATATTTATGTAAAGTGGAAGACAAAAGGGAATCTTATGGCAGATTGCAAGAAGTACTAATAGTAATACCCAGAAATAGTATATACTATTAACAGATAATTGAAATGCAAAACTGATGAACAGGAACATTTCTGGAAAATCTGAATTAAATATATAATAAAAAAACAGAAAATAGAATAATTCAGTTTTGCAAAATATAATGCTTTGTTTGTTGCTAAAACTTGCTTCAACCAATACAAATACAAAAACAAAATCTGTATCTGAATATTAGAATCAGAGTGACTACTATGTAATAGAAAACTGAATATAGAGAAATGCAAGTCAGTTACTAGCATATTTTCTACATGCCGATTGTGAAATAGGTGATGATTTAAGAATGTCAGATATATACTCCAAGTTTAGAAAATTAAGAATTTCAAGCCTGGAGGGCATAATAGTAAACTATAATATTAATATAAGAAGCACATTCCAACTTCTACAAAAGAGAACTTAAGGAACCTGGGTAGAGATAAGAAACATTCGGAAAGTAGAAGCAGGAATAATGGTCTGTACTTTATCATTATAGTCATTAAAAGATGGAAATGAAAACTTTGAGCAATGTACGGTGACAGAGTGTAAATAAAATAAAAGCATAAAATAAGAAAGACTGTGTATCAAGGCTGGTGTTAGAACCCT